>NC_049227.1:3323000-3633500 GCF_011100685.1 Canis lupus familiaris | reverse complement strand
AGGCTCCATGCCAGGAGCCCGACGTGGGACTTGATCCCGGGATTCCAGGACTGCGCCCTGGGCCAAGGGCAAGCACCAAACAGCTGAGCCACCCAGGGATTCCCCAGATAATTTAAATCAAAGGAAAAAATGCATTAAGTTAAAAGATATTTATACTTACTATGTACTAAGTATTTTGCTCAGCACTTAAATTACCTCATTTAATCTTAGGGTAACCCGATATAGGTAATGGGACAGAAACAGAGAAGAGAGGTTATCTGCTCATTTCAAACCCAGGTAGTCCAGCCTCTGCATGTATATTTTTGCACGATATTATGAACTAATAAGTTTGGTTACAGCCTTGCAGAGCTTTAACACACTCAATTGACATCACCAACTTTGGACATGTAAAGCTGTGAGATATAAAATGAGCAGAAAGACCTTGGGAGAAACTGAGTCCTTGTATGAAAGAACCAGTTTTCAGTTAGCAATGAGAATAGAGGGGTTAACTAGTGCAGGTTGAGCCACGAAGAAGGTTGTATGCTGTTTGAAGAGGTGCAAGAGACCCAGGTGCCTCAGCAAGGAAAGAGGGGAACTGAGGGAGAATGGGTCCCAGAGGAAGAATTCCAAGGATGAGGTGAATGAGGTGGCTGGAGAAAGATTCTTACACAGAGGAGCCTAGGTTTTAGCCTCTAAGAAGGACCCGGGAATGGACAGGAGGACAGGCCTGGTGGGATTAGCTAGTCTCAGGCTCCAGGTGGAGTACAGGCCATCTGTGTAGACTGGGCCTTGTGGTGTGCAGACCATGAAACATGTGAAGCAGAATGTGGGCACATGTGCTCACTTACACTTCTGACCTCATCCTGTGCAGCGAAGAGAAAAAAAAAGTGCCCAAAGGAAAAATTAACAAACATCCCAAGTCCCTTGACACACAGATCAAAACTGATCTTGATGGTGTCTTGCAACTCTGATAATTTCATTGAACTGTATGAAGCTTAAAATTGATACATAGGCATCCCCCTGATTAGCATTAAGTGCTGCTGTCAGTCTGACATAGCTGGATAAACCAATATTGAATAATCTATTAAATATGTCACACTTGAACAAGAAGAGTAAATCATATTATATTATTTCAGCTGTAATTAAGTGGGAGATAAAATCACAAATAGATGAGTTTAGTGAATATTTCTTAGTGTGTACACAGCGTCACTGGAATTTCTGTTCTTGCTCCACGGGAAGAAAGAAGTTGACTGCCTTCCAAGTATTGACTGCTGTCCAGGAAGTGGGATGTTGAGGGGTGACTTATGTAATGTTCACAGAGTGGGTTTCATTTATAAATTCAATGAGATTAGCTGCAATCTTCCTGAAGTTAATGGCAATGGAAATGCACCATTCTGCATTTAGCTGGAAATAGCTGGCTCTCAGGCTTGGAGACCTAATTGTTCCTCAGGTTCTGATATGTTTGCCTTTGTATCTGCTTCCCCTCCTTTACTGGGAGCTGCCTGCTGCCTTTATTGTCTGGGAATTAATGATGCAGACCAGAGCTTGTGGGTGACAGGGTGGCATTCTGCTTAGTCCTTTCTTACTGCTCTCTCCCAACCCTCAGAGCAAACTTGATTATTGAGAATAAATGAGAGACATAAACCAAGATGAAAAAGATACAGAAACTGTGTTAGGAGGCCCCAAATGAACCGAGCTCTCGCTAAGAAATGGAGATCATTTGAGTACTTCCTTCACGAGATTGTGTTGAAGGTAAACAATGTTATAAACCTTCAGAGCAGTGCCGCCACATTTGAGTACTTATCAGTTGCTTTCATGACTATTTCATAGGAAAAATAGTTGGCATTTGTGGTGGATGCTCAGGGTGGTACAGTGTGAAATTCAGTAGCACAAGCAGTTATCTGACTAGAATGGTTATCTTCTTCCAGATGGTATGGTGACATAAGAAGATTAGAATGTGATATTTGGGGATGTTAACATGTTAGAGTGTGTTATGAGCAATGTATACTGATCATCTTTTTATTAAGAGGCTCTGGTTTTGATTTTTTCGGTTGGTTTTTCAAATACAGTTTGATCCATTTCAGGTGATTATGTTAACATAGCAAAGCATCTTTTACACTTTTTCATCGTGAAGACCTTAGAACCTTCTCTGTGTGTCAGTCATTTAGCAGAGTTAGCAAATGCCTATGATGTACTAGGTGTACATGTGAATATTTTTGTATGAAGCGTTTGCTTAAAGTCTCTACCTGTGATGCTCTTCTCAACCCTGAGAGTTCACAGGGATTTCCAGAAAGACAGGTAGAGTTGCTGCAGTGGGCACATTCCTGGCTGCCTGAGACTTCTTGAGATGCCAGCCTCTTGGCTGTAACAGTTTTGGCACCAGTAGCTCTGATTTGAGCCACCTGGACTCATGGGCCTGAGCCAAGGCCATGGCCTTAGAAGCAGTTGTCTTGTTTCCTGAGTCAGGCTTTGCAGAATGCCACAATCAAGACCCTTCGAATTTCAGGGAAAGTGTGCTTTCTAAAGCAAGGATTTTCAGAGACCTAGGAGAGAAAAACAGAAGGCTGACATTTCCCCTCCAGGCCAATTGCTTGTCTCTCATTAGCATAATAACTTTCTCTCAGCTGCACTTAGAAGGACTTAATGGCACCATTTAAAGTTAGAGGATAAATGTAAAACCGATCTGTTCACTAACACCAATTACTTGTACTTTAAAAAAGATGATCTCACATAAAGCAGGAATAGGTTGCTACTTGAAGGGACTAATGGCCAGTTGGCTATAGAGTAGAACACCAAAGGAAATGTGGCTTCACATGCTGACCCCTGAGTGCAAGGGGATACAAGTTCTGTATCAGAGAACTGGGGAGGGCCCAGACCCACAGAGGCAAGGAGAACAGAGGACACCTGTCCACAGAGCATTCGTGGCTTCTGGGCCTCAATGTATAAACTGTCGTCCATTGCCTCCAGTCTCCTAAGGTTCCTAGAGGGTTTTCTACATGTACCCATAGAGTTTTCTTTGATAATTTGCCATTCTGTTCTGTGACCTTTTTTCCTAGAGCATTAGCAGGTACCTAGAGGGGAGTGGTGAGAATGTGGATCTGGTGTTCTAGAGGGAGAAATGCTTGGTATTCAGACAGTTGGTGGAAAATATGCACTGAGAACTGCTAGGTCCCAGGAATTGTGGTGTGATACAGAAGTATGTGTAAGCACTGTTCCTGCTTTCAGGGAGTTCATGGCCTAGTGTGGATGGTCTCAGTGCAGCTGTAGAAGGGGCACAAGGTGTGGTGGTTGCAAAGAAAAGGCAGTGGTAATTCAGTGAAGATGTCTAGGAGTGCTCTTCAGTTGAGGTGGCTTTGGAGGACAGTGAGAAGTTTGCCAAATAGGCAAGAAGACAGAGCAACAGGACAGAGGGACAGTGGTGCCTTGATAGGACTAGGAGCTAGGAGTACAACTCAGAGATCGAGAGTTTTGGTTTCAGGTCCACTCATATACCTCTCTACCATGTGACCTGATAGTTTACTGAGAACAGAGAATGGAGAGAAATACTGTGTTTCTCCCTTTTGTTTGGCACAGGAAGCTGGACTTCATCCAAAATTGTGATCTTGTCCAACCTCTGGATAACTGTGACTTAGAAGGCTGAGGTGTCTACAACTGGTCTGATCCACATTCAACTCAGACGTTCATAGTAGTGTAGGGCCATCTTCGCTGTCCTAGATCCGAGGTGTTACTTTGGTTGTTCTCTGTTGGATTCATTCCTTCTCTCTTCTGTTCAATAAATATTACTGATTTGGTTATAAACAATTGTACAGTATGACAGGGATAGAAAGTCCTTCCTGTCAGAGAACTTACAATCTTTTTTTTTTTTAAGATTCTATTTATTTATTTATTCATGAGAGAGAGAGAGAGAGAGAGAGAGAGGCAGAGACACAGGCAGATGGAGGATCAGGCTCCATGCAGGGAGCCCGATGTGGGACTACATCCTGATCTGGGTCTCCAGGATCATGCCCTGGACTGAAGGTGGCACTAAACTGCTGAGCCACCCCGGCTGCCTGAGAATTTACAGTCTTAAGGTGGGAATAAACTTTGGAAATATAGGCTGGAATCAGATTATGAAAAGCCAGATCAAGGAGTTAGGGCACCACCAAAATGAGAGACGATATGAATGAATTTCTGAATTTGTAGCCCAAGGCAATCCTTTTTATTCCTGTGTTCCCTGACTTTATTTATTACTGTAGGATAATACTTTAGTGTGTTTGAATAAATTTTAAAAATACACACATAAAGATAGACTTTATAAGCCTTGCATTGTGTGAGAGAGAAGAGTATATAAGGATGTGGTCTCTGAGAACCATTCTGGTTTTGAATCCTAGCTCTACTATATGAGATGTGTGGCCTTGGACTATTAAACTCTGAGCATCTCTTCCTGTATACAGAAAATCATGATGAAAATAATACCCACATAAAAGTTATTATAAGGATTAAATGAGCAAATGCAAATAAAATGTTTATTAAGATACCTGGTACATATCAAGCATTTAGTAGATTTTAGCTGTCATTGGGGAATTGCTTAATTGAGTTCCTAGTTGGTCTGATTTTTCTCTGATGCTCTAGAATAGTGTTACTGTTTCTCAATCTGTTGGTGCATCAAATCATTCAGAGGACATTTTAGACTAACAGCTAGGGATTTCCAGTTCTGCCAGGATGGAGTAGCCCCATTCCTCCTAGATTCTGCCCCTTAAATGGATAAAGCTTGGACCTAATACAACAAAGAAGCACATGAAGTCTCTGAAAGGAAGGAAGAAGAGGACAGACTGCCTAGGACCTGAGGACTTGAGGAACAACAGGGTGGTAAGTTACTTGGGTTTGCTTATTGACTCCTATAAATCTTGAACAGGGTGCTACAGAAACCTCCCAACCCAGAATCACCAGGGGAGGCACAGATCAAAAAAAAGCTCTAAGAATAAAGACTGTTTTACCCTAGCCAAAGGCCTTTTTGACAATACCCTCCCAACTGCAGCCAGATACCAAGGGAAAAGCTCCTATCTTCCACCCCTGCTGCTTCAGCTGGGCCATGCAGGAAGTTGATCTTCCACCTTGCCCCTTGGAAGCAGGCAGAGCATTTCAATTCCCCTGTGGGGCGGTGTCTGCACAACAGAGCAAGGTGCTGACCTTCCATTCCCCACTGTGTGGAACTAGACAGTGCTCTGGGGCCAGGCCAGGGGTGTGTCAGCCAGGTCCACCTTTAGGATGAGCTTTTATGCCCACCCTGAAGCACCCTGAATCAGCACTCTGCCTCCCCTTCCCTGGTGACAGTGAGGCTTAGGGGCATCTGCTCTCATACCCTCACTTGTGGAGGTAATGAGGAGTGCCCCATTTTTCCTGGGGAGGTGTTAGTGGGCCAAGTCAGGAGCTGAACTTCCACCCTCCTACTTGCAACAGGCTAGGTGGACTCCATGCTCTATTTTTGCCAGGATAATGTTGGCAGGCCTAGGACGAAACAGAATCTACATATCCATCCAGCCTTCATGCTACCATTTCAACAGGGACACTGCCTGCTTACTAAAGATGTCCTTATAAAAAATCATAAGAACCAAGAAAATCACAACATGGACGAGAACAGCTGAAGGCAGACACCAACATTGAAATGAATCAGATGTTGCAGTTCTGACAAGAATTTTAAAGCAGCTATCATAAAAATACTTCCATCAAGCAATTGTTAATATTTTGAAACATTTTAAAAATGAGAAATGTCAGCAAAAATCTATGGGCTCAAAATGAGGGGACTTTTGGGATGATGGAAATATTACATATCTTGTCATAGACACATTTGTTAGACTCATCAAAGTGTATACTTAAAGTCAGTAAATTACACTTTAGTAAAGTTGATTTATAATAGTGCATAGGGCCAGTCTTCATCTCTAGAGATTTTCTCTGGTTCAGTGGATCCAAGAAAAAGTCCAGTAATTTATTTTTATTTTTTTAAATTAATGCCCCAGTTGATTCTGATGTGGCTGGTGGCTCTTGGGAGCTCCTGATCTCTCCAGAGTAATCTAGGCTAGTTGTGAATTCTTCAGAATATAAATCTGTTATAAATCTGTGCAAATAGAAACTTGTTCTGGTAAATTATAAATTACCAGATAAGTACTTGCAGAATAAACAGAATACATAATTAGAAACCATTAAGCATCTTATCCCCACATGGAAATTATTTTTTGTATGTTTTTTGTTGGGTAATGTTGTAAAGAATGTTACATGGTGTCCTGAGAAGCTGTAAATTGTAATGCTGGGATCTAAAAAAAACTGCATAGGGGTGTGTTTTTGTTTTATCTCCTACTTGGGCCACGCCTTCCTCTCCATTCCTTTTCAGGGCTTTATCTTCTTTTTGGCTAATGACAGTATGGATTCCACATTGGCTTGTGCAAGCTGCTGCTGCCTTGAAGGTTGTGGTTTTCATCAGTACCTCCCTGGGGGTGGTGCTCTCTGTCACCATTCTGCTCTGAACAGAGGCTGGGAAATGATTCCTAACCCAGTATCACTTTAACCTGATGGCTACATGTTGGCTTTTAGGCTGGGTTTTTAATCCTGCCAGGGAATCCATAAATTCTCTCCCACTGATGGGCTAAGTCCAACCTCTGAGTGAGTGAGGCCTCCTTACACTTCTTCCTGTTCCCTTGACAGTAGTTGGTCTGACTGGTATACTAGGTGAGTGTAGCACAGTGGTTAAGAATGGATGTGAGGCAGTGAGGGACTTGTCTTTGGGAATGCTTTCATCCCAGGGCACAGCTTCCAGAGCAGCTGGATCTTTTGCCCTAGAGCAGAACTAGTGGAAACTGCACCGGGAGGTTGGCTGCCTGTGTCTCCTGCCTGGGCCAGGTGAGCTGCCAACACTCCTCTCTGGGTGCTAGAAGGAAAGTCATTTTTTGAATTTGGTAACAGATTTAAAGCAAGCTATGACTGGGTGTCAGCGTGTTACTCCTGGATAGCTTTTCTGTTTTGATGCTGGAAATACCCCGTGTCTGGTTTTTCTGCCTTTAAATAATAGATGCCAGAGATTGGCTCTTCATAGGACATTCTCTCTTTGTCTCCTTTTTCTCTCTCTCCCTCTCTCTGAATTTATTGTGGGATTCCCCTGTTCTTGCCAGAGCTGAATCTGGTACTTCTTGGGGTCACTCTCATAGTCTCTAGTCTTTCTAAGTACTCAGTGCATACTTAGCTGGTCTTTGTTTCCATTGAGTGTTTTTGTATGTGTCATGGTTACAGTCACCAGATGACTAGTGTCAGAGGAGGTCAGACACTGTTACAGCTTCTAATCATGTTGGTGTTTTGGTAAGGGAATTATTTGTGGAGAAAAAAAAATACACATGGGGAATCATCAGTAAGCATTGGGGGGGTAACACTTGAAAAATGTGTGCATGATAGCTCCCTCCAAATATTTATGTGGATTGTGGTTTCTAAGAGGGATTAGTCAGTTTCTTCTTTCCTCATGTAGAACGAAGACTAGTAATAAGAAAGAGTAGAGAAACACATCATGGCCCTGTTTCTGGAAGAGCATTCTGACAAGGCTTTCCAAAATGTAAGTCAGTCTTCTGTCACTGAAGGTATTCAGGGCAGGTGTGGATATGGCTGAGAAGGGGGCTGTCAGGGAACCTTTCGGAGGATTTTCAGATTTTATCCTCCTGTTCTTTAAGAAAACAGAAACCATGAATGCTGTATCTGTGGACCTATTCCTGGCTAAAGATCTGACTTGCCTGCTTACTCAGTGAACCAGGGAATTAGCAGCAAGGAGTCACTGTTTCCTCAGACAGACCTGGAGTGCTAACATAGAAGGAACACCGTGGCGCAGGGCTGCACTTGTGTCTTGTACACCTTTCCTTTGAGAGGCCTGTGTCTGTAGTACCATTCCCCCAGAGTGCTCTGTTCTTATCACGTGTGGTGTACATAGCCTTTCCAGCATCTCTGCTGTTTGACCCATAGAAGAAAACAGGAGTTAACTGACTGTTCATCTTTTCCGGGCTTGAGGCAGGCTGCTTCCTCAGGAGGGGGCCCTGGTTCCCATTTGCAATGAAGCTTCTCTCACTAAGGCCAGAGATAAACTGGGAAAGTGGTGGTTTCAGTAACCATCATAACCTCTCTCTTGCACCCCCTGCGTTTACTTGCCCTTCTTATGGTAAAAACAACACAGCATGTTTGGGGAATAATGAAGGCATGGTCTCTAAAGGGAATTGTAGGGGCACATGTCTTACTTTAGCTTGTGGGTGTTTCTAGGTGACCCCAGCTGTGTGGCCGTAAGTGAAGCAGGGAAGCCTGCCAGTGTATGAACATTTTAATAAGTAGAAGACCTTCATCCTGCCCCATGCCATTTTCTAATTGGTCACTCAGGGATTTCTAACCCCAAACACTGAAGTTCTCTGGTTGTGTTGTGGTATGTGTGTATGTGGTGCTGAAAGTCACTTAGTTATGTTTATTTCAAATTGTATTACCTAAGTGTCTTTCTAAAAGATATTTGTACACTTTCTAGCTTAATAATACTTTGTGGCTTGAAGATGTTGCTCCCAGGTCCTGATATAAGCAGCTAACATTTCTTGAGCAGTTACTATGAACATTTTCCCTTTTATGTAGACAATAACATAACATGTTCCCTGGAAAGCTAGGTTTTAGAATAGAGCCCTGTAGACACTGCTGTTTTACCCTGAGGCATCTGAGGCTTGATGCCTAAGACATACTAGTGTCCTTAATGATTTCCAGCACAGTGCTTTGTGTTCAATAGGTGATCAATAAGTGTTGAATTTTGTTGCATATAAAATTGCTGTCAAATGATTTTTGTTTTATTTTAAAAAGTAGACTTTGGAGAAAACTTTCCACTCCAGGGTAAGTGCTTCTAAACCTTCCCTTTGTAACACTCAGTGAAAGGAAGAGGATGTTTGGATGAAATGAGACAGCTGGCCAATGTGGGTTGGGGAGGGTATTTGCACTTCATCGGATTTCTGCAAGACAGATCATTCATGGCAGTTCATCCAGGGCTCTCCCCTTTCTGCACAGAGGGTGTGGGTTGTGTTTCATATGGAGCCTCAGTGGCCAGTAACCCAGTAAATATTAATGAAGCACCGTGTAAGGCATAGTATTGACTGCAAAATACATAGAAATAAATAAAAAATAGAGTTTCTGTCACTGAGAATCTTATCTAATTGGGAAGGCAAGTGGTAAAATGCCTTAAAAGTTAACTATAATAGTAAAGCAATTCTTTCAGATTCTTAGGTGGTCTGCGGTAGTGGTTCTCAAACATTAGTGTACCTCAGAAGCACCTTCAGGGGTTGTTAAAAGTACAGATCACCGGACCCCAACTCCAGAGTTTGTTCTGGGTCCTGAGAATTTGCATTACTAACAGATACATAGATGATGCTGATATTCCTGGTTTGGAGACCACATTGATGAAACATTGGTCTGATACCATGGTTTTCCACCTTGACTATGCGCTAGTTCCTGTGCCAGGGCCCCACTCTAGACCAATTAAATCAGAGTCTCTGTGGAATACGACCTAGGCTTTTTTTTTTTTTCCTCTTTTCCTTTTTAAAAAGCTGATTGTCCTATGCAGCCAGCCTTGTGCTATGCAGCCAGCTCACTGGTCTAATACATATTGGGGATGTAGAAAGTTTAAGATTGAGAAACAGATTACCGTGGGTTGTAGGGGTGTGGAGAGACCACAGGAATTATTTAGCCTGATCTTAGAGAATGATAAGGAAAGAGAAAGAAAGGGATGATTTGCATTCTTATAAAGGTAATGCTGTGAACAAGTTCAGCCTGTTTCTAGCTGTTTCTTGGGACAGGCTGATGAGTTTGTGAGTTCTTAATCAGGAAAATGCATGGTTTACTACTCAGCAAGGGGAGAGTACGTAGGGCTGAGGTGCTTGTCACTACTATCCATAATAAGCATTCACTGACCACTGCCCCTTCCTGGTGTAGAAAGAAATTTGATATTCAAACAGACTTGTATGTGTGTGTATTTGGAGTGAAGTGTGGCCAGGAGTTGTGGACTGACTGTAAGCTGAACTTTGAGAAATGATTGCCATTTTTACATTTCGTCCCTCTAAGCCTGTTTATTCATTTATAAAGTCAAGTTCTGCACATAGTTGTCAGTATTCAATGTATGTGAATGCTAGTATAATTTTAGGGACCTTTTTTTTTTTTTTTTTAAAGATTTTATTTATTTTTTTCATGAGACAGAGAGAAAGAGAGGCAGAGACACAGGCAGAGGGAGAAGCAGGCTCCATGCAGGGAGCCTGACGTGGGACTTGATCTTGGGACTCCAGGATAACACCTCGGGCTGAAGGCGGCGCTAAACCGCTGAGCCACCTGGGCTGCCCAAGGGACATTCTTCTATTCATCTTGGACATTCCCCAACCCCCACCCTTGGTCTAGCAATGAGCCTGATACATAGCATCTGCTCAGTTAATCCGTGCTTTTTGAATGAATCAGCAAGGTGGTCTTTGATATCATGTACTTGTGTATTAGCAAGGATAGGGAGAGCTTGTTCCCAAGGATCTTTACAAAAAACTGCCCTGTAGTTCCCTGTATTTCTTGGGCAAGAAATCTCTTATATTTGAAATAAAGGAACAGAAATGCAACAAATATAGCTGGGCATTCATTGTTTTAATGGGTGCTAGTCATAGTGACCTGTGATACAAAGAGGTCTTTCATTTTCAGTTCCAACTAGTATTTAGCCACATCAAATTTTAGATGTCAGTGTTAAATTTTATTTTTAATTTTATTAAGTTTAATTGATTATAAAATAACTTGCTCTGTAAGGCCTGTGTTTAATTTCTTGGAACTATTAGAGCCTTTCTTGTAATAGATTTCATAGGGCTCAGAGTTACAAAATTAATATTAGAGAGTTGGTGCTTGTTAAAATTTTGACCTGTGTCTTTTAAAACCCATTGGAATGATGTACAGTGAAATGACTGTTGGTGGATAGGGGTTACTCTCCATCCATAGGTCTTTGGGAAGCATGATATAGCTCTGGTCTGACTATATTGTCTGGATTTTTGGCTCAGGGCAAAAAGGAGGAGGGTGCTAAAGAAACCTGATCAGACCATTTGATGCTAATTTCACAGGTGGCTGGTCGCTGTGTGCCTGGCTGTTGTTATTTATAGAGCTGATACCATGGTTTCATACCATGGTAGATGTAGCTACACACAGGAGCCTGAAAGGAAGGTTTGCATCAGGGTTTAGTGGTAAATGCATAAAAGCAGAATCTAGGAACAAATGGTCATTGGTTGAATGTCGTTGCTTGAGTTAAATGAGATTATTAGTGGCTGTCATGATTTTGCAGTCTCACCCCATCACCTTTCCTGATCACCCTTCCTGAATCCTTTTGAAAACAGGCAACAAACCAGACCAAAACAACCACAGATAGTTTCTCCTTTCCTTTTAATTGGGGTTGATAGGGTTTTAATCAGGTTGACTTAGATACTGATTTCAACTGCAATTTAAAGAGGTATCCACAAAGCTATAAATTAAATAATTAGAATTACATTTCTAAAGTCAAAAGGACTTGATCATTTCCTCCTACTCCCTCTCCTGTTTCCCATGTTCCCAAAGGAGAAACTGAGATCTAGCAGGGTTAGATAACCAGTTTAATTTCACAGCAGTGAAGCTGGGACTGGACTCTGGATCTTGTGTCTTCCCTATTGTAGCTTTTCCTATTATATTAGTTTTTAATGAAAATATCCTTTTCTTTCTTTGAATTCAAGACTGTCTTCATAGCCTTGAAAAAGGTTATCCTTTGTTGTGGTATTTTCTAAGAATTACACTGAGAGTTGAAAAATAGTTCTGTTTATTTTTATTTCTTGAAATGAAAAATAACATTACAACAAATTCCTTCCATTGATGATATATCTCCCTCCTTACCACCAGCTTTAGGAGTCATGACAGTGCCTCTTTGTGGGAGAGGGGGCCTGTCTGGGTATGGGGACTAGTGAGGAGCACAAAACAGCAGCAACAGCAGTAGGCTTTGGGTAAATGGCTGCATGCTGGCTGGAAGCCCCAGCAGGTCACACCTGGAGACAGTGGGTGCTGTGAATCACTACTTGGCCTTGGCCTCACACTGGAGACCAGCGCTCCTAAACACAAGGCTTCTCTTCTGTCCTGCCCATGGTGGCCTGTTGGCAGAGAGCTAGAATAATTGTTTGTTTAAAGTATTACTAGCTAATTATACTGCACGAATTGACAGGCGTCTTTATCAGAGGATTTCTAGTCTCTTGGAAGCTCTTTGCCACATTACTTGTAATCTAACCTCAGTGTAGACTGCAATGACTGGTCTTTGTTTTTCTCTCCTTTCCTTCCCACTTGTTTCAGAGGCCACACACCAGGCTGTGGAGAGGGAGCTGCTTATGAGCTGAGATGTGGCGGCCTTTCTCTGGTCAGCCGTGTGTGGCAGCTGGAACATGTGCCTTTGGGTCAGTCATTCTCAGATTACAAACCCTGGCACAAAGGCCTGTAGTCAGACACTATATTTGGGCTCTTTAGTGGAAAGACTTGTTAATTCGCCATCTGTAAACGGAGGCAGGGAGATTAACAGTTTCCAAGTCTTCAAAATAACCTGGAATAGTTAGAAACACTGACTCTCAGATGCTGTCTGTGGGTCAGGTCAGGTATGTCCAATATAAGGGCCAGGTTCTAGAACCTTGACCTGAAGAGTGTCTTCTAATCTGGATGGTTTTGTCATGGTCTCTGCCAGAAAGAGAAGAACTTTATTTGTAGCTACAGTTAATTCTCAATTATTTGCCTTGTAAACATTTTCAATCCCAGAGACCTTCCCCTCAGCAGGTTGCCAGATTATATTCCTAGGCTCCCTAGCTACTATGTACCCAGGGACTGAAAGATAATTTTCCTCTTAATTTTAGGAAAAGCTAATCAGGGAGGGAAATCTGCCATTAAAAAGGTGAAGGAGGAGGGTGCAGGGGAGAGAGCCAAAAAAAAAAAAAAAAAAAAGAAATCTACTTTATATTATAACCAACTCAAACTTTTAGAGAGCTTCCTCTATTGGGAAGGAACAATGTGTTATGTTGCCTTGTCTTTGGGCAGTAGGTTAAGGCAGTCATATTTTAGCTCTCTTGTGCCTCACAAGAGTTAATTCCCTTTTCTGAAAGGCCTTGTTGAGTTTCTAAGAATTATTTAAATGGACTCTAAATGTTTAGCTCAGTGCTAAGATTCTAGTTATTTGGATTTGTTGTATATCAGCATTGGCTTCAAGTTGTCTCCCCTGCCCTGGGACTTACCTCTTACCCAGACCCAAATCTACAGTCCACATGATGGGACGCTCCCTTGTATTCTCAGCTCCGCCACATGTGCAAGGTAATCCCCTTGACCCTCTCAAGAGGGTGCTGCTCATCTTTTTTTGCTTTACTTATCCCAGTTGACATCTCCAAACCTGCTGTGACTTGAAGCACCACTGCTCTGGTGGTCCTCTCCTATGCCTCACTGACAATCTGTGTGTGAGGCAGGTCAGCCTTTGGAGATTAGCGCATTCACTTTAGAGGGAGGGATGGTTTTACCCGGAGACTGTTAGAAGTCAATTCAGGAGGGACCAGACCAGACGTGTGGTGGCAGGAGGGGTTTCCGCTCCGGTCCTTATAACCACTTGGTTAATACCGAGCTGGACACTGAAGTAGATGCTTGTTCTCCAGTTACAGAGTTCCCAGCTGGCAGATTCTCGCTGGGATTCCGTTTTGTTGGCTGCTGCTGTTTGTTGTGCCCACACTGATTTTTGCGGCATCTTGTTCCAGGCTCTTGAGTCTTTTCCAAGCAGGGGAGTTAGCTCAATCCTTTGCCCTCCCTTTCTTTTCTCCTTTTGGATATTCCATGGCTGTTAGGGAAGGACTTCCTATGAAATAAGATGAGGGCAAGAAAGTAGCATGCCTTAAAAAAAAAAAAAAAAAAAGAAAGTAGCATGCCTGTGGCATAAAAATGCTGTTAGCAAGCTTGAGGCATATCAGAGAGATTGGTCCTGAGTGTAACGTTTACTGCCTTTCTGCTTTTGAACTGTTTTTTTTTTTTTTTTT
This sequence comes from Canis lupus familiaris, assembly GCF_011100685.1. Classification (NCBI taxonomy): domain Eukaryota; kingdom Metazoa; phylum Chordata; class Mammalia; order Carnivora; family Canidae; genus Canis; species Canis lupus. The sequence goes on along the minus strand of NC_049227.1, from coordinate 3,619,464 downwards.
TTTTTCCCTTTGCTGTTTCTGAGGTCTGGGATTTATCCTGAATTTAAGAATGGACTGTTTTTGATCATTTGAATAGGTATCACCATTCAGTAGGGAATACATGTGCACATTGAGATATCCCTTAAAGCCAATTTGTAGTATAAGTCATTTGAAATGATTTCTTTAGTCAGTAATGCATTTCTACTTCACATTCTCTGCCTGGATTTATGCACTCATCTCCTGTTTTACCAGGTGATTTGCTTTTATTATGCTGCTATGATAGCCCCCTCCCACCTTTAACTACTACCCCCAGATACTTGTACTTGTTTTCCAGTATGAGTAGGCATTAAACCTCCCAAAATGGCATCAAGTGCCAGCACACAAGGTTGGAAAGAAGGGGAGCCCCGAGTCCAGGAAAATTTCCCTGCCTGCTTGGTCAGGCTATTGTACAAAAGATTATGTGGTTCTTTAACATTAGTTTTGGAGAGACTCAGATGAGTGATTAAAGTCTTAATGAGAAATCAGTGCTCAGCTACCAGGTAGAAAAGTCTAAAGTCTGGGCATGTTCTTTCCTCTTACAACTTGGGAGTAGCTAGCCTGAGAAGACACTCTTTTTCAAGGTCCAGCTCTCTCTTTGGTGAGAAGAAGGGGTAGATGAGACAGTCTTCAGCTATGCTGGATTACATCAGTTCAGAGAGTTTTGGTTTACCTTGCCTTTTCCTACTTGGGATTTGCTCCTTTTTTTCTTTTGGGGTGTGAGGGGCTTGACTAAAGGGCTTCCAGCCTTAAGCTCTGAAGGGTGGCATCAGCAAGACATGTTTTGATTCTACATAACTCTTATTTCATTAAGGGGAAATGAGCCAACTGGTTGACTCAGAATAATGCCAAGGGGAACTGGGGAGTTGTTACTTGTAAATGCAAAGGAAGAAAGGAACAGATACTGGGAGGCAGTGGCATGATGAACAGCTGTTGCCTTCAGAGAATAGAGGCTGGTCTTCCTATGATTCTCTCTAACCATGGAGGAGGTAGAGGGAAGGAGGCTTGTGGCTTGTTGGAGTTGAAGTCAACATTCTACTCGTTTAATTTACTAATTAATTTCACAACCATCTCTTGTGTTTCTACTCTGTGCTGGGTACTATTCTAGGTACGAAGGATGCAGTGGTAAACAAAAGGTCTTTGTCCTCCTGATACTTAAATTCTTTTGAGGAGTGGTGGTGAAGGCAAACTTAAAATGATGGTGGTGGTGATAAATGATATGAAAGGAAAAAAAAAAACAGAAAAAAAATGGGGTAGGGAGCTTTTTCAGTAAGCATAGTCATGGAAGGCCTTCTCAAAAATGACCATAAAATAACTGACCATTAAAAAATACAGAATTTTTATTACCTAAAATATTTTAGACATTTCAGTTGTTAAAGTTATTAGGGATGTTAGCATGCATTGAAACTTTTTTTTTTTAAAGATTTTATTTATTTATTATGAGAGACAACAGAGAGAGAGAGAGAGAGAGAGAGAGAGAGGCAGAGACACAGGCAGAGGGAGAAGTAGGCTCCGTGCAGGGAGCCTGATGTGGGACTTGATCCTAGGATGCTAGGAACACGCCCTGGGCCGAAGGCAGGAGCTAAACCGCTGAGCCACTCAGGTGTCCTGCATTGAAACTTAAAAAAAAAAAAAAAAGTTATTTATAATCACTACACCCAATGTGGGACTCCAGCTCACAGCACTAAGATCAAGAGTCACCTACTCTACCAACTGAGCCAACGAGGTGTCCCGTTGCATGAACAGAAACTTAAAGGATTTGTTTTCTATATAGTGTTGAGGGTGTTTTAAGGACACATCTTCCCTTCTTGTCCCTGGATGTGTTGCCTTTGTTAGCTGGATTAGAATTCATCATTTAGTTGCTTTTAGTGTAGATTAGGTTAAGACGGTCTAAGATTTTTAGGGTGTACTTTTCATGAAATTGTTTTATGTGATTGAGAGGTGTCTTCTTACCCCAAATAGATGTTCACCAGGTTTTGTTGTTGTCATTGTTGTTTTATTTTTATTTATTTTTACTTTTTAAAAATTTTATTTATTTATTCATGAGAGAGACAGGATAGCAGAGACCCAGGCAGAGGGAGAAGCAGGCTCCATGTAGGGAGTCTGATGAGGGACTCGGTCCCAGGACCCCGGGATCACAACCTGAGCCAAAGGCAGACACTCAACCACTGAGCCACCAGATGCCCCTGTTGTTTTGTTTTAGGTGGTGATAAGTAACTTTTGGGGATCTGAAATGAAATGAAGGATAAACAGTACCTAAACAAAGAATCCCTTCTCAAGAGTGGAGTGCCAACAGCCAGAGATGTAACTCAAGTGTCTGGTTAACATAACCCAGTGCAGTTGCTTTTCACTTTCAGAGGATGGAATGGTGGGGTGTAGTTCCTGGACTACTCTGATAAACAGGAGTTATATTTTCTGTCATTTCCTCTGAAAGGACAGTCTTATATGGAAAGAGAACCCACAGTTGTCATAGCCTTCCTGAAGGCTGGGCTCTTTGCTATTGGATCACATCTAATTATGTCTGTTCCACAAGATACCCTATCACAGTGGTTTTTAAAACAGCATTTCTTAATCCATTAGTGTGTGACAGGAAGTATGTTTTTTAAAAAGTGGAATCAAATAAGTGCTATCAGAGTATTTTACACTTAGTAAGAGTATGTATTGTTTCCAGAAACTTTTGTTTCAGATATGTGTGTGTATGTACCAGATCCTGACAATAATGTATTTTTATTTAATGTATTTTTATTATGTATTTTATTTTTATTCAATCTTTAAAAAGATTGAAAAACAAGTGTGTATGGTGCTTGGGTGGTGCGGTTGTCTGAATCTTGATTTTGGCTCAGGTTGTGGTCTTAGGGCCATGGGATTGAGCCTGCGTTGGGCTCCCATGTTGGGCACGGAGCCTGCTTAGATTCTCTCTCTCCCTCTCCCTCCTGCCCCCACCCCTGCCCCACATTTGCTCATACTCTTTCTAAAAAAATAAATAAGTAAAAAGTTTGAAAAACATAAACCTGTGAGATAAGTGTTGGTATGGTATCCTTAGATAGATGGGGAACTAAGATTGTGAGGACACTGCCTAGAATCAGAGAAAAATTTGAACTCTGTTCCTTCTGGCTTTCCACATTGGATTTAGGACATGGCAATTAAAATTTCACAGGACTTTCCATTTCTGATGATTTTATAGGATTTTGGAATTCACAGATATACTGTCTTTCTCCTGAACATGGTTTTAAAATCAGATTACCAGGCCCAAATTTGATTGGTTTCTCAAAACATCTCAATGTAGTCTATTTCTGGAGAAGGGAAAAGAAAGATGTGCCTAGTTACTTTTCTTTATTAACAAACAAGGAAAATCTAGAAGCTCTTTCCTCTTCACAGAAAGGCAGCCTAGTTTTATTCAAGAGGAGAAACTAACTGGAAGCAGCAGCCGGCTGTCTCTCTAAAGCATTCAGGAGAATTTGCTGTTGCTGAGAGCAGTTTTGGTGTGGTGAGTGGGTAGACATAGCACGAGGAGTCCACCACCTTGCTTAAAATGTTTTGGTTTTCACTAGTCAGGCATCGACTCATTTTTACATCGACTCACTAATGTTTAATATAGTAACTACTGTTTTAACATTTGTCACCAGTCTTAACCCACGGGAAAGCCTAGCCTCCTGGGAAAGAGGTGGAACTTTCACTGCTCTTTTAGGCAGCTATTTTGGCCTTACAGAACAGACTTTTTAGAGAGGCATTATTTTCCCTGGCATTCCTTCCCTCTTGCCTGTAGTCACTCTTGAATGAATTCCTGATTGGGCCAGCTAGACTTTTTCTTTTTTGCACAGAAGAAATCGCTCTTGCTGAGGATGGCAGAAAAGCATAGTGAAAACCTGCTGCCCACTTCCTTATCTGCCTCTCTATTTTGCTACCCCACTCCAAACCAACCCCCAATAAAAAGTGACCTTTTGGCCCAGGGCCCTATCTGAGTGTTTTGTGTGGCAGAGCTGTCTCTGGCTGACTCCCAGGATTGTTAATGACTTCCTCCTCTGTCTCTAAATAATTGCTTGAAAAGACAGCTGTGGAGAGACATTGCCCCCAGCTTGCAGGCTCATTAATTCCAGCCATATGGAAGAGGGTGCAAAGGAAGAAGATGGAAGTTACATTGCTAAGAGTAGCAGATTGGGAAAAACAAAACTAGAGGCTTCAGGGGAAGAGTGGCATAACCTTGGTGGAGATTAGACTTGGCATTGGTGAGGTTTGAGCGGACTTCAAACTAAGGAAACTTCTGCATTAAATACCAAATACGGGGAAACAAAGTGAGAAATGTCTTGGTTTCTAAGTCCTTCCAGTTGGGTTCCTCTGATGTTTGAGTATAACTAAGCTTGTAGAATACTTGATTTTGTGCAACTCTTCAAGAACAGGAGCATCCAGGTAAAATGGAAAGTCTGAGAAACTAAGAGGGAAGACGCCCACGAGATTCCCCAAAATCAACCATCGTGGACTTGACCATTCATAACTTTCACTTTTGTCTGTTCCCACAGTGGCCTTGAAGCTAGTTTCAGAAAAGAAACTTCCATAGCATGCTCCTTTAAGAAGAAGAATATTAATCAAAATATGCATAGACAGAAGGATGGTCAAATATAGCTAGGGAACAGATATTCTAATTAGCTGTTTGATTCAGCTTTTAGCATCTAACATGCAGGCTTATAAAAGAAACAGGGGAGGGCACTTGATTTTTATTTTTCAAGAACCAGGTTTGCCCGGTTACCGATTTTTATTTTTCAAAAACCAGGAAACAGACAAGGTTTCTAAGAAGGTGCAAACTCTTTCCTAAAAAACAAATTATAAAAGAGGTTTATGTAGGCCTTTAGACAAAGGGCCGTAAACCAGATGAATATAGAATGCCATCAGCAGAGTTTTTCAAGATGCAGAGCTCTTTGTGTGGCTGACTTCTTGGAGTCTAATTCATGCGCACCAAAGATGCAGCTTTAAGACCATTTCCCAAAGTGCGTGCAGCTAAGAAGCATGTCAAGTTTGCCTGTGTAGTTTTGCAAGTTTTCCTGTAATGTATGTGATTTTAACCTGAAAAACAGATGGGTAATTCCTGCTAAAACAGTGGTTTTCAAACTTTGATACATATTAGAATTACTTGAAGCACTTATAAAAGTATCTGTGCCCAGGTTGTATCCTAGACTGATGAAGTCAGAATTTCAGTGTGGGCCCTAGGCATCCATAGTTTGTGAAGATGATTGCAATGGTTACATACGTTTGAGAACCAGAGCATTAGATGATCTTTAGTGAATGTTAATTCCCCCAGCTGCATTTCTCAAAGGTACAGATACTCCTTGAATGTTGAACACCCTTATTCCATGCTGTTGATTTAAGGGAGTCTGTGTAGCTTCCATTAACATTCTCTTAGGAACTTTGAAACCTGTATTTATGCTGGGGCCACCACATATTTCTTGACCTGTAGGAGTGTTTGAATCAGAACCAAAGTTTTTATTGTGAAGCAGCTTAGGATCATCAGCCTTAGCCAAGCTCATCATCATGGCTGTTGGATAATATAGGAAGTCAGATGACATAGGGAGTAAACTTTTCACAGCCATAGGTCACATGCATAAGGGTGCATTAAGATCACTTTTGGAGCTCAGAATTCTTTCTAGTGCTGGATGGGCTGTTGTCTTGGGAGAATGCCATCTATCTCTCGCTAGTGAGATAAGGAGAGGTTTATACATTCTCTGGTTCTTTTTTGAAGTTAAAAACACCCACCATTGTCAGATTTAATATCTGACCTCTCTGAGCCTTTGCAAAGTTTTTTTTTTCCTTTTTTTTTTTTAAGATTTCATTTATTTATGAGAGACACAGAGAGAGAGAGGCAGAGACATAGGTGGAGGGAGAAGCAGGCTCCACACATGGAGCCTGATGTGGGACTTGATCCCGGGACTCCAGGATCATGCCCTGGGCTGAAGGCGGTGCTAAGCTGCTGAGCCACCCGGGCTGCCCGACCCTTTGCAAAGTTGATAAGATAGACAGTGGGTTTGTTTAATAGGATTAGTTATTTTAATTTAGAAGAACTGAAGAAGAAGAACTGAATATATCTCAAGGGGTTGTAACATCAGAGGATCATTGTTTTATGTAATCTGGATTTTATCAAACTCCAAATTATGTGTCTTTGAATATACATTATGTGGTATAGTGGTAGTGTGTCAGTGAGAGGGAGAGAATATGAATGAGAATTATACTAAACTGAACCGTAATGAAAGCATATAGTAGGAACCATATGGTAATAGTATTGTGGTTAAGAGCCACTTCTAGGTTTTTATGGCGTTGGGCAGGTTGTAACTCTGCTCCTCAGTTGCTCACCTGAGAAATAATAATACCTGCCTTTTAGTATTTTTTTTTTAAGATTTTGTTTATTTATTCATGAGAGATACAGAAAGAGAGAGAAAGGCAGAGACACACAGGCAGAGGGAGAAGCAGGCTCCATGCAGAGAGCCCGATGCAGGACCCGATCCTGGGATTCCAGGATCATGCCCTGGGCCAAAGGCAGGCGCCAAACCGCTGAGCCACCCAGGGATCCCTTAGGATTGTTTTAAAGATTAAATGAGATTGTTCACAAAGCACTTTGAACAGTGTCTAGCTCATAACCAGACTTATTTAACTACTTATTAGAACATAGTATTAACTTGTCCCACTAAAAACATTCTAGAACTGTAAAATCCAGATGATGCTTTCTTTTGTAAAGTCCATAGGGGAGGTGCTTTCACATCCCTAAATTACCTTTCCTTTTACTTAGAAGTTGTTCTAACCTAAATTCTTCACACTTTGAAGCTGAGTCTCACCTGAGATTGGTGGTATCTTGAGGACCAGCTGCGTTCCATCCTCACATAACTGAAACACAGTTATTCCTTCTCTGGGCTTGATTCTTATATTCTTACTGTCCAGGTGACTCCTTAGCCCCACAAATCTAAACCCACCCCAGCTTTTCCATTCTCTGTCCAGCACAGATCTGCTTGGAGCTAACTTGGATGGAAGGGTGACCTCATGGTTTCTGAAGCTATCTTTCAATTTATTATAACTCAGTCCTGGACATACTTCTTAAAAATAATGGCCCTAAATTGCTGACATCTTGTCATCGGCTCAGACTCCTAAATCTTTCTGTGCTCTCTAGACTGAAAGGGATCAGCTGGAGCAAGATGATTGTGCAGTCCTGCATTTACTGTGCTTGGCGAGTGACCTCCAATAGAGCTGTGTATTCTATCCAAGTAACATGGGTAATGATTACAGCGACAATGCTGCTATTGTGTCCAGAGGTTTGGGGCTGTAATTTCATAATGAAATTGAAAAACATGAGATTAAAAACCTGAATATAGCACAGTAATTATATTTAAGTATCACAAATCATCTCCCTGTATTTAGTTAGGTGTTGGAGATTTGGCCTCTCTTTGTGGAGTGTGGTCACGTCGTTTCATACATCTGCAAAATGGAAAGCTTGTAATTTATGGCTAAAATGTGGGAATTGCTTTCTCTTAATGGGAAGGTGACGAGAATGGTATTGAATTTGAAGGAGCAGGTTTGCTTCATTGACTAGAGTCAAGAAAGGAGGTTGTAGAACAGCTGCCAAGATAAAGAAATGTTTGGGTCTTTAAATAGTTTAGTTCCCAGATACTTAGACGTGACTACAGGTTCTCTCTTTAGAAATTAACAGATATAGGCTGGCCTGGAAAAGTGTCCAGGCCTTCGAATAAGCAATGTAGTTAAAGAGGTGTGACCCTACCTTACCTAAGTCAGGATTTCTAGAAGACTTAACTCTGGTTTGTTTCCCACAGGTAAGTAGTGCACTGTTGGTGCGTGGTCCATTCACTGCCTGAGAACTTGCATGTACCTGCAGGTTCTTTAGTTTGGCTGAACCCCTGTTGAGGGTGGGGAATGTGTAGGTGGTAGCAGTTGGCAGCTATTCCTGGGGTATGAGGAGTAGAGAATTAGGTTCAGGGCTTGTCTTTAATACAAAGTTGGAGGGGAATGTGGTTTAAGACAAATGATATCTCCATCTACTTGATTCTAGGAAACATTGGGTATAAAATGATCAGAGAAGGAAGTTGTGAAAGGCATAATTATTGTTGTCAGTTATTTACTGATTATCTACCATGAGCCAAGCAAGTTTTGTTACGATTTTTAAACATCACAGTAGACACTGTTTTAAGAGGCATACTGTCCCTATATTGTCTCCTACGCCCCAAATAGTTTCTGTTAATACATGCACTACAGATCATCCCTTCTTTCCTAAAGCTTGCCTCCAAGATATGCTGTGAATCTGTAAGGATAACTGGATTATGTGAAATTTGGGCCACTGACTGTTGGTAAATGTATGACCTGTCAGTCACTGTTCAAATCACCTGGGGAGCTTGCTTGAACCTCTCCACTCCCAGGCTTCCTCAACGTCCCCTATCTGGAGATATTCTGGTTTAGTAGGTATGGTGGGAGGGCTTGTGGTCTAGGAATCTACATTTTGTACAATCACCCCCCGGGATTCCTATTTATAGTAGATTCTGAGAATCGTCACCATAGACCCTCAGTTTCAGAAGCAGGGCTGTTCCAGTCAGTGTATGTGATGTTAAAATTTGTTATTTTGAAACATGGACCTATTGTTTAGTCCACTGGTTAAGCCATCATCAGTATCTTTGGTAAAAACAACAGCTTGGACTGATTCCATTTCCTCTGGGTGTAAGGAAGACTGGCTTCTTTGCAGCTTTTCCCACCCTTATGGGTAGCAGATAGGGAAGAGGAAGGTCAAGACCTGATGTTTTCACTTCAGGCCTGCTAGTGAAGAGGTTGCCTACCTCCAGCAGTAAACTTGGGATTCACCAGGACTTGCAGTAGTTTCTGTTTCCACTGGAAACTCATTGAAAATTTTAGCACTACTCATGGTTTTGGCAAAGTAGAGAGAAACAGCAATTCAATTAAATTCATCAAACATTTATTGAGTAGTTGCTGAGGCTAAAGTGTTGTGCCAAGGGTAATGACATAGATAAGTAAGAACATAGTTTCCAGCCTCTATCCAAGAGGCTGTATTCTAATGGTGTAGTCAGACAAATTTAGCTGTAACCTGCCGCACGATAGGGTCTTCCAAAAAGTGAAGTCAAAGCACTTCTAGGAATGTCAGGGTAGAAAGAGTTCATTGTATTAGGCAAAAGCCTCCTTTGGGGAAATGGTTCAAGGTGGTGGCTTTCCTCCTTGCCTGTGCTTTAGAATTACATAGTGGGAGAGGGTTTTTGTTTGTTTGTTTGCTTTGTTTTCTTAAGATTTTATTTATTTATTTAAAAGCACACATGGGCGTGAGAGCGCGCGAGGGGAGGGGCAGAGAGAGAGAGAAAGAGGGAGAGAATCTCAAGCAGACTCCCCGCGTGCATGGAGCCTGACACAGGGCTTCATCTCAGGACTCCAAAATCAAGGAGTGGAAATCAAGAGTCAGTTAGTTAACTGACAGCCACCCAGGCTCTGCACATAGAGGAAATTTTAAAAAAATACTAGCATCCATCCAAATACTACCCCATAGCAATCAGATAAAAATTTCTGGAGTTTGGAGACGGGCACTCATGATTTTAAGAGATCTCAACAGGATCATCCTGTGCAGCCAAGGCTGAAAGCCACTGATGCAGAAGGATGAATGGGTTACCATTGAAAGGGGGATGGGTTGAGAAGGAAGGGCACTGGAGACATCAACAGAGGCCTAGAGGCAGGAAAATGAAAGCATTGCTTGGAGAATGCTACTCAGTGGGGTGCAGTGCTCTTGTAGCGAGTGGGGAGGGAAAACTATCCTGATGAGGTAAGACTGGATTAAAACATTGTGCCAAGGAATTGGGAGGCATCATGTTTTTGTACTGTCTTTAGAATCCTTTCTCACCTTATATGAAGATGGGGAATGAAGCGCCAAAAAGTTTGTGCTTTCCCAAGATAATAGTAAGTCCGGGTAGATAACAAGAGGCATGCCTCTCTTCAGAAGGCTCTTTGCCTTAGATCTTTTGTGCTTGTGCCATGCTTTACATGTTCTCTTGGCATCTGTTCTTTGGCAATTTTCTTCCGTAAAAGAACACCAAAGATAAGGTAGGGTCAGAATAGCAAGAAGGTATTGATGTCAGGCAAGACTATGGCAATGTCTCTTATCCTTTTGTTTCACTCCTGTGAGGATGGTGTGGGAGAATTGCTGGCTGTACTGGGGACAGATGTTTGCAAGTCCAAGTGTGTATGTTTCTGTGTGTGCTTTTGCAGCTGCATCCGTTTTGTGTCTGATTCCACTGAGGACTGGTGCTTTATCTGCTTATTACTATTTCCAGGAAGTTAATTTGCAGGTGCTATAAATATGCATGGTTCATATACTTCATTTATTCTTTCTTTCTTGAAGCTTCTCTCTCCTCTGTACCTTTCATTTGTATGTTTGGTGCGTGTGTGCGTGCATACGTGTGTGTGTGTGTGTGTGTGTGTTTAATGTCATTATTTTGATAGTAACAATAAAGGTAAAGCCATTCAATCATGCAGGATTCTTGAAAAGTGCTTTAAGCAGGTGCAACTGAGCGGCTTATGGGGAGGTCCACGGATCAGGGTTTTCTGTCTTTGTTACAGGTAGAAAAACCAGCAGCGTTCAGGAGAGAGCTGATTTTCTTCATTACTAGTGTGGAGACTATGCATTCACAAACAAACCTTAAAGTAGTTCATAAAATGGGGCCACCCATGTTTACCAATCTGTTACTATATTTAGCTCTCCACCCGTCCATTTACTCACTTGTACATCTACCTAGCCATTCACCTGTCCCTTTAGAAAAGGTGGTACAGGTTCTGGAGCCTATCTGCCTGAGTTCAAATGGTGGCCCCTCTACTTGCTTAATCTCATTTTCTTTCTTCTTTAAAATGGGAATGGTAATAGTAACAACCTCACAGAGTTGTGATGATTAGGGATTAACATATGTAATGTGCTGAGGAAGTAGCTGGACATAGGAAGTTCTAATTTGCTGCTACTATTCTGGTAACCTTGGTATCATTAATCATTGCAAAGAAAATATAGTGATAAATACATTTGGTCCATTGACTTCCAGTTTTGTGATCTTAGAGTTCATTGAGGAGAAAAAAGGTTGGAAAGGGAGGTTTTCTGGATCACAGAGGCCCTTGATACCAGATTTTAGGATTAGTGGACAGTGAGAAGTCCCTCAGATTTTGGTCTTGGTGAAAGATGCATATCAGGAGGATATTTTTTATGATTTTGTGCAAAATAAATCATTTGCAGTATTAGAACAACAAGGAGGCTGTTTTAATGGTCCGAGGCACAGTAAAACAAGAAAATGAATGACAACAGAAATAGACACCAGCAGTTGAAGATAGGAGATTTTCTCTGATTACACTTGTTGATTCCATTTTGTCGATTCCACTTGACTTAAGAAAGGGAGATGGGAAATTAATTTGGAACCAAATATATTGGTGAATTAGTGCTCTCTGTCTTCATCTCCATCCTTGACGAGAGGGGAGCTTGTTACATAGATTTCATTACTAGGAGGTAGAGGATCTAGTGCCAGAACGCAGAGCTAGGTTCTTCTGTTCTGTGCTTTTACATGGCTCGTTATAGACAGGTCCCAATTAGCTCTTGAAGCATGACTGCCTGTTCTCTTCTCCACCTAATTACTGTGAGGAGCTTGGGTTCATGCACAAAGTTACCTTGATTAAACAGTAAGTTTATGGAGCTGTAAATGTTCCAATACTAATTTGAGAGAGTCCTTAAGACATTAACATTCGAGGTTTCTGTGGGTGGGCTGAGAACAGCCGCTGTGGATGGTTTCCAGATTCTGGGATATGACACCTTAAGTTTTCTACTCCTGTTCACATCTCCTCTTCAGCAGGCAGTAGACAATGTAGTGAGAAGATGTAACCTAACTAGAGATAGATAGACCAGACCAGAAGTTGAAGATAGGGATGAGTCTGCATGGTCCTGTAGTCTTTCCCAGAATTGGACATTTTTGTGGTGTAATCTGGAAGAAGAGAAACATTTATGGCCAAACCTCACTAAATCAAACAATTGTGAGGATGGTGCAGACCTATTTGCAGGGTAGTTAGAAAGAAATGCAGGTCTATTATTTGTAGTGACTTGAGCAAGGATAGTGAAGTGTTGCCTGGCAGAACTTTTTTTTGGAGATTGGCCTTCATGCATAATTAGGAATAGCAATCATTAATGGTATATTTGATTTTTCTCCTCTATCAATGGTGTGATTATGTCTATATGCTCTCATTTGCCCTGATATTAGAATCTATATGTTTGAGATAAAACTTGCCTCAGCCTAACTTGAGTCCAGATTGCCCTAGAAATTTTGAATTAATTTGAGTGCATCTGAATGTGGAGGATTTTTGATAGGGTGCAGTGGAATCACATGTGCAGATTGCCTAGTGCAGGGGATATTATTTCATTTTACTCCCTCTCTCCACTTTGAATGAGGGAAGTGCTAAGTTTTGAGTTTTGGGCTACTGTTCTGGCACCTTCATGTCCATAATGTAACCTTTTAGGGAAGATGTTCTTAGATCCAGAGATGATTGAGGGGGTGGGAGGTGGGAGGTGGGGAGGAGTATATTCGAGAGCCCAGGTGCCCTTGCTTTCTTGTTTGGAAATCAGTGGTTCTCAAAATGCCATATGCCTGAGAATCATCTAAGGGACTTCTTACAAGTTCAGCAATACACCCAACCTCACTCCCCTCTGCAAGGGATGGGGTCAGACTCTGTAGATCAAAGGAGCTGCTCTCTGGCAGAGATAGGTGCAAATCCTGAAACTGAGCCTGGACTACCTAGTGCCCACTCAGCATTCTTGGGCTGCCAAGAAGGCAGTGGTTCTCTCAGCATGGATGTGAAGCTCTTGCTTTTCTTTTTTGTCCTTTTAAATTCACACTAAAGAGAGTTTTAGATATGCAGCAAAGCAGGAAAGAAGACTGACCTTGCCTGTCTCCAGGGTCTTGCCAGAGATAAAGGAAGTGCTTGCACTTTGAGGCAGCTGGGGATTTGTGGTATTCCAGAAGACCTCAGCTCTCAAATGGCCTCTTGGCAGCCTCACTGATAATCACAGTGTGATGGCTACTAGGCTTCCTTATTTAAGAAGCTCTTAAATTTTCTTTTCTACACTATAAGGTTATGTCTTCACCAGCTCCTCAGATTTTTAAAAAAAGAAACAGAAGGAGGCAAAACAAATCCCAGAGCATTTTTTTTCCCTTTCTAAAGGTTACAAACATAAATCATATTTGAGAACAATGAATGGACCTTATTTTTTATCTTCAGTAAGCTAGGCCTCTGGCATCTTAAAAAGAATCTTTATTTTAGAAAGGAAAGAAACTGGTATAGTGGCTGGGCTATGCTCTGGGGATCAGGAGACCTGGCTTTGCCACCGGCTGCCTGGGGCTCCTTGGTCAGAACCAGTCTTGGCTTTGAGCCATTTTCCTTATCTATGAAATGTGGGGACCCTGAAGCTATTGTGGCTCTAATGTTTTATGATTCTAGTGATGGCCTCAATGCCTGCATGATAGTCATTTTCTAGATTTTGTCACCCTATTTCAAATTTGTAAAGTATAGCATGTGCCATCCATCTTTGCTCCATACAGGGTATCTTGTCATTAGTGCTTCATAAACTTGGTATGTCAGTATCGGAGGACCATCAGAGAATAAGGTTCACCTCTTCATTGTACATATGAGACAGATGATGTCCTCGTTGATTTTCCCCAAGCATGGGGCATAATTTGGGGCTCTTTTCACCTTACAATTTGCCTTTCTCTCTAGTGTATTTTTTAGCCTTTCTCCTTTTAGTTCCCTATGCCTTTCATTTCCCCTCGGACACTGAAATATTCAGTTGCAGTTCTGGGCAAAAGTGCTCCTGTGGCCTCCAGATTTTTTTTTTTTAAATGTATTCCTTCTTGGGGATCCCTGGGTGGCGCAGCGGTTTGGCGCCTGCCTTTGGCCCAGGGCGTGATCTTGGAGACCCGGGATCGAATCCCACATTGGGCTCCTGGTGCATGGAGCCTGCTTCTCCCTCTGCCTATGTCTCTGCCTCTCTGTCTCTCTGTCTCTCTGTGACTATCATAAATAAATAAAAATAAATAAAAATAAAAAAAATAAAACTTAAAAAAAATAAATGTATTCCTTCTTGTAAAAAGAATATGATCATGCAGTGACAATATATATACATACTTTACAGATATATTAAGCTATTATATATGTAAATTATACATATAAAATATATATTAGAAGTTACAGAAGGATGATATGAGAAGTAACTAAAAAGAGAAGATGCAGTTTTTCCCCCTGTATCCCAGTGGATCAATTTATACCTTCCCTGGAGTGTGAACTTGTTTTTGAAGACTATTGATCCTAGACCATGGCAGGGTTAGAATTTAGACTGCTAGCTTTAGAATTTTCTGTGGCACTTGTTAAAAATACTAAGTCTGGAACATCAACCCAGACCAACCAAATGAGAATGTGTTGTTGTGAGACCTGGGAGTCTGCATTTTCAATCTGTTCTTCTGGTGCCCCTGAGGCCCAGCTAGTTTTGAGAACTATGGGTCCCTATAAATAGTAGATACATGAGACTGAGACTTTTGCTGACATGTCAAGGATTCTCAAGAGCCACCACTAAATTGGCAGATATCCAGTTAACACTTGGAAAAATCAGATTGGCATTTTTCATGTGAATTCCATCAGAGGGGCTACCAACTATATAGTCAGATATGGAATTTCTCAGAATTTGAAGACTTTCCAGGTGGTTTTTTGACTTGTAACTCTTAATATTTGCTTATTATGCCATAGTTTTAGAAATTCTCATTAGAAATCTAAATATTATTGAAGATCTGAAGATAATGAAAGATGAGACATTTACCAAAATTTAAAGGTTATTGTTTTTAATGGCTTATATATCTCTAACCTTATGTTCAAAAGGATATTTCAGGATCTTGGTTATTAAGCATGTACTCTCTGAAACAGTCAAGTAAAATGAGTGTAAGTCAGATAAACGTGTACCAGGAAATTTGTTTCTAACTATTCATTCCAGGTCAGCATGCTCCCAGTCACCTTCTGGGTGTTAGGGTTATCTGTTCCTGGATCAGCTTTAGGAAAGCTCCTACTCAAGCTCTATGCAGCAAAAGACCATTTCAGAAAATGTGATAATTAAGATTCAGCAGCTAGAACAAGGCTGAATGAATAGGAATGGAGAGCATCAGGGAAAGTTAGGGGAGCAGTTAAGCTGAAGGGATGAGTAAGCCACAATTCTGTCTGGGATCATCAGCTCTATCACTAGGATAGAATCCCAAAGCCCCCCTTGCTCTTGGTGTCTTCTCCTACCCTTAGATTTGGGCAGGTTTCCCAAAACTAAGGTGAAACACACTGCTGGGGCAAGGTTATGCAGCTGCCCTTGCCCATATGCTTATTCTGCTTTGGTATTTAAAAAAAAAATTCTCACATCCTCACCAGCCTTAACTCTGTCTTTCAGTTTTTTTGGCAGTAAGTGTGCCAAAGGTCAGGAATTCTGGCAGAGTTTGATTCAGCCCTGCTCTCCTGATAGCAGCTAGCACAGGCCTTGGGGCATAGAAGCTCTTGACATGAATTGACTCAAGTTATTATGACTTAGGAGGCCCCACCTAATGGGCTCCCTGGCTACCTCTCCAACCACAAACAGGTCTCCCTGCTCTCTCCTCCCTGCACTGTTCCTGGAGAGCTGTGTTTTTGTTTCTGAGCCTTCTCATTTATTATATTTCATCTATTTGGAGTGCTTCCAGGCCCCCTTCCCTTTTTACTTGGCTAATGATTTATCTTGTAGAGAAATACGTATAAATGACTGGGCCTTTCACTTTTCCTAAACTAGGTAAGTATCCCTGCTCCATGCTTCCATGGTCTCCCCACTTCCTCTAGAAAAACTTTTATCTTAGTTTTTGGTCCTTGTTTATTGTTGTCCCCCCAGATTGTCTGCTTTACCAGGACAAGCATTCTAGTATTCTTGCTCATCACTGTTTCCTCATCGCTAAGCATAGGTGTGGGACATGGTAGTCATCAGTAAACATTTCTTGACTTTAATAAAGTCAATAATCTAATAAAACAATATATACCAGTTAATGGAGTGATTGGCAAGGATGTATTTGCCAATTCCAGTGGTGGTCATTAACATTGCTAGGGTTAACTGCCAGGTTCTGTGAGAACAAATTATTAAAAATAAACAGAACAGAAATGGAACCTAGGAGCAAAAGCTTTTCTGCGCCTTGTGATGCCTAGTGCTGGGCAAAGTTTCCTGCAAATAAAGCAAAATACCTTGATAGACTTATTTATATACTATTTATGTACTATATATATTTTTATATACTATATATTTATATACTGTATGTTTATATAGTATATACTATACATTATATACTATATTATTTATATACTATGGATTTATATACCTTGATGGGCTTATATATTATCAAATACATAAAAAAACAATAAATTGTTTACTACTTTATATATAGTCTGAAAAAACAGATATCAGTTCAAACATGCATTCATTCATTTATTGACTCACTTAACATTTGTTTTTTTTGTTTTGTTTTGTATGATACATGCCAGGCACTTCTAGATGCTCGGGATCCACAGTGAACAAAACTTTCAGCAATATCTGACCAGAGGGAACATGCATTCCAGTAGTGGGGACAGTCAGTAAAGCAGATAAATAAATAAAATACCTGGAATGTTAGAAGCTGGTGAAATGCCATGGAGGAAAAGGAAAGAGGGTAGGGGACTCAGGAAAAGCTGCAGTGTGTGTTTTGGGGGCGGCGAAGGGGCACAATTATAGATAAGTGGCCAAGAGAGGGGTCATTGAGAAGACAACACTTGGGTAACTGACCAACACAGTGTGAGGAAATGAGCAGAGTGAGTATCTGGGAGGTGTGAGGTGTGGAGGCAATGAAGTAGGATGGCATGCATGGCTTTTTGGAATGTACTCATGATCCTTCATGCTTATTACTTTAACCAGATCAGCAGGTTGGGACCAAAGTGTCCTGTTGTCTTAAAATCTGTAAATATTTCTTGTCTTTGGACACTTCCTCTGGCTAAGTCCTCATCCTGAATATTTATGTTAAGGGTATTACA
Source organism: Canis lupus familiaris (assembly GCF_011100685.1). Classification (NCBI taxonomy): domain Eukaryota; kingdom Metazoa; phylum Chordata; class Mammalia; order Carnivora; family Canidae; genus Canis; species Canis lupus. Next base: position 3,602,343 of record NC_049227.1, on the reverse strand, counting down.
TTTATTTCTTCTTAAAATGTTAGTTTGATGGAAAAGGACCTACCAAAACCTTTCTTTTTCCTTTTGTGGGCCAGAAAATGTGCCGTGTTATCTGTACTTACCCTCTAAACTCTAGTCTGTGGTGGAACCACCTCTCTCAGAGCTGGTATTCCTTGAGGGCAGGGTATATTTCTTGTTTTAACTAGTTTATACAGGTCTTATCACCCTGTCCCCTGCATGGGGACCTGATAACTTATTTTGGCTGATAATGGAAGGACTTTTCTGTCTACTTCTGTTCCCCTTGATGGCTTCCTTATCTGTTCTCCTGTAACACTGACTGTGAACTCATTTCATTACTTAATGAAATTTTATCTTATATTATTGCTTATTTTGTGCAGCCGTCTTATCTCTCCAACTAGGTAGGAACTTGCATATTCTTTCTGAACCTTACAGTACTGGCTTATAGTGGGTGTGCCATAGCATACATCACTGATTGCTCTTGGTCAAAGTGCTTGTCTCTTTTGGGTGAGTGAACCAACATCTAATTTTTCTAGTGTTCTCTTTTTATGGATTATAGTTTATATCTGGGGTTCTACTCTCCTTAGGACTTGGCCTGGGTATGCCACTGGAGGGCCCCAGGGAACAGTGCAATTACTTAGAGATAAATCCTTTGTGAATTCTTAAATATTCCAATGAAGCATCTTTGTATACTGGTTTTCTGCACATTGACAGTTCTTCAGAGAGTCATTTGTTGACTGTTCATGACATAAACATTGTAAATTAATTGCCCTTTTTAAATTTCATTGACATTTTCTTTCTCGATGGTAATTTTTGGTCACTCAGAGATAGTTGCTAACTCCAAGACAATTACTTTATTGCCTAATAAAAGTGAATGACAAAGCCAAGTTCAGTTGTAGGTGCTGGACTGGGCAGTTTCTAGCTCCTCCTACAACAGGCAAAATAATCAGATTTGTGTCTCAGCAGAATCATAAATGGCTATATTTCATGACTCTCCTTAGGAATTGCTTTGATTAGAATACTGTCCTGTTACTGAAACTGCTGATACACCATGCACTGTTTTCTGTTTGACAGTCTACTCTGAACGGCACCAACTGGGGATAACACTTGAATAGATGCTGCCACTTGTCACATGTGGTCACCCTCTGGAGGTTGTGCATGTGAATGTGACTGTAGGGGGCCATCTAGGATACCCACCAATATGCCACCAGTCACTGGGGTTGCTTCCTTATCATGACTTTGCTTTTCTGGAAACATTTCCTGTGCTGGTCAATGTCTGTTTCCTTTGCCCACCAAATAAAAGTCCCTTTAGTTTTAGATAGTTACAGAAAATATAAAGACTTGTAATAAAAAACAAACTAGTCTTCCCATACACAGTCAGTACCAGCTGTAAGCTAATTAAACTCAACAGGGAGAACTCTTAACACTGTGGCACACACTTTTCTCTTTGGGGCTTGTTAACATTTTTCAGAGCTCTTTAAATATTGTTTTCCAGTGATACCATATTAAACGGGGAAATAGAGGATGAGAAGTTGGGACTGTTGCAGCTTTATGGAGTGGAAACCCTAGCACACACACCCCATGTGAGTTTACTCTAGTTGGATTTTCACGAACAATAGTGGTATGGCAGGTGTCCCCCATGGGAAATCCAGGCAGTCAGCTCTCATTGTGTGAAATTGCCTATACCCTTGATGTTGAATTGGAGCTCATAATTGGCTTCTCTAGCAGGTCAGAGAATCACCTCCCTTGGTTCCCTGTTTGGCTCTGGTACTGAATTTCGGGTGCATTTGGAGTGTCATCTTTGTCCCTACTTTTCAAGAGTCACTGAAGAGTTGCTATGATTATAAATCCTGTAATGCCTTTGATGAAAAGTAAAATCATATGAGCTTATTAACCCAGACTTTGCTTTCTCATTTTCCTGATCTATTAGTTTCTAGCCCCTGTTGTGAGCCAAAATACAGGATCATGGACTCACAGTTATATTGATAGTAACAGACCTGGGTTGTTGTCAAGAATTGTGCAGATTGGGGCACCGGGGTGGCTCAATTGGTTGGGCGTCTCCATTTGGCTTGGGTTGTGATCTTGGGGTTGTGGGATCAAGCACACAGTCTGCCTCCCCCTACTCCTACTCTCCCCCTACTCCTACTCTCCCCCTACACCTCTCTCCCTGCTCCTACTCTCTCCCTGCTCTGGCTCTTTCTTTGCTTGCTCTCTATCTCAGGTAAATAAATAAAATCTTAAAAAAAAGAATTGTGCAGGTTTTGTCATCACGTTTCTCATGTCCCAAATTGTGGCATTTCTGGGTTCTACCCCTTGACCTCAGATTCATGGTTCTCAAAGTGTGGCCCCCATCCAGTGATGTCAGCTTCACCAGGGAACTTGTTTGAAATGCAAATTTCAAGGCCCCATCTTGACTTTTTGAATCCGGAATCTTTGGGGATGGGGTAGGAGGAACACCTTTGTAAGCCTTCCCTGGATTCTGACACACACTCAAATTGAAGACTCGCTGCATAGGCAGGAGGTTGTTTTTTTCTTTTTTTTTTTTTTTTTTTGGTCTCTTGAACTTGCTGCATTTGGTGTTCTAACTTTTATATAAGGGAGGACAGTAATGTCTCCCTTGAACTCTTTCTTGTCAGAGGAAAGATGATTGTCAGATGCAGAAGGCTGATGTCAGGATGGGCTGTGACCATGCCCCAGTGTGCAGTGTTCATAGCCTCAGTCCAGGGCCTTGTTGTGGAGACTTACGTAGGTAGCAGTCTTGGTAACAGGTAGATAAATCTACATATACAGTGAGGTTATGTAGCAAAACTTTCAAAAATCAACAATTTTATGTTTGTGCAAGCGTTTTGCTCAATGTTGGCATTTTTGAGATCAGACTTCATCTCTGCCCCTGCCTAGAAAATTGTATTTACTTTAGACAGACTGCCCTGGTGAAGGATAATCAGAACAAGGGGAAAAATACATGAAAAAGCAGACTTTCCTTGTACTTATTGTTCAGAAGGAAAAAAAATTCCAATGAGGAGTGAGAGACGCTTCATATTCTGAGTGAGACAAATAATCCCAGTAGGGTGGCACAAGACTAGAGGGCAGCTGAATGAGAATACCAAACAGTGTGGACTAGAATGTTTGTGGGGGAACAAGGCTATGAAAAATACACAAAGAAAATGAAAATTCTTCTGGAAGATTTTTGTAAACCTATGTAGAAAAGGAGCCAAACAACCTGGATCAGTTTACCTCAGGTTGGGAGTCATCCTAAAAATTGCAGTAGCAATGAACTCTTTCCTCCTGAGACAAGTGTAGGAAGAAGAGCCAACTTTTATTTCCCTTAGGAGATGTAGATGTGATGCCCCCAGTGAGGATCAAGTTAATATGGGATGATAGCATTTCAGCGGCAGGGACAGATACTTTTTTTCCCTAACTGAATCCCACCAAGGTCGTCTTTTACCAGCTCCAGAACTACAGAAAAAGACAAGAAAGGACAAAACTCAGAATTTTGCTTCTCCTTAGGAGATCTATTCAAAGGTTTAATAGATAATATTGAAATGGAATACGATAATAGCTTACATTTATGAGTGCTTCCACATATGAAGTATTGTTTTAGAACAATATTTTTTTTTACATGTATTGAGCCATAACTCCTTACACATTCTTATGGGCGAGGTTCATTAATACTCATTTTATTGTTGAAGAAACTGAGGCACAGAGCTATTGGTTAAGCTGGCTGTCCAAGGTCACACAGCTACTAAATGGGATTTAAACCAATCATTTTCATTCCAGAGCCCTTGCCTGTAACTGTCATATCTTCCTATACTCATGATAGGCCTTTGCTTCCTTGTGCTTCTAAGTTAATGAATTATCATTGGTTAGTTTTTTGCTATAATAAATGTGCTTGTTTATCAGACCCTTTATCATATTTGGTCTCAGGAAGAGAAATCTCTGTTCTTCCTTAAAGAACTATTCTTATTGTACTTAAAATCTAGAAATTTTGCATTTGAAATGAAGAAATAAAAAATAAAATAAAGAAATATTGTGTAATATTATACTGAATGTAAAATAAATCTTGCATTTAAAATCAGGAAATAGGGATCCCTGGGTGGCTCAGCGGTTTAGTGCCTGCCTTTGACCCAGGGCGCGATCCTGGAGTCCTGCGATCGAGTTCCATGTCAGGCTCCCGGCATGGAGCCTGCTTCTCCCTCCTTCTGTGTCTCTGCCTCTCTCTCTCTCTCTCTCTCTCTCTGTCTATCATAAAATAAATAAATAAATCTTTAAAAAATAAAATAAAATCAGGAAATATTTACCATGTAATATTATTATGCTACTGAGTGTAAATTTTAGCTGGCCATTTAAAATATTTATAGCAAGTGATGGACCACCTTGCTCTCATCCTGTTTAGTTTCATGGAATTTATGTTGTCTCTGTAATTTAAATGGCATAGTGGTTGCACAGGGGAACCATGGAAATGGAGTCCTATGTCTAATGACCTTGAATGAGATGAACACAATCTAATTTTATTTTTAGTTGTTTTCCTCCTTTTAACAGATATCACATGAAATTAGAAACATCTGGATTCTGTCACTATGGGTATTTTTTATGTAAATCACCAAAATTAAGATTTAAAATGCTGTTATATATGGCTCTATAGCAAATTACCCTAAAATCTATCAGCTTAAAACAGCACACATTACTATCTCTCTCATGGTTTCTGTGGGTCAGGAACTCCTAGGAAGTTCTTGTTCAGGTTCTTTCACAAGATTGCGGTAAGTGGGGTGGGCTGGACCTGCTGTACCTGAATGGTTGACTGGGACTGTAGAGTCCACTTCCAAGATGGCACACTCACTTGGCTTTTGGCAGTAGACCTTGGTTTCTCACCCCATGGACCTCTCCAAAATGACTTCTTGACATGGTATCTGGTTTCCCCGGAATGAATGATTTAAAAGAGAGACAAATGACCTAATCTTGCAAGTCATAACTGTCATGTCTGCCATACTCTATTAATCAGAAGTGAGTCACTAAGAACAGCCTGTACTCAAGGGGAAGAGAATTAGGCTCCACCTTGGAAGGGAGGAGTATTAAAGGATTTGCGGACATATTTTAATCACCATATGAGGCCTGACTCCACACCTACTCCACACCTCAGGCTCTCTGGGTGTGGTAATTTGCATTTTTAACACATTCCCCCAGTTGATTTCTATGCTCACTTAAAATAGAGAATCGTTGGGTGTTCAGGTGTTACTTGTTGAATGATTCAGTCTGGAAGTAAATGAGTACTATAATGCACTCTACTGGCTTATTTAAGAAGCCAGAACTACTTTTCACATATTTAGTATTCTAAATATTTAAGGTTTATGCTTAGACACTAAATCAGGTGCTAACTAGATAATATAGCAAATGATTTACTTAGCTTTCACTTTATCTGGATAGGCTCCTTAACTTTTGTGCTCATCTGGCCACATGAGCCCACTCTAATTTAGCCTGTGGAGTCAGAACAGCTCCCCTCAGATATGTATATATGTGTTTATGTGTTGTATATGTATATAGATATACACACACATACATACATACACATGTACATACATACATATGGCCAGAAATGGAACCTAAGCTCACAGTTAGGAAGAAATTAAGTATATGGTGGCAGGGGAGGGCGGGCAAAAGGACATCATGAGGTTTTTGTCTCAAGATCCAGGGTGAGTTGGGCAATGTCTGGTGATTCTGTTTGACTTGTTGCCTTCTGCAACTGCATGCTTTCTGTTAGGAGAGATGAGGGCTACACAACCAGGAGTTTGCAAAGAGCAGTTAGGTGGCTTTGAAGCCCTCTACCTTGGGTGTCACTCCTTGAATGTTAAAGGTTCTTGCTAGGCAATCAGGCCCCCTTCCCCGTCTGTCATAGCCAGCACACTCTTGCCTTCCCATCAGCATTACCTCTTAATTCTCTGAATTCTTGACTGCAAGCAATGCAGTTGGTTATTTCAGAGTGGAGGTTGCATGTCGTAGAAATACAAAACTCCTCTTCAAATCTGTATACCAACTACCCATCCACTTCCCTTCCTGCCCCCGGTGAGAGACGGCAGATAAATACAGATGCTCAGAACCTGGGTCTCACATTTTATCAGAAATTCCTCAATTAGCAGAAGCATACAATTAGGGATAAAAAAAACCTAGGGAGGAAGTAACAAACACTGCCTATGACAGAGGCCTTCTCAGTGAGAGAGAACACTGCACCCAAAATTTGTGATCACACACTGGAACAGCCATGTGATGGAGCTGACATGCCCCAATAGGTACAGCTGATTGTTCTGCTTATAACCAATCAATGCCGCAATTAACAAATATTTATTGAACTCCTAGGAGGTACCCTGATTCACACTGCTCTCATCAGCTGTTTCTTAGAATAATGCAAAGCCTCCTAACCCCTCTGTGTGTCTTCTGGTTTCCCCCACCCCAATAAAATTAGTTCTGTACATTGAAGCCAGAGTGGATTTTCCTAAAATATACAAACTTGACCAGGTTACTGACCTATTTAAAAGGCTTAGGTTGATTATCAGCATCCAGATAAAGCCCACACTCCCTAGCATGACCAAAGAGGTAAATCATGATCTGACCCCTACCTGACTCTGCTTTTCCATTGTTACTTCCTCAGACACTCCCCACGCCCCCAGTTTGCCTGCCCTCTGGTGCCACAGAAGCATGTCTAAGGACACTAGCTTTAGCTAAAGCACAGTGTCTGGCACATAATTAAGACTATTACTGTTGCAGTTATTAGTGAGGTATGGAAAGCCCCTGGCATATAGTAGCTGTTGAGAGATTTTTTCTTCCTTGGGCCCCAGTCTCTTTGAGGGGACTAGTCACAAGAGAGTAGCATTGGTGAAATCAGAGAAGAAAGAGTTTTGAGAAACATAGAGGAAAAAGGTGGGGGGTTACATTAAAAACGGGTTGTGTGTTTGCATGTGATCTTTCTCCACTAGAACATGACTGATAGCATCCTTCTTTGAGGGGCGGGGAGAGAAAAATGGAAGTGGTCTGGGATTGACAATCCCACCTTGAGTAAGTCACTGCTTTCTGAGTCTGTTAGTTCATTTGTAAAACAGGTTTGGGGGGATCCCTGGGTGGCTCAGCAGTTTGGCGCCTGCCTTTGGCCCGGGGCGTGATGCTAGAGTCCCGGGATCGAGTCCCACGTCGGGCTCCTTGCATGGAGCCTGCTTCTCCCTCTGTGTATGTCCCTGCCCCTCTCTGTCTCTGTCTCTCATGAATAAATGAATAAAATCTTAAAAAAAAAAAAAAAACAGGTTTGGCATTAGAGTTAACTCATAACTTTTTCAGAACTTTTTGGGGACTAGACCCCATACCGTGAAGGTGACAATATTATACTGTCCTGCAATTCACAGCATGTTAAACACCTTTTAAAACAAGATTGTTATACTTACATATCACTGATGCTGATGCATTACATACAGGCCTCTAGAGATGGAAGTGGCTCACAGGTTAGAGAGAGTTGTGCATCCTGGCAGCGTCTCTCCTCTTTCCCTCCTGCCTTCTGCATCTCTCATTTGAGAAGAGTTCAACTTTCTCAGTAGTTCCTCTGGCTACTGTTTCTACTCCACATCACTCTCCCTACTGCTGAGTTACTTTCATAAAAGAAATTTGAAGGGCCTTGTGGGAAGGAAACTTAAGCATGGAGTCATGGATTTGGGAAGAATGGAATGAAATCCAGAACAGTTTAAAACTTGACCTAACATTCAGTTTTTCCATGTGTGATCTGGGGCTCATATGGCTACCCTCTTGCATCACTGTGAGGTGTAAGAGGTACCTGTGGATACCTAGGATGTGTCTGGCTTATAATTGACATGTAACAGACCTTTGTTTTCTTACTTGGTACCTGAAAGGGTTCCCCTGTGTCCCCGGAATATCCAACCCAAAATCTTCAGTCAAGGAGGAGCCGCCACAGACTGGCTTCAAGCCTTCCCCTCTCTGACCGTATATGTACCTCTTTACCTCTACACTCCCCCAGACTTATCCTCTAGACTCAAAGTGCTTCAGGTGACTTTTCAGTTACTCATAGCCTTACCTTGTCTCTCACATGCGACTGTGGCTCTGCTGTGTCTGCTATCTTAATACCTTTCCAGGGCCCATGGGACTTGAAGGTCCTATTCATATTATAGCTTTTCCCAAAACCACCCCTCCCTACCAGGTGGGATCAGTCCTTCATTCCCTCTTCTCTCAATGCATGTTGTTTTATTATAGCTCTTATCACAGTCTGCCTCGTAGCATAGTCATTTCTGTGTTTTCCCCTCCTGATTCAGAGCCCCTGGAGGGCAAAGACTGTTGTTTTATTTTGTGCTGTATTTTCCCACCTCCACAGTGCCTGGTGCAGTAGGGGTTTAGTAAATACTGCTTGAATCAATGCATGAATGAAATCGTCTCTCCTGGTCCTGTTTGTAGTGCTGTAATGCAAACCAGGTGAATGTAGAATTTTGGCTTAGTGGATTTAGTTTAACATAGGAAAGGAGTTTTCCCAAGAAGCAGTACTGGTTTTGAAAACAGCAATTGCCTTTAATCTGGTGGAAAACACATGCCAGCCCCCCCTCCATAATAGTCTCAATTACAGGAGAGCATCATGTTACTGTAAAAACACAAATAAATAAACCCGTGACAATACTGTGTTTGGGAGATAAAACCACATAAAAGCCATCTTTCCCCAACTTTCCAGCATGATAATTAAGGTATTTCTGGAGGAAAAAAACAAACAAACAAAATACACCAGCAAAAGAACACGTGCTATTACACTTAAAAACCCTTCTTGCACTTGCCAAGGTGGGAGAAGGGACTATGCTTTTCATCCAGCACAGATACACGAGTTCCTCCCAGCTTTTGCCAGACCTGACACTGTGCGGATTGGATTGCAGGATAAATTTGGGCTTTAGGGCTGCCAAAGATGGTGGGACTACCTGGAGAGCAGAGAGGGTCACCTGGAAGGTGGTGCTGTAAAATTTCTCTATTTGCCACATTTTGTCCAAACATTTCATATTCTTCTAAGAGCTGGATCTCCACTGGCTTAGGGATACCCTGAGTGAATCTGTGTGGGCTATAGCTTTCTTTCTTTTTTTTTAAGATTTTATTTATGAAAGACAAAGAGAGAGAGAGAGAGAGAGAGAGAGAGGCAGAGACATAGGCAGAGGAAGAAGCAGGCTCCATGCAGGGGAGTCTGATGTGGGACTCGATCCCGGGACTCTGGGATCACACCCTGAGCCAAAGGATGACACTCAGCGCTGAGCCACTCAGGAATCCCTGGGCTATAGCTGTCAACTGGATTTCTTTAATGATGCCTATTGCAATGTTTGCTTGGCTCTTTTACACTCTGGATCCAGGTTTTTTTTGAGGGTAGAGTGGGAATGATTTTGTCAGTCACTAAGGGCTAAAACCAGACTGAACAGAACCCAGCTACTTCTCTTCACCTCCATGGCTACTCTCCCTGGGCTGAGTCACCATCATCTTTCACCTAGATTGCCCCAGTGCCTGCCAGCTGATCTCTGCTCCTACCTTTGCCTCCCTATAGAGTGTTCAAGAGGGCAGAGTGGCCCTTTTAAAATATACTTGAGATCCTATCACTCCCCAGTTCCAGAGTCCTCCGACTAGTCTCCCATTTCACTAAGAATACAATTCAGAAACTGTAGTTACCATGGCCTGATGATATTGCATGATCTGGAACCCCTCATCTCATCTCCTGCTATCCCCTCCGTTAATCCACTCTAACCCTTGAGTGTTCTTAAACCAAGCCAGGCGTTCTCAATCTCAGAGCCTTTGCATTATTGTTCTTTTAGCTTGGGATATTCTGTTCCCAGAGATACATGTGGCTCATGCCCACACTTCATTCACCCCTGCTGTGTGTCATATCTTTGGGGAGGGGGGGTCCTGTCCACCCATGTCCCTGGTGCTGTGGCAGGCACTTAGGACATCATTATTGGAAGCTTGAGTAAGCATTGGCCTGCAAGTCTTAGCAGAGTTGAGAGTGTGGCCTACAAGGACAGTGGCCCTAGTGCCAGATATCAGGTCAGGCTAGATTTATCCATCCTTCTCCATGTAGTAGATGTTCTACTTTGGGAAAAGTTTTAACATAAATGAGATTATGCCTGCTACCTGGGATTATTGCGAAGAATAAGTCAGATATGTTTGTAAAGTGCCTGGCATCGTATCAGGTGAACATATTAGAAGCTTCCTAATTATTCTTAGACATCCTACTTTCCAATTGTGGAGGTATGTTATATGGGATAAAGGAGGTGTCTAAAAGTGGTTGACTTTGGTATGTAATTCTCAACCTGTAAGTAGCTGTGAATATATTTAAAGCACCTAGGCCTGGGCAGCCCCGGTGGGGCAGTGGTTTAGCACCGCCTGCAGCCCGGCGTGTGATCCTGGAGACTCGGGATCGAGTCCCACATCGGGCTCCCTGCATGGAGCCTGCTTCTCCCTCTGCCTGTGTCTCTGCCTCTCTCTCGCTCTCTCTGAATGAATGAATGAATGAATGAATGAATAAATCTTTAAAGAAAAAAATAAAGCACCTAGGCCTGTGCTTGACATAGCTAGGCCTTATTAAATTTCCAGGACTTCTTACTTTTAATTATCAGTCTTAGACACTACTGAAATGCAGGGTGTCACCTGGGGGCAGCTCTGTGGGCACGTAGGGATTTTGGTAAACAGAAAAAGGGAGAAGTCAGCAGCTGGGCTGGGGGCGGTTCACAGTCCTGCTTGTGGTTCAACAGGGACTGCATTTATGAAAATGGCAATTGAGACCAGGCAATTGAGACTTTGAGCTGTGCCAGCAAGTGTGGTATTTCCATTTACATCCTCAGAGTAAGTACAATTTCACCATTATTCCTTTGAGGCTCTCCTTGCCAAGAAAAACCCATTGTAAATTTCTGGTTTAAAGATTCTGCAATTTTAAGGAGTCGTACTTTTTGTTGCTTTAACATTTTCTTGGCACCATATATTTTAGGTCCCACTGGTCTACCTTGTAAATACTGTACAAATGTTGTGAAAAGTTGAACCACGTCATTTGTTTTCTTAAGTTCCTTATAGGAAATGGTGATGCTTCTGCCCCCACCTACTACTACTCCTGGGTTTCAGCTCAGGCATTTTGGAATGAGAAAGTGAGGGAAAGAAGATATATTGTCAGCAAAAGATGGAAGCTGTATTCACAAGAGTGTTTTCTAGATAGGGTTGGGCTAGGCTGGAGAGAAAAGTGTGTAGCTGGCAGGGTGTCTGGGTGACGGACCCATTGTGTGGAGGAACCCTCCTGCTGTACCAGTGGCCAGCTCCCAGCCAGGCCACCTGGGTGAGGGCCTCTGAAGCAGAGAGCCCTGCACAATCTGGAGCCTCTCTAACCAAGTGTACTGAATAGGACTCCAAAGAATAGAAGCCGTGTTCCCTTTGTCACCTACAGCCCTGTTTTCAGCCTGCACAGTGAATGTGCACTTGGGGGCTCAATTGGCACTTGGAAAAATCTGCAAGAACTTTGTGTGTGCTCAGTGTGTGCCCAGCAGCCTGCGGGGAGTGGAGCATGCACTCTGGAGATGTCTGGGGGCTGGTGCTTGCAGAGGAGGGGCTGCCCTCTATATTCTGCAGGGTCTGCCAAGAATGTGCTGCCCTTGACAGTGTTGTGGCCAACAGGAAAAGCATTCATGGCATGTTAATGAAAGGCAGCAGTTCCTTTCTTCAAGAATAACAGGCATTCTTTTATTGAGCAAGGTCCCTTTCTAGAGATGGAGAGAGAAGCCAATTATTTTTCAGTTAAAATTTATTTTTTTAAACAGTGATACCTTAGTTGCAAATTACCTCTGCTTCGCCATAGAGACATTTACAACTAGTCTTCTGACATGGTTTTAAGCTGCCATCTTATAGGATAACCAGTGATATGCCACAGTGTGATAAGGGACTTCTATATCACATCTGTATAGCTGATTTGCCTTCCTCTGTAGGTAGAAAATTGATGTTTTCTGAAAGGGAATAGGTCTATTTCCCTTTATCCTACATCTTGCACATAGTGTAACATACCTCTTTTTACTGAAATGGGGCAGTTTTCTCCTGTGGGCATGAATATATTTACTTAAGAGGGGGTTTGATAAGGGAGAGAGTTGCCAAGTTGAAACGATCGAGGTATTTGAAGCACCAATCTGAGAGTCATCTTTGGGTGATAGATCTTTTCATTGGAAAGAAACAAGATCAATACAAGTTGTTTTTTAATGTGTTGGAGGAAATGCTCAGCTCTGTTTCTCATCTTTTCCAGACTTCTTTACAGTTTTTTTTTTTAATACTTGAGTGGAACTTGGCATAATGACCCCCACATTTCAGCTGTGCATATGTTCTCTGTATAAATGGTAAAAGACAACAGAGCCATTCCTATGTCTTACTCTGTTTACTGTAAGAGGCCCCTATCAGTAAATGACTTCCTGTTGGAGGCAGTAATTTGTGTTTGGGCTTCGGTACTGTCAGTCTGAAATGAGCCAAGAGAGGTCATGCTATCTGCCGCACGGTTTCCTAGTGAGAAGACGAGCCAGGCCTTTTACTTCTGAAATCCAGGTACCACAGAGGCTAGAAATGATGCCTGGGTTTGGTTATAGAGAGGTGTCAGTTTCTGAGTACAGCTGTTAACAGTGGCAGCAAGCTTCCTCCTTGGGAGACATGTACTGTGGATTATTCTGACATCTCAAAGCCTTATTTCCTAATGAGCATTAAAAGGGAAGAGGGAACCACTTTTTGGTCATCTATGTTCTGGCAGGGTGCTGGGTATTTAACATATATTAATTCATTAAATAATGAATTTATGGGTATTTTAACATATATTAATTCATTAAAATGCCACTAAATTCTAGTAGGATTTAGATCATTCTATCCACCACTGGAAATTAAAACATCCCCTCACCGTCTGCTGTCTCCCCCCTACCCCACTCCAGACATATTAGAAGCATATTAGCAGATGAAGCCAGTTTGGGGTTAGTGCTTTCCCTTAATTGTTAAACTCAGTTATTCTGGCTAAAGCCAGATTATTTTGTGTGGTTGGAACTGAAACTTGAGAGGAGTGGTGTAGACTGAGTGCCGGAAATGAAGGTCAGCTTCACACACATGCCTTCTGCATGTTGTTGGTATGCTCTGAGGTTCCCATAATGACGCTGCCCACTGCTGTCAGCTGTGCCCTTTTGCTCCATTCTGTCTTATGTCAGAAGTCTTGTGGTACTAATCTTGGATCTTTATAAAGGGCTCACTTTTGACCCAGTTGACTGATAATTGTAGAGTGCTTTACAATTTACTGAGAGCTTTCACTAGTATTTGCTCTTCACATCAGAATTACAAGATAGGTTTTATTATCCCCATTCATTTTGTAGATTAAGAAAATGAGGGCCAGAGAGGTTATGAATCAGCCCTGGTGGCCTGTCCAGTAAGTGGCAGAACCAGGATTCTAATCCAGGATGTCTTATTCCAAATCCACTACTTCTTCACACTGCAGTTACTTTTGTGTTCAAAGTATGTCATTCATTCATCCGTTCAGGAGATACTAGGTTGGCATGGGCTTTGAAGGCTGACAGCTATGTGACCTTGGGTCCTCATCAGTAAAATGATGTTAGTAATAGTAATAGAACCTATCTAGTAAGGCTGTTTCGAAGTGCTTTGTACATAGTATATATTCAGTAAATGTTTGCTCTTCCTCTTCCTTCTCTTCATCATCATCATCAGCTTACTTTGATCTGTCTCTAAGGAGACAAACTAGGATGGACTTCGCTATTGAGAATCACTAGTTCTGATGTGAGAAATAAACATGACAACAGAAAACTGACAATTGTGTGTGGTGTGTGGACAATGGGAGTGTGATAAAGGTGCTGGGGAAGCTTAGAGAAAGGAACACTTGTGCTTCTAATTGCCAACCAGGAACCTAGCCCTCTAGGAGCCCCACTTCCCCTGTTGGTAACATTCCCATTGTATTCATTCCTCGCTGACAGCAATGTTTATTTTACCAGGTCTTATGGGCATTTTGTGTATTATCCTATGTGGGGGAGGAAGGAGAAACAGAATATGTCCTGCTAAGGGAACCTAGTGGTCATTTGGGGAAATCAGACCTGTATTTATCAATTGGAAGACTTTCCAGGACAAAATAGATTCCATTGTTTTGGTGTGTTGTGTTCTGTAGGAGTGCCACAGGAAATCAGATGTGAGTGGGTTCCTGTGGGTTGGTGAGTGGGGTGGACTTTGAGGTGGAAGAGGGCCTGGAGGTTGTACCTGAATGAGCTTAGAATTTGGATTAAGAGCTGCAAAAGGGCAGAGAGCCTGAGCAGAGGTGGAATTGTGAGACAAACCACTGCCTGGCCTGGCTGGAGGGAGAGCTCTGACTACGGAGGTGGGTGGTCCAGGAGGCAGATGCCACTCTGTTGCTAACAGAAGAACCTGCCTCTGGACCCCAAAGGGATACGCATAGCCCCTTCCCACCCTCTATGCAGCCCATAATAACATCTTTGTGTTCATCATGATGTTTCTGGTCATTTGGCTGGAGACAAAAACCTGGAGAGACCTACAGCATGGGCACTAGGTCTGAGTGGGTCTGTGAACAGCAGCCTAGCTGCAGCCTCTTTGTTTGTGAGCTGTTTGCCTGCATTTAAATGCCATTTACATACGGAGCTGTCAGAGTTGAGTTGGCCCATGATTATTCCTTGATGTATGTTGGAAAAAAAAAAAAAGGGAAAGAAAAGAAAACCTTGGTTAATGAGGAGCTGGGTTCCCTTTCTCCATTGATGACAGCTTCCTTTCTGATCTGATGGTCCTTCAGAAACTAAGGTGGTGTGTGACTCTGGGGTTATGTCCCCGCTGAAGCCGTCTTTCCCTCAGAGTTGTAATTGATGGGGAGACCTGTCACTTGTTATGCTGATGTTGTGCAGATTTTTGTGCAGCTGCCAGCCAAGAGAGTTTTAGGACAGCATCTGATTGGGTGCAGGTTGTGGCAAAAGCGATAATAAATAGAGAGCTGGTGAGGGTAGATTTTGATTGACCTGAGATTGTATATTATTAAACTGAGTCTGCATGTACATGTCAGTTTATGAAGAACCAGACCCATAATCCAACTTAGGGCTGTGGCAGTTTGAGTTTATTAAATGTGCTTTATATCACTATTAATATTGAGCAGAGAGGAATATCTGTAATCTTTTAATCTATGCAATAATGGTTTGGAGGGAGATTACCAGACACATTGGACTATTGTTTGCCTATAATTGTATTCAGAACTCTTCGAAGCATTGATTTGTTTCTGGCATACTGATTTGGCTCAACAGTCTCATAAAGTTCTTTTATAGTCCTCTTTGCTTTGGATTTTCCAAAAATAATTGGGGAATAATAATAATGTAGCTGGTGATAAAGAAGAGAGAGTAAGCTTGAAAGCAAATTTTCAGCCAAGTGGATAGCCATAAACATCTTCTGTGCTCATAAACACCTGGGTCTGTGACCTTTGTGTTTATAAGATATTTATTGCCTCATGGGCTCTCTGCTAGGGGGATATCACTTCAGTGCCTTGTAAAATTTGATTGTTTAGTAAGTAGATTCTGAGATTTTGCTGAGTAGGGAAAAAGTTGTCCCTCTGCCTAGTTTTCCTTGGGAATAACTGATCTGCCCACAAGGGAAGATCTTCTCAATTACAGCAGCAGAGAGCATGATTGTGATGGAGTTCCATTGTGGAGACAGCCAGTGGGACCCATCAAGGGCACCTTTTGCACTTAATTAAGTGGCTTTTAATGGAAATGACTTTTGAATGGAAGCCAGTAGGGCAATACATTGAATAAACCCAAGTAATGATAATGTGTTTTCCTTTTTAAGTAGAAATGAAATTTTTGATCCAAATCAAAGAACCTTTCTTGGCATTGTTACCACTTCTCACCCTTTCTTCCCATTTCCAAAACAGACCCGAGGAAATAAGCCAGAGAAATGGTGTCCAAGTTTAGATTCACTGACTTTAATAAGAAGGCATGATTAAGTGCTGTGGAGGCACAGATAGTTGCCTTCCATCTTCAGTGGTTCTTGAGACATTTCTTCAGGAAGGTCTAGGCACCCTGTCCACCTTTATCTTCACTCCAGTGCTATTGCCTAACTGTTCCTAAAGGAAACAGTTGGATCCCCATGACCGGATAGGGATGCCTGGCTGCCTTTGTGAGCTATCCCTTGCCTGCTTTGTGGTGCATATGTACAAGGGAAATTACCAAGAGGGCTTTATTATAACTAAGGTATGAGCCAGTCTTGAGGTGGACAGGATCCATATTTATCAAAGGAGACTGTTCTACCCCACGACGTAGTTTCCTGTCCCGAGGTTACTTGCTGCTGCATTTCATGGAGTTTATGAGGTGTGCTTTCCTCTGCCCTGCTCCAGTCAGGTGGTAATACTAGCACAAGACTGGCTCTGAGCTGCTTCTACAGTGGCACTCCACACTGAACTTTGTGGTGGTAGAGAAGGCAAGCCCTAGCTCCGTGGCACGAGGGAATGAGATGCAAAGGCAGTCAGTAGAGATGGTCATCAAATGCCTACTCTGTGCCTAGCTTTGTAAAATACGAAAGAAGTGTGAGTTCCAGGCCCCAAAGGTGCTGGGAAAAGAGCAGGGTAGGTCAGTGGTTCTGCTAGTGTGGTCCCCAGATGACTTGCATCACATCCTCTGGGACCTTGTTAGAGTTGCAGATTCTGAGGTGTTCTCTCAGAACATGGGTAACGTTTGAGAACCTTTGCTTTAGGTTGGCCACTTTTAGGGGAATAAATTCAAGGCACATGGAGTTAATGGCTGCTTGCTTATAGGGCACAGGAAAAGAAAGAATAAGGTAGCACAGGATGCTGAACTGAACTGTGAGCTACCTGTGAAAGGGGTCAGAGGAGGGAGGGAGCAGTGGGGCATCAAGGCAGTATATCTCTTGGGAGAGGGAGTATGGAGCCAGGTTTTGAGGAATTAATAGGAGAGAAAGAGGGAGAGCAGCATAAATGAGTGCTTATGTGATTGGTGAGTGTTGTGTCCCTTCAAAGAGCTTAGCTAAGTATAGGGAGAACACAAATTTACAAACTCTAGCCAAGAAAAATAAATGTAAAATCAATTAGAGAACTCAGGCAGTTTTGTGAAGAAGAAAATAATGCTCCTTACAAGTTGAATTCTAGTGTGAGTTCATCCCTTTTATCACCTCTGGTAGGGGTGCAGTTAATTGGGGCCAGAGTTCTCGCACCTGGAAAGGCTTCACAAAGTGAGGATCTCAAGAGGAGGATTTTATTTGCCTAAGTCCACTGCTTTAAAAGTAGGAGGCCTGTGGCGCTCAGGAAAACTGGGGGAACTCTATGTAAGAAAGGATGAGCTGCCTACATAGGAAAAGTGCCCAGTGTTTGTAAACTGTGTTGTGTATCCTGGAGAGAGAGATCTGGGATCTCACTTGGGGGTGGGGGTGGATCCAGAGGAGTGGGGATGTGAGGAAATATAAATATAATCTCATAACGTTTTGTTGTCTTTTAAAGACAGAAAAGAGCCTCTGAAATTTATCGCAGGGAAATAACATGATTAGAGTTCTATTTCATGAATCTATTTAGAGGGGCATCTGTGACTGGAGGGAGATAGATAGATAGTGAAGAAGCTCTTCTCAAGAAGTTGTAAGAATGAGAGATGACAGGACTTTGAACTAGTGCAGTCTAGAACAGTAGTGGTGTGAGCAGCAGGAGTCATGGTGTTTGGAAATGGAATGGAAGAAATGGGGGACCAGCTGTTGTGCTGGTGTGTTCCTGAGGAGGTTTAATAAACTCCTTACCACTGCCATTGGTAGATCTTAACCATCACCATTTTAATGATATGGAGATTTATTTTTGCAGGAGGTCCAAAGGCTTTGTGGCTAGGAAGTGGCAAATTCAGGATGTAACTCAAGAGTTTTCTGCCTGAAAAGCCTGTGCCCTTTCTGCTGTAGATGCTAAACTTTGACAAAGAGAATGATGCAGTTTGTTTAGACGTGGGTAATTGTTGGGGTGCCTGGGTGGCTCAGATGGCTAAGCATCTGCTTTTGGCTCATGTCATGATCTCCAGGTCCTGGGATCAAGCCCCACATCAAGGTTCTTGCTCAGCAGGGAGTCTGTTTCTCCCTCTCCCCCAGCTTGTGCACTGTCTCTCTCTGTCTCAAAATGCAGGGGGTGGCGGGGAAGAAGTGGCCAATTGTTGATCTTGGCAGAAGTCTTGATGGCTGAGAGGAGGTGTTAAGAGAAAGGGAAACAGTAGCATAGAACATTAAAGTTCCTTTGATGAAACTATCTCAAAGAGCTTCAGTGCAGGACCCCTAGAAACACAAGGACTGTGCTGTTTTCTATGTTGACCTGTGATCCCCACATCACAGTTGAAGATGGAGTCTTTGATCCAATATCTGTCTAGGTAGTTCTGTGAATCTCGGTCCCACAGGAACATACACATGGCTCCTACTCCTTTTTTGCTTTGGTGTGAAGGTTGCAATTTTAACTTTACAAGGTCCTATTGATTACTTTAGCTCACTTTCTACAAAGGTTCCCACATTCTGCAAAGGATAAAACTAAATCTAAAATGAAATCCTAGGGAGATAGGGGAGAAGAAAGACTATAGGTAAACCAGGAACTGAGTTGTTTAGTCTGAGTTTTTTTTTTTTTTTTTTTTTTTAAAGTAGGCTCCATGCCTAGCTTGGAGCCCAACACCAAGTTTGAACTGACAATCCTGAGATCAAGACCTAAGTTGAGATCAAGAGTCTGACACCTAACCAACTGAACCACCCAGGCACCCCTAAGCTATTTGTTTTTTATCTCCACCTCCCAGCAAGCATATTGGTACTTAGCAGTGTTTGGCGATAAGCAGAACCATTAACCTGTCTGCACACCTGAATCTCCTTTTCAGCAACTCTCCCTTCCCCCTCTGCCTTTTCTCATGCACACCTTCTTAGGTATGATGTGCTGCTACATCTGCTTTGCTCCTCCTCTCCTAAGTAGAAGCTTTGGAGGCAATGTTGGGAGTCAGGTTACACTTGGAAGTGAAACTGTGCTGGATAGTAAGTAGCTGGCTTGCTTTGGGATTAGGCTGCATGCCTCATTGAGTCTGAACACCACTCTCTGTGGACTCTTGGGGACCCATAGGGAATATATTTAGGTAAGGAGCCCTTGTGTTCTACATGTGTCAGCAGCAGCGTTGAAAAGATGCCTAAATATGTGTCCTGCACCTGCTAACGTCCAGCCACATAGTTTCTCAGCAAATTAGTAGATTGCTCCTGCTGTTATTACAGATCTCCATTTACTGGTTTTTTGTTCTTAACTGTTGACTGCATTTTTCATTAGAGGGGACTCACACATCACACTAATATTGCTGTGCCAGGCCAAGTATCAACAGGTTTCACTTACATTTGGGATCACTATAGTGCATGCTCAGCTCATTCCACACCCTATCATGACGTTGGCATGTAAAAGGGAGTATTTGGTAAATTCTAGAAAAGTTTATGATTGCTAGGTGGAAAAAAAGGACAAGAGGGTCCCAGTTTACACATATAAGTGTTCCAAATGAACAGTGACAGGAAAATGGCCGTGAAAGGTATTGAAGTGATTCTGTTAGGTATCTTCAGAGGAATTGAGAATGATACATTCTGAAGGGACAGCTTGACTTCAAATCCTATGTCTGTGATTTTGCCCAAGACCTTTCTTCTCTCTGCCTCAGTTTTTCATCTGTAAAACAGGGATAATACTACCCATCTCACAGAGCTGTTGTGAGATTTAGTGATATAATAATATATGTTGAGTGCTTAGCTTATTCACTGAATATACTCAGTGAATCACTAATAATTATGACATTTAATTATATAATAAATCATCATTATTATTGTTTGTGGGAATTGGTAACTTTTGGCCAGTTGTTGTAGTAGAGGTATAAATTCCACAGGAACAGAAAGAAACCAGTGTTCCATTTCTTTCTCCTGGTCTTGGTTCAGCTGCACCATCTACTCTTTCCATCAATTCCATAATGCCTCAGTTCAGAGAACCTGCCTCGCTAGACACGCCACTTGAGTGTCTCTGTTTTCCTTGAACATCTTCACCTTTCCCTTCGTTTTGATAAGGCCTTGGAAGGGGAACAGTCAGATAAGGACATGAATGTTGGGCATTTCCAGTGGCCATAGTTCTGACTGTGGCTCAACTTTGTAAATTTGGGGTAGTTCCTGGTGAAATTGAGCTTTGCAACTTCTTACATGTGTGTATATTCCCTGGTCTGCTTTGGAGGATGGCTGATGCCTGCATCTATCTTGGAGATTGTGAAATGAGACTTCAGATGACTACTCTAAAACAAAAAAATAAAATAAAAGGTGTTGGCGAGGTTGAACCTTAAGCAGAAGATACACTTCCTACACTCTGGTACCTTCTTTCCATTGCTGATTTTGTATGGAGAGGAACTTAAATTTAAGAAATATGTTTATTGACATATATATCTTGGGCTGCTCTTGAAAGAAAGCCCTCTCTTCACCTAGTGAATACAGCTTCCTTTAAGCTTTAGACAGTTTTCTCTTTTTTATATTAATTTCTGTGATGTATGTGAACAAGGCCACCTTTCCTTTAACGGTTTCAGACCTCCTCTATTAAATGGGCCACTGTCATCTGTGGATATAAGAGAAATATTTCTGAAACAGGAGGACCTAAAACAGGGGTTCTCAACTCTGGAGTCACATTAGAATAATTTAGGGAGCTTTTAAAGACTTCCAGTGCCTGGGCCACCATTCCAGATATTATAGAATTTCTCTGGTGTGGTGCCCAGACAGTGGTGTTTGAACAGCATTCCTTGGGTGATCCTAGTGTATATAACTAGATTGAAAACCACTAATCTGAAAGGATTTTTGATGAAAGATCCAGTGGAATGAGACCTGTTCTAGTTTTTTCCAGCAAGTACTCTTGTTGTCTTCCACTGCAGTGCTCTTTTCGACAGTGAGTGGTGCGACTGTTCAGGATAGCAGTTCAGAGGGTAGCAACTATGTCTTCTCTGTCTCTGCGTCCAATGCAGCCCATCTAGTGCCAGGCATATACTAGATGTTCGATATCACCGATGCCCCCACTACCTGTTTTTTGATGACTAAAGTAATGGAATGGAGCCCAGATTTACCAGCTGGTCATTGTTACTTAATTCCTGAGCCTTTGCCTTTCTTTGGTTCATGAGGGAGTAAGTCCATAAGCAGATATTGTTTTTATTGTTCCAGGAGGAGAAAGACACCTAGCTTTGAAATGCTTGAGTCATAAAACTGATCTTTGGTTAAGATAGCAAAGGCTTGCTGTGTATAACAACAACTGTCAGGTAAAGGGGTAATCCATGTCATTACCTTGTTACCTCGTTCTTACTAGAGTTGTGGGTTCTGCACACAAAAGGGAAATGGATTCTCTGTTGCTCAATTTTCCTCAGGGGAACTAACGCCTCTTTTTATTCTTTACAGATAGCCCATATTGCATCAAGGCCTATGGCTATAGTTAATTCATAAAGAGAGAATTCTATGAACACTGGGTGACATGGCTTGGAAATTTGATAAACTATTGTTTTTTGGTTTTGTAGATTGAGCAGTATCAAGCAGACATTAGGTAAGAGAAGCCCTTTATGGTTAGATAGTATTTTATATACTTTAGTGTTAATTTTCTATCCAGAGATTGTTTTAATCCCTCACAAGACTGTAGATTAGCAGGGCAGGTCTTTACATTTAAGACTCAGACTGAGTGACCTGGCTTAGGTGATAGAGTTGGGTCTTTGAATGTCAATTCCTTCAGTATACTGAGCATTGGTTGGTACTTTTTTCTTGGATGAGAACACCCTGTAAATGTGAGTAGTGGAGTTTCAAGGTTCTGTTTGTTCCAGCTGTTGTAGATTGAATCCTTTGTTTGCATTTGTGTGTGCATGTATATATGTGTGTATCTCTATTAATATTAAGCATCTTGTCATTTGTCTCTGCAGGATGCAGTTAGTAGCTGGAAGTGTACATTTGACATAGTTAAGAAAGTGTCATCTTTTATTAACAGTTGTGAGTTTTGTCCTGGCAAGGAGAGCCTACTTTCATTTTTAGTTTATTGTAAGGGTGACTATTCACGTACGGTATTTTATTTCTAGGTAAAGTATTTTTCTTAGCTTATATTGTTTGCTTAGAATGATAACATTGAAAGCTTAATATATTGTTTTAGAAGATGAAATTTTTCATGGTGGTTTGCAGGTTCTTTTCATTCATCCAGCCAATTATGGAGTGCCTACTGTGTGTCAAGTGCTGTTTACCTTTACTTCCATCTTAAGAAAATTTAGAATAAAACTAAAACTGCACATAAGTAGGGGAAAAAGAGTCTACACCCATTTAGCCACTGGTCTTTTTCACGCCAGATTGGCTACTGAGCTTTATTGATTTCTTGACTTTTGGGAGATTGTGTTTCCCCAAGTCACGTGATAGGCCCAGGGTGGGAAATGCCTTCCGTGCTCCCCAGAAATATCCCTTGGTGAGGTACTTGTGGCTGCTGGGAATTTTGAAAAGAGCCACACATGTTGCTGCCTGGGCTTTGTCATTCCATCCTATTTTCTCTCTTCCCTTTCATCCACCTCCTCCCCGCCCCAGGCAGAGCCTCTCTTTGCTTCTTGGCTTCTATATGCCAGAGAGTTTGTTAATTATACCTGAATGTAAGGAAAGCAGTCAGGGTTGAAGATCTCAAATGCAGAAAAGTGGTTTTTGTACTCAAGAGCTACTTCCCTTGTGCGTTAGTGCAGTGCATTTATCTCCCTCCAGGATGAACTTCTACTACAGAGATGGATCATAGCCATTAAAGAGGGGAAAAGAAAAGAAGGGGGAAAAAAACCCCAAAACACCTGTATTCTGAAGATGGTTGTAGTAGATGCTTCAATAGAAATTTGAGGCATAAAGTGCCTGTTAGAACATTACATGAAGCCCTTCTTAAAACATGAGGACTTAAGAGGGAAAGAAAAGCACTACTTCCATTTTAAGGACTATAAGCATTTGACTTGTCACCTTGGTAAAGATAAACAAAGCTTATCTTTTTGGTTGACATCAGAGGGGGCTTTTAAAGTCTCAGAAGGAGAGAAGGGTTGTTCTGTCATTTATTTATCTTGCTTGAGTTAAGTCACTGGAATCCTTGGTGGAATGTCTCTGAGATTGCTCACTCTAAGCTGTCTGTAGCACTGTGGCCATTGCATATGCTTCTTCTCACTGAGGAAGCCCATGGCATGGTTTCCTTCCTCTTCAGTTTTTCTGTCTTGACTTGTCTCTTTTGTAGACAAGAGCATTCGGTAGTAATTCTCATGTAGAAACCTTCATGCCTCAAATCCTGTCACACAGAACAGGTTGTGAATAATAAGCATTCTGTGAGGACTTGATCAGTGGGCTGGGAAACAGGATTTGTATCATCTCTCTGTAGGAGATTTCAACCCATATCTGTCAGTTCACCCCTCCTTGCTGGCAGAGCCCCAGTTTCATTTAGTTGTTCACTTTCCATGTGGACTTGAGTTCAAGGGATACATCTTGATTAGTTTAAGGCAATCATGATAATTCCACTCTTCCTGCCACTTAAAGATCCAGGTCTGGCCAATTCAACATTAGGAAATCTTGTGCGGATGCTTTTGGAAAAAGTGTTTTTTTGGTTTTGTAGATTTGAAGAGAAGAAAAGTCTAACTTTCATACCTGGTTGTTGTTTGTATGTGGTGCTTTGCAGGTGACTGACTTCAAAAGACAAACCAACATGTAGGGGACAGCACAGCCAAAAAAAAGAGAGAAAGATAGTATCTTTGATATTGTTGAGGTGCTGAGTTAATCAACATAGACTCACTCATTCTACCTCAGAACTTACTGTTATATGTGGGTAAAACCAATTCTTATTTAAGCTATTTTGGTTGAGTTTTTTGTTTTCCTATACATCAATGTATTCTAACTGATGTACTGTCTACTCGCCCACACAGGATGGTTTGAGATAAAACAGATGTTGAGAATACTTTTGTATGTATGTTATACTTGTTATTAGCCTAAAGATCGTCAATATTATAACATTGTGTACTATTCCATGTTCACTTTGCTCCTGCATCACTTTTGCTGGTACTTTTCTCTGTAGCAAAGGGACAGGCCATTAGGATGAAAAGCAGTCATTAAAAGGTTTGAGAGCCTTCAAGGATCTATAACAACTGACGTGATACACAACTCTTAAAGTTACTGTGAGGCAAAAATTCCTTATTGTTGTTTCTTATTGTTGGAATGTGACAAAACAACCCCGTATATTTTCCCTTTGTCTTACTTTGCTGAGAAGCTCCAATCCAACTTTGATGCTTTGTGATACTCCATCTAAATTCCAAGTGTATTTTTCTTCTAATTTTTGCTATTTTATTTTAGTTATTGTAATAAGCCAATAATCTGTATCACATCCTTATTGGAAATGGCTAACCACCTTTGGTTTCACTAGTACTGAGGATACACTTCTCATTTGTTTGAAAGTGTCCCAAATGCCTTATATGGATTATATTTGTTTGGTTATTCATTCATCCATTCACTGCAAGTTAATTGAGCTCTTACTAAATGCCAGCCAGATACTTGAATATTTTTCTTTGGTTTGAGTATAGGGCACAAGAAAAGAAAGCACTAGGAACTCACAGTTTTGTGTAACATAGCACTAAGTTAGGGGAAAGTCATGTTTCCTTGCTGGTCCTGAGGAGAGTTTTAAAGCTAACATAAAAGTATTGATTTAAGGAATGCTGAGGATCTTCATCTCCTTTCCCATCTCTGAATGACTTCCAGAGGTCGCAAGTCAGAAGACCTGTATTAATAGTGAAAGGACAGGGAAGGAAGACTTTCCTAGACATCACAGTACTTCCAGTCAGCATTCAACAGAGAAATTCTAAGGTTGAGTAAATAGTTTATTTATGGACTATGATTCGCATCTTACTTCCCTCAACCAAGAAAAAGAAAAAAGAATAGGTTGGAATCCATCTTTTTCATTCTTTTGTAATTTGCTTCTTTGAAAGTTTTGTTTTTTCTTCTTTTTTTTTAAATCAGTTTTTTCCCTTCTAAAAGCAGGTAAAACAATCTCTTTGAATAGTGCAAATACAGTCAGGGAACAATGTTTATTCTGTGTTTTCTGCCCTGGTAGAGGCTTGGGGACATCATTGCTGGAAGTGAGATGCTGAACCCCAGGATTACTTCATCCTTAGGATTCCAGAATCCGAATGACAAGGATAGACCAGTTTGAACAGCTTCTTGATTGGCTTCTTATAGCTGCCAGTTTTGGTCAAGTAACACCTTCTCTCTCTGGTATAGATAATTTAGTCTGTCCAGGGGACCAGAGAGTCTGGGAAGACCCAGGTTCCTTTTGTCTTTCTGTGTGTCACTTTGAGCCTTGCTCAGAGCCATGGCTTACTTTTCCCTAAGCCAAGATTCTAGGGACCTGTCAGGAGTGGGTTGGTTGGTCTGCCTTTTTCTTTTTCTTTTTCTTTTTCTTTTTCTTTTTCTTTTTCTTTTTCTTTTTCTTTTTCTTTTTCTTTTTCCTTTTCCTTTTCCTTTTCCTTTTCCTTTTCCTTTCTCTTCTTTCTTTTTTCTTTTCCCTCCCTCCCTCCCTTCCTCCCTCCCTTCCTTGTCCTGTGACAGTGTTGTGCCTTTGTGTTGAGCATTAGCTGGATCCCAGATGGCTCACCTTTAAAGAGAACCTGCATTAAGTGGCAGAGAGAAAATAGAAAAACAAATCTCAGGAGGCTTCCAGTTAACACCCTAAATCTTCTCAAAGTGTTGAGAGAGTGAGGTATAGAATTTGAAAGTAAAAATCCTTACATTTCTTTACTCCATAAGTGAAGGTACTTGACTTTGACCCTTTACATTATTTAAATGGTGATAGATTTAAAGGATGCTTTGTTACTAACTTAGTTTTCAGGGTTTTAACTCATTTGCTAAGTTGGTTCACCAGCCCTAAGCAGCAGCAATAGTATTTTGTGTGACATTTTCTGAAGATTGTTTGAGTCCCTGGTAATCCCAAAAGTAGCCATTGTGCTAAAATTCTTAGAAAAGCCTCTAGGTACCTGAAATCTGTATCTTCCTTTCTTTTCCACAGGAAGTCATGTGTTGAGTTTGTGAGATCTGGAACTGGATTTAACTTCTGTAGCATTTTAAACAGTTGTTTTGTTTTCCTTCCTTCTCAATAGCAACAGTGTTTTCTTCCTCTGGTCATCCCCTGAAAAGTGTAGGTGACAGTAAGCATCAATTGAATGGTGGTTTTGAACATAGGAATGGTAAGTGTATTATACTCCACAGAGTTACACTAAAAAAAAAAAAAAAAAAAAATTATTCCACAAAAAATTATATCCACACTCTAATAGAATCATCTGGAAGTTTTAAAAAAATACCATGCTTGGGTCTCATTCTAGACTGATTAATTCTGAATCTCTAGGAATAAATACGTTATAGTTTCACAAGTTTTTCAAGAGATGCTAAATGGCAGCTGGGTTGAGAACCATTGCTTTAGCCTGTGGGTGGGGGAATAAGAGAGCTCTGGTAAGTCCTTTATACTTCCTTTTACCAGTTGGTTTGCAGCCTTCCCTTTGTTAAACAAATACCTGTGTCACTTTGCTCTGTTGGACCCTTACTAGCTTCATTGCATTGTAATTCACTTTCATGGGATTTAGGAAAGTCCAGTAGACTCCTGTGTATACAATGAAAGATCTTTATTCTTAGGGTTCAAATTGTTTTAAGGTAGGGGTGTTTAGTTTGGGGTATAGCCAATTACCTTTTTTTTTTTTAAGATTTTATTTATTTACTCATGAGAGATACAGAGAACGAGAGGTGGAGACACAGGCAGAGGGAGAAGCAGGCTCCATGCAGGGAGCCCAATGCTGGACTGGATCCCGGGACTTCAGGATCATACCTTGAGCAGGAGGCAGACACTCAGTTGCTGAGCCACCCAGGATCCCTAGCCAATTACCTTTCTATACCAGAGTTTGGACTTCTGTTTTAGGTAGGGTTCCCTTGTTTTCCATCTTCACTTGAGTAAAGAGTAGTCAGGGATGTTTCCAAAGCTTTTTGAGTAAATTCTTAATGCTGGCAGGAGGTTTAGGAAAGATCCAGGCTCCCAATACTCCCAATGAGTATTGTTGAATCACTTGATCCCAGCTCTGTGAAATAATGCACAGGAGGAATTTCTGCTTTATGACTTTAGTCTGATAAACTCTACTCGCTGTAGTGTGTTAGATTCTCTGTGTGTTCCTCTGCTCCTACCAGCATACTCCCAGCCTTATGTGTTAACAGCTAAGATGCGAGGCCTGAAACTCAAACCCAGCCTTGATGTAAACTTCAAACAAGATTTGCTTTAGAAAGATCTGTGATAAGGCTAGACACTTAACATTACCACTGCTGGGCTCCTGAAAGGAGCCAGGAAGTAGCATGTCAAGATAATTCCATAAAATTTCCTATTGAGTTTGGGTTTGAAGCAACCAACCGCTATAACCAAATAAAGCAAGACCAGTTTAACTCTTGTTTTTCTTGTATCCTTTTTTTTGTTCTCATTTTATATGTTATAATCTGACTTTTTCTTTTCTCTTCCTTATTTTTTTTCATTCATACCTTTCCTCTCTGCTTCATCCATCTTTTTCACTGCCTGTTTGTTTTTCTCCTCCTCTGTGTTCTCTCACTTCTCACGGTTGGAGAGCCAGGAATCTTATATAGTTTGAGAATTAACCCAACTTTGGAGTATTTATTATGAGTGAGCCTTGGATGGTTTTCTTTATGTTCATTTTCAGTCTCACTCATTTCTAAATCCAGTTGGCTAGAGAGCAAGCCACAGAGAACATCTATGGCTTAAACTCATCCAGGGTGGTTAGAAACAAGGAAAAGAGAATTAAAATAAAGCCTTTTTAGGGCAGCCTGGGTGGCTCAGCGGTTTAGTGCAGCCTTTGGCCCAGGGTGTGATCCTGGGGACCCGGGATCGAGTCCCAGGTCGAGTCCCAGGTCGAGTCCCAGGTCGAGTCCCAGGTGGAGTCCCAGGTCGGGTTCCCAGCATGGGGCCTGCTTCTCCCTCTGCCTGTATCTCTGCCTCTCTCTCTCTCTCTCTCTCTGCCTCTCATGAATAAATAAATAAAATCTTAAAAAAAAGTAAAGCCTTTTAAAGATAAGTTTATAATATGTTTTTTTTTGTTGTTTTTAAGAGACAGGACCATGTCAATCTAGTTCCTTCACTGTACAGCTGTCTTTTTTGGTGGAAACAAAGCAAATATAGAGATTGATAGGTACTAGGAAAAATTTGGCTTAAAGATAAAGCATGAACTTTAGGAGAAAAATTCTTTACATTCTAAACAGAAATGGAAACAAAGTTATAGTCATATGTATGTGTGGACAAGCTTATGCATACATATATTTATTTCTACATGTACACAGAATAATTTTAAAGCATTATTATATATACAGGTAATCTGAATTTTAGAAAAGATACAAGCAACGCGGTATTCTTTTTTCCAGTTTTATTGAGAAATAATTGATATATACCACTATATAAGTTGAAGGCATACGGCATGTTGGTTTGATTTGCATATATAGTTAAATGATTACCATGGTAGGCTAGTCCATTGAAAACTCCGGAGATGCTGATACAAAGATGACAAAGTCCATGGTGTGTCTATGACAGTTTTTCTTTTTTGTGTTCCTAGCAAATATCATAAGTAGATCTCAGAACTCTGATCTTCCAGTTTTTCTTAACCCATTAACTCCAGGATGTATTGGCCAGTAGGCAAAGATGAATCCTCATCCCTGTTAGTGGAAGCTTAGAGGGATTTTTGGCAAGGAGAAAATGTTACAGAACAACGTCACATCTTTTGAGATAGCTCTTTTGATTCAGGGTTGAAGATTTTGTTCCCACAGACCCCCAAACCATCATAATTGTTGTAGCCTTTCCTTTTATTGCCTGTTAACCCAGGCATGTGACAAGAGCAGGATTTCTAGAGATTGCTGTGGAGAAAGAAAGATTTCAGTGAGTTTGAGAAAGCCTCAAGACTGATTTGGGATGAATAGTGCTTTTCAGTGTGGGTTGTTGATTTTTTGGGGGAAGTCATTGGTTGGACAAATGCCTTTCCTAAAATCATGTAGGATACTTAAAATGTTGAATGCTGTATGTAACACCCCAGAGGTGAAAGTACTTATCAAAATTCAGGTGCACAAGTGGCAGTCTGATTATTACAAAGAAGGTGAAGAGATTTGACAGTTTTAGGATTGAGTCATATTTGAGCAGTAGCCTCTCACCGTCCTGGAATGAATTGCCTCCTGATCAAGACTTATCGACCTGCCTGATGGATGACTCAACACAAGCCACCATTTGTCTGTTTCTTCAGTTGACCATCAGGAAGCCTTAAATAATTGTGTGTGTATGAAATGTCAAAGACAGACTTGGGTTCAAAGGACTATAGATTTTTATACATATCCCCTCCCCCTTGCCCTTCTTCCTTGACTTTAACATTTCAGTTAAAACTAATATTTTCTTCTATGTAATGTAAACAGATTTCTACTAAAACTGGCTGAGAAAGCATGCTCCATGTTACAGTTTTTGGATGGCTGCCAGTGTGACATCTCTATCGAATAGAAATTGCCTCTGCCTTGTCTGCTTGGGAAGATAACTGACCACATCTCTGAAATAGTCACGTGTGGCTAAATTTACAGAAATTAGTACCTGGACACGAAACAAAATAAAGAATAGTTGTATCTTTATGCAGTAGATAAAGTTACTGCATTCTAAACGATTTCTGTAAATTGAATTATTTAAACTGGATTTAGAGACCTTATTTTAAAGGTAATCTATGGTGGTGGTGGTGGGGTATTTTGCATCCCCATTTGAAAGCCCACCTTTTGATCTGTTTGGATAAGGTAGATTCTTGTATGGTTAAATCACTCCAGTTTATACCTACTGAGGAGTCAATTACCAGACTAAGCTCCTTAGGGGCGGTGCATGACAAAGAGCTTTGCACCAGGTACTCAGGAAATGTGCATTCACTTTCTGTACACTGGAACTCTGTTTTCAGTAAGTCCAAATATTTGGAATCCTAGGAAAAAACTAAAGAAGTTTAACTATAACTATATTAACAATCACTTCATTGCTCGAAAGAAGTTACTAAGCATGATGGTGTGCCTGGCAGTGAAGATGGGTAGCAATTTTAGTATGACCCACACTTTCTACTTTGAGCTCACTGTAGGGGGAGGGGGAGAAACAGACAAGAAAACCAATGACTAGTGTATAGAAAATGTTAGGTGTCATTGCTCTTGTGAGTGTGGTAACTGTTTTAATGGGGGATCCTGTGAGCCGTAGCTGTAGAGACCCTCAGTGTGCCTGAGATTGGTAAGAAATGCTTCATGAAATAGACAATGTACAAGGTCAGCATCTGGCCTGAGATGATGGCTAAGAGGACTACAGGGCTCAGTTTCTCCATCTGGAAATGAGGATAATAATCCAGGTCCACTGGGTTGTTATGAGGATTTCATGAGACTGATGCATAGGTAGTGGTCCTGGGAATTGAGAAGCTCTCTGTAATGATAGCTATCCATGTCACTCATCCTTTCTTCCTTACAACAATCTTTTGAAGAGGGTGACACTTTCCTCTATTTTGCAGATGCTCAGGTTAATTTGCTCAAGGTTATCCCCCTAGAACTTGGTAGGGCCAGCCTTTGAATCTAGATGTCTCTCTCCTGGTTACCTTTTGTTCTCTTTATGCTACTCTGGAGGCCCAAGATGATTCCAACTGCTTCCTGCTACATTATCCCCCTAAGTGCCCCACTGAGAGGAGTCTGCAATTGCCTACCCCTCCTCTCCCTGCCTCCTGGTCCTGCCATGAGTCACTGCTGAGCCATTTGTGTCAGAGAGGGAAATGGGGGCTTGCTATTCACATGTAGCAATTTGCTGTGTGTTCTTGCTTATTTGCTGGGGACACCAACAGAGAAATGTTCATCAAGAGGCATCATGTTTGTTAAGGGACCACATGGTGTATTTTAAAAGCTCTTAGCTCTCTCTGGCATCATTGATTGTGTTTTAACATAAGAAATAAAGTGACTCTGAGCCTTTTATTAATACTACATATGTTTTCCATTTAACTTTGGTTAAATCTGGCATAAAATGGAAACTTGCAAACCAGTCTCCCTGGGATGTGTAACTTCTCATGCTATTTATGCTGAGAATCTTTATTGAACAGGGGCCTCAGATGGTCTCTGCCTGCAGCTAGGTCCCCAGAGTAGATTTTCTGCTTTCCTTTACTTTCTTGGTGGCATGGGTTGCCTTGTTTCATGAATCTTGTGGACATGGGTAAATATTGAAATGGGAGCTGGTATTTGACAACTAGATAGGTTATATATGTGCTCTTATACTCTGATTCAAACTTTGTATGTTTAACGAAAGGGGGTGGACAGTATTTAGAATTTATGTGAAGTTTAGGAACTTGGAACTCTGAATTTGGAATGATTCTTAGAGATCATGTATTTTATCTCACAGATCAGAAAACAGAGTGATGGATGATGATGGTGATAGCAGCCATAACATTAATACTTTTTTAAAAAAATATTCATGAGAGACACAGAGATGCAGAGGGAGAAGCAGCCTCTTTGCAGGGTCTCCAGATTCACAACCTGAGCCAAAGGCAGACACTCAACTGCTGAGCTAGCTGGGCACCCCATAACACCAATACTTTTGAAGCCAATCACTTTCCAGGGTGCTTTACATGTACCTTTTTTGATCCTTACAATGACTTTATGAGACAAGCAATATTATCATCTCCATTTTAAAGGAGAAGAAACTGAGGCACAGGGCAGCCCGGGATTGAGTCCCACGTCAGGCTCTCTGCATGGAGCCTGCTTCTCTGCCTCTCTCTCTCTCTCCTTCTCTCTCTCTCTCTCTCTCTGTCTCTCATGAATAAATAAAATTTTTTAAAAAATTCTTTAAAAAAATAGAAACTGAGGCACAGAGCCTGTCACATGGCTGGCAAGTTATAGAACTGAAATTTGCACCCAGGCTCTCTGGCTCTGTCAGAATCTTTGATCTTGGTCACTATACAGTAGCTTGTATGTGACTTGCCCTGAATCACAAAGCTTGATGGAAATGATTGAGGACTGGGATCCTGTTCTTTTGATGGCTGAACTCCATCAGTGATATATAAAATTATTTTAGCTGTGGAGCCCTTCCTTAAATGGAGATTACTAGATGGTGTAACAAATAAAGCAAAACCCCAGGTGCTGTGATTGAAGTGGGGTAAGAGGGGCATTAACAATTTATTCAGCCCTTCACGTGGCCTTTGAGAAAACTACATTGGGGCATAATTTTAAGACTCTGTCTTTAGTTGGGGATATGAACTTCTTACTGATATCTTTTTTGGCCACAGTTAAAATCATAGCAGGGAACAGATATTTCTGGTCAGATCTGTCCCATTATCTCTGCTTCTGTACCCACCTGAAACGAACTCCTAAGCTTTTGTACCTATTATTGTAGGTTTGCAGGGTCATTGAGGGTAATCAGAATCAGGTGTGTACTGGAAAAACCAACCCCTTTTTGAGATTCTAAAGTGGGCAGCAACCCCCTTGCCTGCTGAAAATCTTTGGGCTGGAGTCACCACTGTGATCTGCATATTTACTAGGCAGTGAATTTCTGACTTTCACTGCCTTTTTCTTTGTTTGCACGTTGTATAGTGCTCCTGAGTCATTATTCTGAACATTACTTTTGTTATAATTACCTGATTTGGCTTTGTCTCATTCACTGGACTGTGACCCACTGTTATCTCTGTGTCTGCAATGTGGAGCACTGTTTAGCAGTAATTCAATAAATGTTGGGTGAATTTTTTAAAATCACTTATTAGAGTTCCAGACTGTTAGACATAGATTAGAGGTTGAACAGGTTGACAGTTACTTGACCCCCAAACATCTTCTACTTCAGGGCCTTTTTTTTTTTTTTTCTATCTTCAAGTAATGGAATAAAGCTGGCTTAGTTGGGGTTCTAGTCTGGCCAAACAAAATAAATAATATAAAGCAAAACAGTCTGAAGCTCATAGCCTTTTTGAAAGTTATGAAAAATACAGATTTGATTTTTAGACTTTTCTCCCCTAGAGTAAACATTTTCTTCTGTTGTAAAAGTAGTTGAGGGAGAAAAGAAGGATGGACATGTTCAGGAAAAGTGGGTCCCAAGCCAGAAGAGTCCCTTCAGGGTCTCTGAGGTCTGTTCCTTATTGGCCCACTAGTGGTCTCATAACAACCTGTATTTGTTCTTGAGAGGAGAAGGAAACATAGCAGGAGAGTGAAGTATGTGAGGCCCAGGAGCTTGGTGAGGTGCCAGGGAGGATGAAGGTAGGATAAGAATAGGAATCTTTCTCGGCCAGTGGTTCTGAGTATGATCCCAGATTGTGCACTAGCAGCTTCGGCATCATTTAGGAACTTGTTGGAAATGCACATTCTCATGTTTCACCCCTACTGAGTCAAGGGTGAAATACATGTGTTTTTGAAAAACCCTAACTCTACTAACGCTTTCTCCTCCTAACTCAAACATTCCTGACTGTTGCTGGTTTTTAGTTGATCCCTGTAATATACTTTGGTTATGTGTCTGATTTAAAGGAGAACTGTTAAGGAAACATAAAGGGATCTCTTTGTGTTCCAAAGGCTTTTCTCAGAGTTCAATTACTTGTGTTATTAGTGTCTATTGCTTTTGTTCAGATTAAGCTCTGAAACAAAATTAAGATTCTCGTCAAGCCTTGAGTTTATTAATAGCTGTTTCATTTGTTTAGTGCTAATGTAAAATGTCTGATATCTGCAGAGGAAGTGCTTCATAAAAACGTACACTTCTTAAGTACTCCACTAGGAGAACCATTGTGAAGCCCACAGGATGCTAAGATTAAGCAAATAAGTATAGTTTTGTGAGTTCTTCTCAGTGTAATGAATGTAATGTTTAAGAACATAGCTTGAAGGGGTTTCCTTTGGTCAGAGTTCAGACAATTTGGGCATTAAAAGAATGATGACAATTGAATGTAAAGCACTGAGTCCAGTAATGAAAGATAGAAAAGGGGATAGAGGCGGGAGAGAAAGCAAGGATGAGAAACTCTGCACTACTGGAAATGACTATTATCGCAGCTCCTTATTCTAAAAATTGTAAATTAAGGGAAAATAATTGAGTATTTACCCTGCCCCTTGATGAGAGACTATAGTTCTTCTATGATTGAGAAGGGGAAGTGCTAGTTTATAAAAGAATACTAGAAATTAAATACAAAAGAAAGCATAGAGTATCAGAATTTGTACCCTAGGTGAAAGACTTGATTCAGCAAGGGTCATTAATGGATAGCAGAACAATTGGGTTAAAGGATGTAAGGAACAGAGTGATCTTATGGTATCAAAGAATACTCCACACATCACTTGCAAAGGGGAAAGTGTGCCTTTACAACAGTGGTCACCACCTTAACTAAGTCACCAAACTCAGCATCATAAATGGTAGGATACCCTGACAGCACACGTCTCCTGATGGCGTGTAATATGAAGTACACAGCATCACCAAGGAGTAGTCTTGCCAAAAATGTTTAATCTGAGTCTAATTAGGTCTACAAGAAAATACAAAGGACAGAGACAAATTAATCCACATTAGGGGAAAACAATCTCATAAATCCAAAATGTGGAACATTCTTAAAATAATTTTGGTCAGTCTGATCTTTTCAAAAAGTCATTGTCATGAAACAAACTTGCTGGTCAGCATTATTGTGGATTACAAGACACTGATGCAATAACCAAATGCAATGCATACATCTTGATTGGATTTGGCTTAAATAATAACTGCTATAAAAGATAGTTGGGGCAGTTGTGGAAATTTTAATATGGACTTGGTATCAGATTATGTTAGGAACTTATTGTTAATGTCTTAGGTGTGAAAATGGTATTTGGATTGTGTTAGAAGAATGCCTTTATTTTTAGGAGATGCTTATTAAGTTTTCAGCATG
Source organism: Canis lupus familiaris (assembly GCF_011100685.1). NCBI lineage: Eukaryota > Metazoa > Chordata > Mammalia > Carnivora > Canidae > Canis > Canis lupus. The sequence continues at coordinate 3,567,391 of NC_049227.1, read as the reverse complement.
AAATTGTCAAGATATCTGGAAATCACTTTCACATTGTTCCATAAGAAATAAAAGTGAGTATGTTGCATAAGTGAGTTTGGCCAAATGTTAACAAATTTGAATCTAGATAGTAGTAGGCATGTGAGTTTTTAGTTCCTATTTGAAATATGTTTGAAAATTTTCTCAAACAACAAAAAGGGGTGGCTTGGATTTAGATATTGACCATGTGAAGGCATAGCCTTGGGTAGGTCTCTTATTTAATATTTCTCAGGGTCCATGTCTTTAGGTTGGGTGTAATTATAATACCACAAGGTGTTGTTGAGGTTATTAAGTGACATATTTAGCATATAAAACATATTGGTGTAATGCACAGCATGCAAGTGCCTTATACAGACTAGATGCTGAATAAATATTAGTATTTGTGATAATGGTATTGACTCTGAGTCAGTATTTCAGTTTAATGCTACTGATTCAGCATAGAGAATAGTGGGTCATGTTTGATGATAACTTGACTCATGAAAGGTACAGATTACCAGAAAATTTTACATTTTTGAGATTTCTAGCTCATCTATCCATTCCCGCTTGAGAATGCCTTATCTAGAATTTGTTATTTAGAAATTTAGGTGGCGGTTAAAAATACCTTATCTAGAAATCTGTTGATGTCTTGGTATTATGTTTTGACTTGGAGAAAAATTCAGTGGATTTAAAAGAAAGACAAAGAAGTGAATGAAATCTCTCATTTTTGTATGAGATTACTTTTGTAATCATCATGTAGCCAGATGAACATGTCTCAGTTAGTTTGGTTGTCTTCAGAAAAGACTGTCTTAGAACACTATGCATGGAGGCAACTGGGTGGCTCCCAGTGGTTGAGCATCTGCCTTCTGCTCAGAATGTGATCCTGGGGTCCTGGGATCAAGTCCTGCATCGGGCTTCCTGTATGACCCTGCTTCTCCTCTCCTTCTGCCTGTGTCTCTGCCTCTCTCTCTCTCTGTCTTTCTCTCTCTCTGTCTCTCCTGAATAAATAAATAAAATCTTAAAAAAAAAATCCACTATGCATGTATGGAGCCTTTTACTGTTTAAAAGATTCTCTTTAAGGATTTCCTTCAGAGTGTTAAAGTTAATTCATTTTTTGAAATATCCAAAGTTTTCTGTAGCTTATTCTGATATTACGAGGTGATTGATTAAAATGGATTATTCATTTTTGATCACAGAGGTAGGATGTTTTTGTTCCTCTTTGTGGCCCATGGTACTGTTGGAAATTTCAAAGGAAGGATTTCAAAACAGATTGTTCAGACTTTCTAACTCTAAGCCATTGTCAGGACTAGTGAACATCCATTATTTGACCTGTCTGGGTGTGTTGGATGTATTTTCTTTAGGTCTTTACCTTTTGTAACTGCCCCAAAGGTTAAATTTGTCCTGTGGACCTGATTTGGATGTTTTGTGTTAGAACTACAGTGGTAGCCTTGTCAAAAATTGATAAATGGCAGTAAATCCCTAATGGCTGGCCCTCTGTTGGCTGCCTGTCCCGGCTTAGAATTTCAGAGAGGTATAAAAGTTCACTAGCAGCTGGGCATAATGGCCAGGATTCACTCATGGCTGGACGCTACTGTGGGGCAGAAGCATAACTGTAGTGTTGCTGTGTGTGTGGGATGATCATGGAAGCTGGAGGAGGAGACCTCTACCAGGTGGAGACTGGTATGATGTTCAGGCAGAGTCTGGGCAAAAGGTTGCATTTGATACCCTTAAATTCAGTGATAGGTGACTCTGGGCTGTCTACGCTAAAATGAAGTTGTGATTCATTGGTAGATTACAAGCCAGGAATAATCATTCTGAATGACACTTTTGGACTTCATGTCCTCCAATGGACCTGTAAGTGGTGGTCAGTAAATATCTTGTGGATCACTGAATGAACCAGTGTAGGGTGCCTGAGTGGCTCAGTTGGTTGAGTTCTGACTCTTGGTTTCAGCTCAGGTGTGATCTTGCAGGGTCATGTTATCAAGCCCCATGTGAGGCTCCACACTGAGCTTGAGATTCTTTCTCACTCTGCCTCTGCCCCTCCCCCAACTCCTTATGTACTCGCTCGCCCAAGTGCTCTCTCTCTCTCTCTCAAATAAAGAAATAAAATCTTTAAAAAAAAGAATGAAGCGGTGTTAGATGAAAGTATTAAAGGGTAAACAATGTAAAATAGGTTCCTGCAGTCACTAGTCACTAGTCACAGTCACTAGTCACTAGAGGGGCTTTTCTCTGTAATGGTGAGTAGTGAGAATTTGGGGGGAGGGATTGCATTGGAGCTTGTTCCCTAAGGCAGAGTTCTTAAGAACAGTTGTATACAAGAGGTCAAAGTCAGTTGGAGAAGATATGGAGGACAGAAACATTATTCTGGAGGGCAGAAAACATGTCTGTATTGTTCAACAGTAATTACTTGATGTGCTGTTTAGTAGGTGTGCAGTAAATATTTGTAGAGTAACTGAGAGTGTTGAGTAGGTGAATAAAATAATGAAGCAGCTTGTGCCATTTGCCAACTGACCTAGTTGCAGAGTAACAGGTGGAGTGCCAATATTGTGGATTCCCTCAGAGGCTAGTTTCCAAGATGTTTCTTTTCTCAGTAAGGGAATCTTGTGAGGGCTTCTTAGTTCAAATGATAATTTGTGCAGCAGAACTACAAAGTAAAAATGTGTGTCCATTTTAGAGATGAGAAAACTGAGATTCAGAGAGTTGAGTAGTTTACATGAAATTGCACAAACAAGAAGATCGTAAGCTCTCAACCCCGGTCTTTCAATTCTTCAATGCAGTTTTCTTTTTTATGTCAGTAATCAATGCTAGAGGCAGTTTTGCTTTGGAAGTGGTTTATTAAATAGTCTTTGTTTCATATTAATTACTTATTAAATATGAAGAGATAAATAAATCAGGAAAAATTCACATATCAGCCAATCCCCCTTGCTCTACTTGTTCTGCTAGTCATCGTTTGTCTGATTGAATAATGAAGAGGATAAAGCTAAATGAGTAGAACAATTTGTGATTTTTTTTTTTCCTCCAAAAAACTTACATTCTACTTAATGGGCTGCAGTTATTAGAAGGAAATAGAAATCCCAGTTAATCTTAATATGGGTTACTTATTTAGGAAAGGAGATATTTCAAATTAAATTAGCCTTTCCTTTGCATTGTATTGCTGAAGACAGTTTTCATTTTGCCCACCCAGCCCTTAAATGACTATTGCTATAAGGAAACCAATCTTACTGATATGTGAATGAAAGGATTTAGACACACACACACACACACACACACACACACCCCTACCCCTAAAAAACCCTAAGAAGGATGTGGCAGTCATTCAGTGAGGCATTTGGCAGAGATGGGTTATGCAGATAAAACTGTCATGGTTTTCAGAAGTCATCCCAAGACAGCAGAGAGGAAACATGACAGACACTGGAAAGAGACCCTCTCTCAGATGATGAGTAATATATATTTTATACTCATATTAATATTTCATTGGAGAGAAGGTCAAAATCTACATTTAAATGGAAATATTTAAAAAGCAGAAGCATAATATTTGACTAAGTGAAACACTCAGGGTTTTTCAAGAACACAAGCTGTACCCCTGGGACTTCAGCCCTCCAGATCTGTTGTTTGTTAGAGCATGCTGGAATGTTTGAATTACTTTAGTCTTGTGGGTAGATCTTAGCTCTGGAATCTGGGAATCTAACTTCTCCCACTCCTTTTCCATTTAGCCCTGAAGTGTGTTATATACTACATAACATCATGGCCTGTGCACATGGTCTTAGTCATATGAACTTATGTAAATCTCTAGAAACTCATTTTGTCCATCCTGGGAAATGGATTTAATAGTAGATTATGGAAATGGGCATAAACAGGATGGTTTCAGTTATAAGTAATAGAAAACCTCACTAACAAAGTGCCTTGACAAGGAGTGAGGAATAGGAGGTCCCAGGATTGATTCAGAGAGACTCAAAGATCCAGGTTTTATTCTTTTCATTTCCCTTTGTCATTTATAGTGTGTTAGATTTCACCCTTAGGCTTGTGACCTCTTGGTTATAAGATGAGTGCCATAGTTCCAAGAATGATGTCTTTACAACATTCAGAACAAGGTGGCAGGATATAGTAGCAAAAGAATCTTCTTGGTACGTGTTCCTCCTTGGTATATGTTGTCAGGAAGGAATATTTCCCCCAAAGCCTGTCAAAGATCTGCCCTTATGTCTTATTTACCAGACTTGGGTTCCATTACCAGTCCCCCCTTCCCCAACTAGTGAAGAAAATATCAACACATGACCATGATTGGCTTAGAGCACTTATGCTTGGTATCTTGAGACTGATCCCATTGCCTCTATCTTAAACTTGGGGCTCTGTCATTAACAGAGAGGGGGAATGGGTGTTGTCTGCCACACTGATGGTCTTGTGTGAGCTTTTGAGTGTGAAGTGAAATTGCACACAGGCCTGGTTTCCCTGGGTGTTTAGTGCTTTCTGAATTTGTAAATGGCTACAATAGCATGAATAGGAAGCAGTCTAGAAAAGGAAAATTGATAATTTTGGCCTATTCCTAGAGAAATCACAGCAGGAAGGAGTGCTTGCAAAAGAAGGAAGGGTCCAGTTCTCTAAAATTAGGCTGATGAACCAGCACTGCAGTGATTGGGCCAGTGCTGACTCTGGACAGAACTGGAAGTGAGCTGAGATCATCCAGTGATCTAGATTTTTCTTCAGTATTTCTTCTTCTCTGTTTTTCACTGATCCAATTAGAGCTGCTGATGTAGTTGCTACAACTGCTGGAGTTCATGAGGCCATGTTGTGGTTCTATTCTGATACTATCTGTGGACAATTTGTTTCTGGGCTGGCACTTTAGATAAAAATAAATGACCTATAATTCCTGTTTTTAGGAGTCCCAGAGTGAGGAGCTTCACTCTTCTGGGTCCCTCTGGCCTCTTGATAGAATGAGGGTTTAGACCAAATGACCACATCTCTCCCTTCTCACTCTTAAGTTTTATGATTTCTTTCAAGGTCACTTGGGATTAATTTTTTTGGCAGTGGCTTTTGTCAGAAATGTTATGCATATGTTGTGCTTCTAGGCATATTGTTACAAAGCTTGCTACTCTCACCCAGGTGAAGTCTGAGAGTGCAGAGAGAAGAGATGGTTGATCACTTTATGATTATTCTGGACCATGCAACCCTCTTAATGCAAGCCAAGATCTCATTAGCCTTCTTGGCAATATCTTTATTCTGCGGCTTTTATTGGGTTTGCAGTCAGCCGAAATTTCTAAGAATAGTATTTGGAAGGTGACTTTGCAGAGACTTGGGGCTCTGGACTTCTCTTGTTATTTTCTTCTTTGATTTTGTACCTGGCGGTGGGCCCAGAATCCATGATATTGATAATAAATATTAACAGCTTCTGAGCTCTCACCATGTGCCAGGTACTATAGCAAGCACTTTGCAGGTAGTGTTTCATTTAATCTCCACAGCAGTGTTCTGATCTAGACTTTATTAATTCCTATTTTACAGGCAAAGAAACAATATGGAGTGGGGCTAAATAATTTGAACAACACTGTATGCTTAGCAAGTGGTTGAGGCAAGACTAAAAAGTATTTGGGCCACATAGCTCAAATTCTTAATATTGCAGTGAAACTTAAGGCAATTTTGTGTTTCTCTTAACATTTCCCTTTCTCCCTCTCTCTCATCTAGTACTTGTATAGTTGCTTTGAAATCTTACTTATTTGTCTTGTCATTCAAATGGCTTATTAGATGGTACACTATAGAGATGAGAAAGTTATAAAGTCTTAGACCCTTAGAACAAGGGTTTATTTATTCACTCTCTTGTTTATTCATTCACTCTTTAAGTCATAATTGACTGAGTCCGTGAGGTGCCAGATTGAGTGTTGGGGGTCCAGAGAAGAGCAAGACCTGTTGTCCTGCGCTTGAGGAGTTCACAAAGCTGCGCAGTAGAAGCAGGTTCCATCATGCTTTGTGGGTCACGGCGAAGACTGTACTTCATTGTAAATGGGATGAGTTCAGAGCATAGCACCAGCTCTGCCTCTCCACCGCTTCTAAAGCAGGACTCATCTTTGAGCCTAGGTACCAGTACATCTTTGGGGGTCCATGTGGCCTTCCTCATGCTCCCCCATGTCAGTGACATACTTTTCCCTTTCCTCAGATTGATTCATTGTTCAAAGGCTGGTACCCCTAGGAATGGAGACCTGTGAATTTACTTTGATACAGAAGAATAAAAGACTAGAATCCAGCCTTTGCTCAGGTCATACTTTGTGAAGGGGGCAAGGGGAGAAAGCTAAGCAAAGGACACTTCAGTATGAGAGCAAGGAGGGAGCCACAAAGGAAGGATGAGGACAGAGAACTGGTAGCTGGAGGGCTCAGAGCTTGCCAAGGCTTGACTCAGTACCTCATTTCTAATGTCTGAAAACAGCCCAGCTCTGCCCTATTCCTACCCAGGCACGGTGTGACCCTTCCCAGTTCCCCACCTCAGTTCCCACCAATGACCTTCCTCCTCTGACTAGATTTATTTTGGGGAGGACACATGGGGAAAGGAGGAGGAAGCTTCTGAGTCCAAATGGAGAGAAACTGAGGCACAGGGTAGAGAGGGAAGTCATGTATACCTTGTCCTGTAAACCTTCAGGGATTGTCAGAGTGTTGTCATTGATCCTGGGGTGTGTTATAAGCTACAAGTTCTTCACAGAAATAGGTCCTGCCACCTTCCTCACCATTTGTGGTTGGGTCTTTTTACCTGAGAATGACAGCTCCCATCCAAGGGAAGCAGCTCCTTCTAACAGAAGGAAAGCCGATTGGCGTCTGTACTGCATTGCCCCTACCCGTAACCCCATTAAGGGGTTGTAAATAGTACTATAATGATGTCTCAGTCATTTGTTTTGATGTATCCGAGCTTTTAATAAATCAGCCACAGCTTGCTTAATAGGAATATGAGAGCAGAGTGCGTTGCTGCCAGCAGCTGCTAGTAAATTATAAAGCATTCATCTGTTTTACAAGGGAATTAAATGTTTGTTCTCTTTTAAGGGCTTGTGACTAAGCAAGGGCAAGGAGGGGGTGTGCAGAGGCTTGCTTGCTGCCCGTGCCCTCTCCAGTGCAGTAACAGTTCCAGGTACCTAGAGCAAACAACCTGTAACCAGAGCCATGGAAATCACAGTGCCCCCAGGTAACTGTCATTGTTGGTCGCTACTCTATGTGCATCTCCAAAGCAATCTTTATTGGATTACGTTTTTCTTCCACTTCAAAGCATTCTGTGAAATGCAAGTCCCATTTCTCCCATCTCCCTCCCTCCTTTTATCTTAAGACTGTCTAGAGAAGGAGCATTAGATAAACTATATATCCAGCATGACTGACATTCAATTGTCTGCAAAATTGAGTTAGCCTATTTTATTTGACTGTTATGTTTACATTTGAAGTGGACCTTTTTCTCTTCTTTTCAACACCACTGGCTTTTATTTATCAAATAATTTTGAGAGGGAAGGCCTCAGAATCAGTGCTTTTGCTATCAGGTAAAAACATGGAATCTAGGTAACCAGGAATCAGGAACCATTGGTATTTATTTTGTGAAATAATAATAAATTTCTTGTTAGTTTTGATAAGTTGTGGAGGCTACTTGAATTTATTTCATTATTTTTCATTATTTAAAAATTTTGCAATAATTACAGATCACAGGAAGTTGCAAAGATAGTATAGAGTGATCCTGGGTACCCTTCACCCAGTGTAATGTATGTATGTAGTTTTGTGTCCTTCTGTACATGTGTAGAATTATATAATCATCACTGCAATCAAGATACAGAACTAGTCTATTACCACAAAACTCTCCCTAGTGGTACACCATTATAGTAACACCCAACCCCATGCCTCCCAACCCCCCCAACCCTTGGGAACTACAAATCTGCTTTCCAGCTCTACAATTTTGTTATTTCAAAAATGTTACCTGAATGATATCATATAATAAGTGACTTTTTGAGATCAATTTTTACTCAGCATAATGACCTTGAGAGTCATCCAAGTTGTTGCTTGTGCCAACCAGTTAATTCTTTTTTATTGTTAAGTAGTATTCCGTGATATGGCTATATCACAGTTTGTTTAATCAATCAGAAAACGTACTCTGTATGATTCAGCTCTTTAAATTAATTTAAATTAAATGTAATTTAAAAAATAAAATTTCTGTATTAAAGCCTAGGATATGGTCTATCCTAATATTTTTTTTCCTTCAGTCACTTGAAAAAAATGTGTTACTTTGCTTAATCAGGTGAAGTATGACATAAATGGCAATTAGATCCTGCTGTTGGTTGATGGTGTTGTTGAATTCTTTTACTTCCTTGGGGATTTTCTGTCCAGTTGCTCTATCACTTGTTGAGAAATGCACATTTTTAGTGTCCAACCATAATTTTGTGTTTGTCTTTTTCTCTTTTCAGTTCTATCAGTTTTGTTTACATTTTTAGTTTTTTTTAATGGCCCTACACATTGAGGATTATTTTCGTAGTAGATGGACCTATATATATCATGCAATGTCCGTCTTTGTTCCTATTAATTTTTTGTGTTCTAAAATTTACTTTATTTGATATTAATTTAGATACTCTTGCTTTCTTCTGGTTACTGTTTTCATGGTATATATTTTTTATTTATTTATTTTTATTTTTTTTAATTTAATTTAATTTTTTTAAATTTCTTTTTTAATTTATTTTTTATTGGTGTTCAATTTACTAACATACAGAATAACCCCCAGTGCCCGTCACCCATTCACTCCCACCCCCCGCCCTCCTCCCCTTCTGCCACCCCTAGTTCGTTTCCCAGAGTTAGCAGTCTTTACGTTCTGTCTCCCTTTCTGATATTTCCCACACATTCTTCTCCCTTCCCTTCTATTCCCTTTCACTATTATTTATATTCCCCAAATGAATGAGAACATATAATGTTTGTCCTTCTCCGACTGACTTACTTCACTCAGCATAATACCCTCCAGTTCCATCCACGTTGAAGCAAATGGTGGGTATTTGTCATTTCTAATAGCTGAGTAATATTCCATTGTATACATAAACCACATCTTCTTTATCCATTCATCTTTCGTTGGACACCGAGGCTCCTTCCACAGTTTGGCTATCGTGGCCATTGCTGCTATAAACATCGGGGTGCAGGTGTCCTGGCGTTTCATTGCATCTGAATCTTTGGGGTAAATCCCCAACAGTGCAATTGCTGGGTCGTAGGGCAGGTCTATTTTTAACTCTTTGAGGAGCCTCCACACAGTTTTCCAGAGTGGCTGCACCAGTTCACATTCCCACCAACAGTGTAAGAGGGTTCCCTTTTCTCCGCATCCTCTCCAACATTTGTGGTTTCCTGCCTTGTTAATTTTCCCCATTCTCACTGGTGTGAGGTGGTATCTCATTGTGGTTTTGATTTGTATTTCCCTGATGGCAAGTGATGCAGAGCATTTTCTCATATGCATGTTGGCCATGTCTGTGTCTTCCTCTGTGAGATTTCTATTCATGTCTTTTGCCCATTTCATGATTGGATTGTTTGTTTCTTTGGCGTTGAGTTTAATAAGTTCTTTATAGATCTTGGAAACTAGCCCTTTATCTGATATGTCATTTGCAAATATCTTCTCCCATTCTGTAGGTTGTCTTTTAGTTTTGTTGACTGTATCCTTTGCTGTGCAAAAGCTTCTTATCTTGATGAAGTCCCAATAGTTCATTTTTGCTTTTGTTTCTTTTGCCTTCGTGGATGTATCTTGCAAGAAGTTACTATGGCCGAGTTCAAAAAGGGTGTTGCCTGTGTTCTCCTCTAGGATTTTGATGGAATCTTGTCTCACATTTAGATCTTTCATCCATTTTGAGTTTATCTTTGTGTATGGTGAAAGGGAGTGGTCTAGTTTCATTCTTCTGCATGTGGATGTCCAATTTTCCCAGCACCATTTATTGAAGAGACTGTCTTTCTTCCAATGGATAGTCTTTCCTCCTTTATCGAATATTAGTTGACCATAAAGTTCAGGGTCCACTTCTGGATTCTCTATTCTGTTCCACTGATCTATGTGTCTGTTTTTGTGCCAGTACCACACTGTCTTGATGACCACAGCTTTGTAGTACAACCTGAAATCTGGCATTGTGATGCCCCCAGATATGGTTTTCTTTTTTAAAATTCCCCTGGCTATTCGGGGTCTTTTCTGATTCCACACAAATCTTAAAATAATTTGTTCTAACTCTCTGAAGAAAGTCCATGGTATTTTGATAGGGATTGCATTAAACGTGTATATTGCCCTGGGTAACATTGACATTTTCACAATACTAATTCTGCCAATCCATGAGCATGGAATATTTTTCCATCTCTTTGTGTCTTCCTCAATTTCTTTCAGAAGTGTTCTATAGTTTTTAGGGTATAGATCCTTTACATCTTTGGTTAGGTTTATTCCTAGGTATCTTATGCTTTTGGGTGCAATTGTAAATGGGATTGACTCCTTAATTTCTCTTTCTTCAGTCTCATTGTTAGTGTATAGAAATGCCACTGACTTCTGGGCATGATTTTGTATCCTGCCACGCTACCGAATTGCTGTATGAGTTCTAGCAATCTTGGGGTGGAGACTTTTGGGTTTTCTATGTAGAGTATCATGTCATCGGCGAAGAGGGAGAGTTTGACTTCTTCTTTGCCAATTTGAATGCCTTTAATGTCTTTTTGTTGTCTGATTGCTGAGGCTAGGACTTCCAGTACTATGTTGAACAGCAGTGGTGAGAGTGGACATCCCTGTCTTGTTCCTGATCATCGGGGAAAGGCTCCCAGTGCTTCCCCATTGAGAATGATATTTGCTGTGGGCTTTTCATAGATGGCTTTTAAGATGTCGAGGAATGTTCCCTCTATCCCTACACTCTGAAGAGTTTTGATCAGGAATGGATGCTGTATTTTGTCAAATGCTTTCTCTGCATCTAATGAGAGGATCATATGGTTCTTGGTTTTTCTCTTGCTGATATGATGAATCACATTGATTGTTTTACGGGTGTTGAACCAGCCTTGTGTCCCAGGGATAAATCCTACTTGGTCATGGTGAATAATTTTCTTAATGTGTTGTTGGATCCTATTGGCCAGTATCTTGTTGAGAATTTTTGCATCCATGTTCATCAGGGATATTGGTCTGTAATTCTCCTTTTTGGTGGGGTCTTTATCTGGTTTTGGAATTAAGGTGATGCTGGCCTCATAGAATGAATTTGGAAGTACTCCATCTCTTTCTATCTTTCCAAACAGCTTTAGGAGAATAGGTATGGTTTCTTCTTTAAATGTTTGATGAAATTCCCCTGGGAAGCCATCTGGCCCTGGACTCTTGTGTCTTGGGAGGTTTTTGATGACTGCTTCAATTTCCTCCCTGGTTATTGGCCTGTTCAGGTTTTCTATTTCTTCCTGTTCCAGTTTTGGTAGTTTGTGGCTTTCCAGGAATGCGTCCATTTCTCCTAGATTGCCTAATTTATTGGCGTATAGCTGTTCATAATATGTTTTTAAAATCGTTTGTATTTCCTTGGTGTTGGTAGTGATCTCTCCTTTCTCATTCATGATTTTATTAATTTGAGTCTTCTCTCTCTTCTTTTTAATAAGGCTGGCTAATGGTTTATCTATCTTATTAATTCTTTCAAAGAACCAACTCCTGGTTCTGTTGATCTGTTCCACAGTTCTTCTGGTCTCGATTTCGTTGAGTTCTGCTCGAATCTTTATTAACTCCCATCCTTTGAATGGATGCTTGTATTGCGATGTATTTCCCCCTCAGGACTGCTTTTGCTGCATCCCAAAGATTTTGGATGGTTGTATCTTCATTCTCATTAGTTTCCATGAATCTTTTTAATTCTTCCTTAATTTCCTGGTTGACCCTTTCATCTTTTAGCAGGATGGTCCTTAACCTCCACGTGTTTGAGGTCCTTCCAAACTTCTTGTTGTGATTTAGTTCTAATTTCAAGGCATTATGGTCTGAGAATATGCAGCGGATGATCCCAATATTTTGGTATCGGTTCAGACCCAATTTGTGACCCAATATGTGGTCTATTCTGGAGAAAGTTCCATGTGCACTTGAGAAGAATGTGTATTCAGTTGAGTTTGGATGTAAAGTTCTGTTGATATCTGTGAAATCCATCTGGTCCAGTGTATCATTTAAAGCTCTCGTTTCTTTGGAGATGTTGTGCTTAGAAGACCTATCGAGTATAGAAAGAGCTAGATTGAAGTCACCAAGTATAAGTGTATTATTATCTAAGTATTTCTTCACTTTGGTTAATAATTGATTTATATATTTGGCAGCTCCCACATTCGGGGCATATATATTGAGGATTGTTAAGTCCTCTTGTTGAATAGATCCTTTAAGTATGATATAGTGTCCCTCTTCATCTCTCACTACAGTCTTTGGGGTAAATTTTAGTTTATCTGATATAAGGATGGCTACCCCTGCTTTCTTTTGAGGACCATTCGAATGGTAAATGGTTCTCCAACCTTTTATTTTCAGGCTGTAGGTGTCCTTCTGTCTAAAATGAGTCTCTTGTAGACAGCAAATAATTGGGTCCTGCTTTTTTATCCAGTCTGAAACCCTGCGCCTTTTGATGGGGTCATTAAGCCCGTTCACATTCAGAGTTACTGTTGAGAGATATGAATTTAGTGTCATCATGATAACTATTCAATCCTTGTATTTGTGGACTGTTCCACTGAACTTCTTCTTAAAGGGGAATTTTAAGAGTCCCCCTTAAAATTTCTTGCAGAGCTGGTTTGGAGGTCACATATTCTTTTAGTTGCTGCCTGTCTTGGAAGCTCTTTATCTCTCCTTCCATTTTGAATGAGAACCTTGCTGGATAAAGTATTCTTGGTTGCATGTTCTTCTCATTTAGGACCCTGATACTCTGGTTTCTCTTAAGATCGCATAAATCTTTCGCCTTTTACTCATTTAGGACCCTGAATATATCCTGCCAGCCCTTTCTGGCCTGCCAGGTCTCTGTGGAGAGGTCTGCTGTTACCCTAACGCTCCTCCCCATAAAAGTCAGGGATTTCTTGTCTCTTGGTGCTTTAAGGATCTTCTCTTTATCTTTGGGACTTTGCAAGCTTCACTATTAAATGTCGAGGTGTTGAACGGTTTTTATTGATTTTAGGGGGGGATCTCTCTATTTCCTGGATCTGAATGGCTGTTTCCCTCCCCAGATTAGGAAAGTTTTCAGCTAGAATTTGTTCAAATACATATTCTGGCCCTCTGTCCCTTTCGGCGCCCTCGGGAACACCAATTAAACGTAGGTTTTTCTTCCTCAGGCTGTTGTTTATTTCCCCTAATCTATCTTCATGGTCTTTTAATTGTTTGTCTCTTTTTTCCTCAGTTTCCCTCTTTGCTATCAACTTGTCTTCTATGTCACTCACTCGTTCTTCTACCTCGTTAACCCTCGTCGTTAGGATTTCTAGTTTGGATTGCATCTCATTCAATTGATTTTTAATTTCTGCCTGATTAGCTCTAAATTCCACAGTCATGAAGTCTCTTGAGTCCTTTATGCTTTTTTCTAGAGCCACCAGTAGCTGTATAATAGTGCTTCTGAATTGGCTTTCTGACATTGAATTGTAATCCAGATTTTGTAACTCTGTGGGAGAGAGGACTGTTTCTGATTCTTTCTTTTGAGGTGAGGTTTTCCTTCTAGTCATTTTGCTCAGTGCAGAGTGGCCAAAAGCAAGTTGTATTGGGAAAAGGAGAAAAAGAGGGGAGAGAAAGAAGGAAAGAAAAGAGAAAGAGAAAAAAAAGGGAAGAAAAAAAACGAAAAAAAAGAAGAAAAAGTGAAAGAAAAAGAAAGAAAGGAGAAAAAAGGGGGGTGTGGGAAGGAAACAAATCAAAAAGCAAAAAAAAAAAAAAAAAAGAACCATGGGGGAGTATCTTCTGATTCTGTGTACTTTAAGTCCCTTGACTTCTCCTGGAACTTGTCCCTCTAGCTGGTCTTCTGGGGGAGGGGCCAGCTGTGCTGATTTTCAGGTGTTAGCAGTTGGGGGAGCTGCTGTGCCCCTGCCTGGTGCAGGGCTCAGTGGGGGTTGTTTACCCCGTGAGGCCCCAGGAGCAACAGCCCCAGTGGCGGGGCCAGCTCTGGAGCCCTGGAGTCAGCCCCCGCAGTAGCTCCGGAGCTCTCCGTCTGCAGGGCCTGGAGGCTCCGGGGCGGGGCCGCTGATCTGCTCAGCTCGGGGCAGGAGCGTCCTTGCGGTCCTGGGTCCTCCGGCCTCTGCCGGGATGCGGGGGGGCCGGATCCTGGGCTGTGTCCCGGCGCCCAGCTGCTCCTCGAACCGCACAGCCCCCTCCACACGGAGCCTCTTCCTCTGCCCGAGCCCCTCCGAACTGCTCCCGGGGCCGCGCAGCCCCCTCCGCGGAGCCGCCGCCCGAGCCCCTCCAGCTGCTCCGGGTCCCGCCGGGTCCCGCCGTGCGCGCTGCAGCCCTTAGGGAGCTCGGCGCACTCTCCTGGGGCGCAGGTGTCTGTTAGTGTCCCCGGGAGCCCAGGGCATCCCCGCCCTCCTGGGTCCTGCTCCAACTCCCTGCGAGTCCCTTTCCGCCCGGGAAGGTCGGTGCAGCTCCTGCTCCTCCGGGACGAGGCTCTCCTGTCCTGGGGACACTCGACCCGGCCTCAGCCCGGCTCCTCGCGGGGCCCCTCCCCCTTGGAGGCCTTTGTTTCTTAATTTCTTTTTTCCCAGGTCTTCCTACCTTGATAGATGCGCGAACTGTTCTCACTGTAGCATTCCAGGTGTTCTCTCTTTAATTCTCAGGCCGAATTCATAGATTTTCAGGATGATTTGAAGGTTTTCTAGGTAATTTGGTGGTGATTTGGAGACCCTACTCTCCCGCCATCTTGCCCCTCCTCCCATGGTATATTTTTTCCCATGGTTTTATTTTCTACCTGTCTTTATCACTATAGTTGAGGTGAGATTATTAGAGCATATAGTTAGTTGGATGATTTTTTTTTAAAGATTTTATTTATTTATTCATGACAGACACACAGAGAGGGAGAGAGAGAGGCAGAGACACAGGCAGAGGGAGAAGCAGTCTCCATGCAGGGACCCCAACGTGGGACTCGATCCGGGGTCTCCAGGATCTGGCCCTGGGCTGAAGGCAGCGCTAAACCCCTGAGCCACCCGGGCTGCCCTGGATGATTTTTTAAAATATATTATATCAGCCTTTAAATTGATGTATTTAGATGATTTACTTTTTAATATAATTTTTGATACATTAGGTCTGTTTTGTTTTATTTTCTGTTTGTTGCCTCTGATTTTTGTTTCTCTGTTTTCTTTTTCCTCATTTACTGTGGGTTACTTGAACATTTTTCAGATTTCCTGTTTGATTTTTTTAAGTGTTTTTGAGTTTATCTCTGTATGGATTCTTTAAAAAAGATTTATTTATTTATTTATTTATTTGAGAGGGATCTCGTGTGTGGGGAAAAAAGCAGAGGGAGAGGAAGAGAGAGAATCTCAAACACTGAGCTCAGAGCCCTATGCAGGGTTTTATTCTCATAACCCCGAGATCATGACCTGAGCTGAAATCAAGAGTCGAACACTCTAACCAACTAAGCTACCCAGGTGCCCCATCTTTGTATAGATATTTTTTTTTTACTAGTTGTTCTGAGTATAAGATTTTCCACACATAACTTCTCACAGTCTATTAGTTTTGATATTTTACATGTTTATGTGAAGTATAGAATTTTATCTCTCATTTAAAAGATAATTGTTTTAAATATTTTTATTTATATATTGAAAACTATAGTTGATAGTGTTAATAAGTTGTGCTTCAGTAGTCAAACATGATTTAGGAAACTTAAGAATAGAAGAAAATATATTCTATTCACCCATATTTTTGTTTTATTTTTTTTCTTCCTAATGGTTTAAGATTTTTTAAAATTATTTTCTTTCTATTCGGAAAATTTACTTTTGCCATTCTTGAAGGTTATACTTATGAAAATTCTTGTTAGTTTTTCTTCATCTGAGAATGACTTGATTTCCTGAAGGCTGTTTTGCTAGTACAGAATTCTAGGTTGATAGTTCCTTTATTCGAGTCATTGAAAAGTGTTGTGGCACTTCCTTCTGACTTTTATGATTTTGGATGAAAAAGAAACCTACTTTCATTCAAATTGTTTTCTTATTACTGTATGTAATGCATTATTGCTCTCTAGATATTTACAGAAGCCTTTCCTTTGTCTTTTAGTTTTCAGGAGTTTGACTGTAATGTGTCTCAGTGTAATTTTTTTTTAATCCTGTTTGGAGGTTTCTCACTTATTCTCTTATAATCTTGAAACTGTAGGTTTATGTCTCTTCCCAAATTTTGGGAACATTTTCAGCCATTATTTCTTTGAAACTTTTTTTTTTTAGCTGCATTTTCTTTGTTCTTTCTGTGACTCAGAAGTAAGAATGTTAAATCTTTTTCTTTTTTTATTCAGTAGTCCCACATTTCCCTGAGGCTCTGTTCATTTTTTTTCAACTTATAATCATTTTAGTTTTATTTTATTACATATAATTTTAGTTTGTTTTATTATTTGGGAAAATATACTTAATATAAAATTTACCATTTTAATAATTTTTAAATGTACAGCTCAGTAGCATTAGATATATTTGCAGTGTTTTGCAACTATTGCTACTATTATCCAAACATTTTCCTCACCCCCAAGTAGGAACTCTGTGCCTAGTAAGCAATAATTCCCTTTTCCCCTTCCCTTCAGCCCCTGATACCCTGTATTAATCCAGGAAATCCTTGAGTATTTTGTTTTGCTTACTATATATTTTTTAGTTCTAAAATTTCCATTTGGCTTTTCTTTATATCTTCTTTCTCTTTTCTGCGACTTTCTTCTTTTGCATTCATTTTAAGTGTGTTTATGATTGCTTGTGGAAGTGCATTATGTACATTTATGATGTACATTTTGAATGTTATGGTTTTTAAATGTTATTTAAATCTGTGTTTTAACAGTTTTTTTCTCGCTCTACTCAGGTAGGGGAAGGGAGGCACCACTTCCTTATATTATTGGGTGTGGGTAGAAGTTCAGGCTTCTTATTTGCCTCCTTATGATTACTACCTTGGTTGGGGAAGGAAGGTAGTAATGTTTTATTGCTGCTCCCATGTGGCCTCCACTGATTACCACAGGTGTGGGGATGTCGAAAAATTGATGAGTGGGTAGTGAAAATCCTGACTCTTCTTTAACCCCCTCTGACACTACCCCAGTGAGGGGAGGGATGCCTTCTTACCCTCCTGGTTGGGGTGAAGTCTAAAACTTGACTGGCATGGTGAGGGGGATGTTGGTGGGTTGTTCTCACCAGGCAGTGTTCTCTGAAGCCACCCTGGTCGCTCTGGGGAGTGCAGGATAGAAGGGGATGGTGGCACAGATAGAAGTCTAGGCTATCCTGCTATGGGTAGGGTTGTATTTATAGGTGTTTAATGGTGTTTGGCTGCAGTAAAGCATTATCTAAATGCTTTCTTGTCTTGCTTTCATGGTACTTTGGCCAGAGACAGCAGGCTTTTCTTAGGATTTGTTTTGTCTGTGCCTGTTCATATTCTGGGTTCCCAGTTTCTGTGGTGCTTAGTCTGGAATTTAAAAGGCAAAAAGAAAGCCCAGGGAACTTTGCCATTCTTTGTGTCCCAAGGCCCTTAGCCATTCTGCCTTTTCTGTCTGCCTTTCAGAATCATCTTATATGTTTGTTTTATATATAATACCTAGGGCTTTGCACTGTGCTTACAAGAGGTGATAGTGAAAAGTACTTCTCTTCCATTTTTAATTTTAAGAATATTGATAGTAATCATTGATATACCTGCATCGCGATTTGCTATGTATTTAAGTGAGTTAAAGTGAAAGAAGATTAGACACTGCCTAAGTGGTATATGGAAGTCATCTTGCTTTAGAGCAAGTGTTTCTTGTTTTTTGAAGTTCCCACAAAGGAATGGTAATCTACACAGACTCTCTTTTTCTTCCTGACCTTATCCTGCCCGTCCTTCCCTCTTTTTGCAGTATTTTTCATAAAACAATTTTACTCAAACTTGTATTTTCACTTGGAAAACTGTAATATCTGATGTTACGTACTGAACCATTTACCAAGCACTGCGTAATCGCCAGGCACTGGACTAAGTGCCTTTCGGTGATTTTTCACATTCGTCCTAGTAGGTGCTATTATCTTTTTCTGCAGCTGAAGAAAGAGAGACCTAGAGAAGTCAAGTATTTGCTGAAGCCACTTAGCTTGTAAGTGGTAGAATTGGAATTTGAACACAGGTCTCTCAGAGTTTAAAGTTCATGCTCTTAGCCTCCATTCTCCATTCTACTTTTCCCCTGTCTTTTCTCTTGTAGTTCCTTAAACTGAACTCTTTAATGCTTTCTGTTCTGTTGGTAGAGGCCTAATCAGAATTGTTAAGCATTTTATTAGTTTTGTTTGTTTGTTTCAAAAAAGGTAAAAGATACTACCTAGATTTTAATCCAGCATTATTCTCTTATAATGCCATAGTGGTTTTATCTGCAAACGTGTGGTGTTTCTGGCAAAATACAAGATGTGATCAAGTGAATGTGTTGTCCCAATTGATTCATCCTTAGTGTCACTCTAATTTTATTTCTAAAAGATTAAGTAGTTATTTTTTTCACTTCTCTGCTGGAGAGTGAGTGGTTCATTCAGCAATTATTTATTGAGCGACTACTGTTTGATAATCATGGTAGGGGCTGGGGATATTCAGTAACAATGTGTTTCTTTGTTCTTGACATTGTTCTGTGACTTTAGTTTTATCTGTCTTAGGACTCTTTCAATTTCTACGCCATCAGTAAGATTTTATTCTTTTTCTTTCTTTTTTTTTTTTTTTTTTTTTAATTTCTAGAGGATGGTCCTCTACAAGGGATGTATGTTTGTAAGAAAGAGGTTGGCTTAATTTTTAGGAAGATACTCATTCTCATATTAGGTACACCAGTGTCTATGGTTTATTTTTCAATGCAAATAGATGTTGTAGAGGAATCTTTGCCTCTCAAGTCCATGATTATGAACATATAGCAAACAGCCTTGGGAGATACACTGTCTCTTTTTGGAGCAAAAAGCAGCTTCTTGAAATCTCAAGGCTTCTCTCCTATAACCACACTTTATGTGCAGGTGTCCTCTGGACCATTTTCCCCATCCTGTGGGAGTTGGGCCTCATGGAACCAGTGCAGAACCTGCTGGGGGGTCTGGCTCCTGCAGTTGTCAATAATAAACTGACCTGTATCTCTGATTTGGGAGTTCATATATTGAACCAGCATCCATGAAACTACGGAGCCTATAATATGTCTGATATACCTAGTCTGTGTAAAGTAAAGCTTCCCCTAAAGAGAAGAAACTGGCTTGAAAAACAAATCTAAGCTTATAGTTCATGAGTAAGCTAAGTACTAAACTGGTCTTGCAGTTGTGAAATTAGTATTTTCTATTTCATTGCTATGAAATCATAGAATCTTATTATTAGGCCCTAAGGGACGCATTCACCCAAACCACTCCTTTTATAGACAAGAAACCTGAAATCTGGAGCGATCAAGTGACTTCTGTCACCTTTCTGTGACCAACGCAGGACTAGAGCTCAGCCTTCTAACTCAGAGTCCTGGGTCCTTTTTATATGACTGATATTTTTTGTTGCTATCTAAGGAGATGGTATGAACACTAGCAGTCTTGTTTCATCCTAATCCTGTATATATCCAAAATTCTTCTTTTGCAGGATTTCAGCTTTCTCAACTCTGGTTGTAGATACTCCAGGCACTTAGTATAGTTGGTCCCTAGTTGAACTAGGTAAAGATTTGAATTGTTTCATTAATTCACATTGCTTTGTTTTTTAGACTTCAAATGTTGGTCACAGTCTCTGTAACTCCAGACTTGTAATGAACGCCTTAGGTAGATAGATGATTTTTGGTTTTATTTTTTATTAAAAGGAAACAGAAGGGCTGAGAATTATGGGCTTTTGCTGTGAGGGCCCCTCATCCATGCTTCCAGCCTCTATTTTTTTCACTCTCAGTAACTTGTCAGCCAGCTTCTCCTTTAGGTCATCAGAGTTAGGGAATCCTGGGGCCCTTCTTCTGGCTCATTTCACTGTGGGACAGCTTTCATCTAAAAAAAAAAAAAAAAAAAAAAAATCCCTCCTTTGATTGAGAGACTACTAGCTAGTCTTTGGCTTTCCCAGTGATTTTTTTCTCAGTGGATGGAGTCAAATCAGATTTCTCTGTGTTTCCTGCCTGAATGTTCCAGATTATTTAAGCCATTTCTCACTTCCTAGATTTTAGGAAATTCATTATTCTATATGGTTAATTTTCTTGATGGCCCTCCTGATATGAGCCACAACAGTTAAATGGGCATTTCAGGAGTAGGCCGACTCCCAAGGAAGCAAGCTGTGCTCCCCTGCCCAGGGCCCACTTGGAGGCTCCTTCCCTCAGCCTGAACCCCAACCAGTAGGGAGGTGATCCTCAGGGCTCAGGCGTTGGGAGCTGGGCTTTGAGAAGTATACTTTAATAACACATTTCCTGTGTTCTTTCCTCAATTTTTAGTCAGTCTCTCACATCCTTATTATGAAAGACTAATGCCTTAAGATTAATCTTTATTCCGGCTGTTCCCTCCCTGTACGTCACCTTGGCATTGGTCACTCTTTTATGTATTATGTAGGAGATCCTCCATACTCTTGGGTTTCCAGTTTTGATTGACCTTCATCTCCTAGTTCCCTCATCTAAGCCCAGTGCACTAAACAGTTGCATGTCCTTGTCAAGTCCCTTAACTCTCAGTGTCAATTTTTTCAATTGGATACTGAGTCACATCAAACATAAAAAATCAGTGAAATCACACATAGGACAGTGTTTTGTGATCAATAAGTTGTCATCTAAATATGATCTCATTGTTGCTGTAACCCTTGTTTCTTCAGTATATACAATTGGATCAACTGAGTGAGTGTTAGCCCTGGAACATTCCATGGGTTCCTTTGTTGGTTATTGCCTTAGATTGGTGGTATATTGGGACATTTGTACACAGTGGACATGGACTGACAAGCATTTGAAATGCCCACATTTCTGTTTTTCGAGGAACTGCTATTTCCCTTTAAAGCTAGGACTTCAGAGCTCCAGAGGATAGGATATATGAGGTTTTTTTGTTTTGTTTTGTTTTGTTTTTTTCCTGTTTATATCTGTTCACCAGTAATCCTTAAGTCCTTTGCCTAGTTCCTTTGGCCCTAGGCACTTGGAATGATGGATTTGTCGAGAGTCAGACATGTGCAGTCTATTCAGACAAACACTGAGGGCTCCTCCTCTCTTCCCTCAAGCTAAGCAACCCCTTTGGAATGTCTAATGAAATCCGTGCTCTTGCATGCTGCATTAAAGCAAAACAGGCAGCCCTGGAAATGAGCCCTAAGAGGTATGATTATTATATGTTGGTTTTTATTTGCCTGTTTTGACAGTGTTGTGCAAATGAGGGCCCTGCTGACACAGCCAAATCACAGTGAGCTTGTCTTTGCTGTCTTAACTTCTCCCTCACAGTTCTGGCACAAAGACTGTCTGCCAAACCTTCTTGGAGACAATGATAAGACAGACACTGTCTTCTTACTGATATTAGGGCAGGTTATCATTGTTTTTACTTAATACTTTAAAGGGAGGAGTAGGGTTTTAGTGAGTGCTTGAAATTTTGTTTATTTATTGCCCTGGAGATACAGATAATTAGTTTATTATATAAAAGTTCACATAGTATCCTCCGAGATTAAGGCTGTAGTAGCTGAAATTGATCCATTGTCTCCTCCTCAGACCCTCAAACAGCCTTCTTAGAGAGTTGTCCAAAACAAGGATCTAGCGTATAAATAGTTCAGTGCAAATTTATCATCACTTCCAGGAAATAGCACAGAGTGCATGGCCTGGCCTGCCTGTGGTTGGTATGAA
This sequence comes from Canis lupus familiaris, assembly GCF_011100685.1. Classification (NCBI taxonomy): domain Eukaryota; kingdom Metazoa; phylum Chordata; class Mammalia; order Carnivora; family Canidae; genus Canis; species Canis lupus. Next base: position 3,545,564 of record NC_049227.1, on the reverse strand, counting down.
ATACCATTTTCATATGTTCAGGGTAGCAGAAGTTTTGATTGTTGCTGCTACTGTCAAAATAGTCACCGGGATATCAGTGGGTTGTGGTGGGTTTAACAGTAATAGTTTAAAAAAAAATGAGGTTGGAGCTGAAAAGTTGCAATACTTTGTTGGATATACACTACTTTTCCAGTTAAATCAGAGCTGTCACTTGTCCTGGTGGGATAGTCACCTCTTCAACTCTGAAAAGAGGTTGGACATGGTGACCTTCAAGGTCTTTTCTCTCCGTCTTTCTGCTTAATTTCAAGGTGGGTCCTCAATCTTGTTTCAACCATTAGGTTCAAATGCGTCACCTGCTGAGCTGCTTTATTCTGAGAATAGGACGGATAGACTTGTACTTTCTCTTTCCTCCCTTCCCAGTGGTACTCTGATGGAGTTAGAAGGCGTGGGGGCCAGGAGCCAGTGCAGCCTTGGGAAGGAAGAAGAGAAGTGAAGGTACTAAAGAATGTGAATACCTGGTGTGCAGCCCTTGAATTAAAAAAAAAAAAAAAAAAAAAGTTCGCAGAGTAAAAACTGGTCTGCCTGCCTTATTCTTTGAGGTCAAGAGGAATTGGTCTGGCTACCTATTTTAGGCCCTGTAGAGTCAGAGACTGAGTCTTAGATTTATTCTCTTAGCCCTGACACTGCCTTGTATGAACTGGATATCATGTAGGTATTAATTGTTTCTGCTTTACTTAACTTCCTGGAAATCATTGGAGTTATCACGTGAATAGGACGATTATATTAAATATTATCTAGAAAGGGTCCAAGCTTGTAGCATGTTCATCATTCCAAAAATTGTGTTCATTGAAGCAGAGAACCTTGTCAAGACAGTCATTACCAACATTTACAAAATGAGACCAAGAGCTGTTAACAGCTGGATAGAAGTTGAGGGTTTTGTGCTTTCAAAAGAAACAAAGGAGGTTTAAAAATATTTCAGTGGGTAAATATTTTTTAAACAGAAGTAGATATAAAGAAGTCAGTAGAGGAAAAGAGACAATGGATATAAGATCTTTATGTTGTGGTCATATTAAAGCTCATTGTTAAATTAAAAAAAATTGTTAGCTTCCATGTATCCTGTTTTGCAGGATAACTTTATTTTAATGTATCCTCAAAACTGACCTGAGAGTTTGCTGACCTCTTAGACAAGCTGAAATACATGATCTAATGTTACTCTGTTAAATTCCCCTACTCTGTTAAGCCTGTCAGGGCCAGAGTGAAAAAAGTCTTATTGGAGTATCTGAACTTTAAATCATTGAGTTTTAATCCTGGAAGTGACTTTGAGGATCTGAGACAGAGCCCCCAAATCCACACATTTCCTGGGGCTAGACAGGTAGCATAATTGAATGAATTGGACAGGTATAAGCAACAGGGAGCAATTGGTGTGGGGGGGGAGGGAGACAAGAGACAGCTGAGATGTTCCAACTCAGAAATGTTACAGAATATTCTCCTGCCTAACAGACTGTTCTAAGGGCTGGTTCATTTGGCGTTTGAGGGCCCCTTGATCCTATGTTTTGGGTTACCTATCACTTTTTTTCAGTAGGATGATCTGTGTACAGATAGGAAGTCATTTGTCTAAGGACAGACCACTAGTGAGATCCAGAGCCTGATGCTCTGAGTCTCAGTGTGGTGTGGTCCTTCTACTACACCATGAAGATACCTAAATGGTAAACTAGGAGCACCTTGTTTTTTACCCTAGGGACTAAAAACTTAGTCTGAACTACTAGCTTTTTTAGAGAGGTCACAGAATGAAAAACACTAATTTTTTTTTTTTTTAATATTCATTTGAGAGCAAGCAATAGAGTATTAGTGGTGGGGTGGGGGGCTAAGGGAAGGGGAGAAGCAGACTCCCCACTAAGCAGGGACCCTGACCTGGGGCTTGATCCCAGGACCCTGAGATTATGACCTGAGCCAAAGGCGGTTGCTACCCATTGAGCCACCCAGGCTCCCCCTCAAACTACACTAATCTTAAGGGATAGCCTGATAAAACTTAATATATGTGTACCTTTATGTCACTATCAGCCAGATCACCCCAGGCTCTTTCCACCCCAACATATGCACTGTAACCACAATTTATCATGGAACCAAGGCTCTTCTACCTTGAGAGCTGATCCATCTGTCACTGGCTCCATTTCTCCCCATACTGCTCCTTCCTCATTATTTCCTGCTTCAGATTCAATTGTAAAGAGCTATAGCAAACACAGGGGTTTGGTTAAATTTTTCATGCATAAGTCCAACAGAATGTTGGATTTCTTTAAAGTGAGCACTCTCTGTCATTGCTTCACCAGAAGCTAGGTGCCAACACCCGTAGAATGTCTCTTTTCAGAGGGTCCTGATAGTGCTATTTCTTGTAGTGGCAGTGCTTTATAGAAAAGCACATTTAGGTCACATGATATTTGCCATGATATTGGACATTATGATGCCACTTTTCCTCTGAAAGAACTTCAGAAGTTCATTTCATGATTTTATTAAGTCAAAGGCCCATATCTCATTGCATTGGGCATAGCCCTCAAAGCCCTGGTGACTGACTCACTGGAAATATAAGTAAGGCAACACCAAAAACAAGACCCATCTCAAAGGCAATGCAACTTCATTAAAAAAAAAAAAAAAAAAAAATGGTTCCCAGGCTGAAGCTGTTAAGCAGATTTTTATGCAGGGCTTCAAGTTACTAAAAAAGCAGGACTCAATATGTCTTTACCTTTGATTTCTAGGAGGGAAGTGGGAAGCAATGCTGCTACTCCTCCCCACCCCCAGAGTTTTACCGTATTCTGAAAGCAGTGCTTGAACCTATAAATGGATTTTGGCTGTCTCCTAGTGCAGGGATTAACAGAATTATAAGGGTATGCTGCATAGTGGTTGGGAAAATAGGGAGGATGCTTTTCTCTTTTTGTGGATGAACATGGTGCTGCTTTCTCTTGTCTGCGGATGTTCCCTATAAAGCAGTCTGTCACTTTGAAGAATGCACATACTGTACCATCTCACAGTTATAAAGGTTAAGTAAGCATCTTGAGCAGTGCCCCACCGCTTTTGTACTTTCCTTAATGTCAGCTGATAAAGGATTATTGAAAAAAGCTTGCAAGGAGATAAAAGGCTTGCAGGTTGAGGTTGAACAATTGAAATTTTCTGTTCCCAGTGTAGTAAATTACCAATGGCAGATTTAACGTTTGTTAATTATCAGAGCAAAGTACTAAGGATTGTTTTCTTTTGCCTAATTAATTACCTCATCTGGAGTGGAATGTTAATTCAGATAAATGATTATTTCTTAATACCTCTGAAGCTTTCCTTTGAGTCTCCTGGAATTACCAGTCCCAAAGTTTGGTTTCCTTACTTTCTGAGGAAAGATGTGGATAAGAGAACAATATGGCTAATCTGCTAGCTTTTTTCTGTCTCAGAAGATGGCTGGAAAACTTGTTTAGACTTTGGGTGATAGGTTGATTTGCTGTGTGCTATTTAGTGGAACGTGAGTTGGTTTCCTTGAGTTGTGTGCTTCATAATCAAGGTTTTTACTTAGTCTCACACATAGTTCTGAATTTAACTTTGGACACTCTCTTTAAAAAGACCTTTGGAAAACTCATTTTGGGGTTCCTGTAGTGAACATTAAAAATTGTGTCGTTTGGAAAGGATGATGCAATTTCCTTAACTGGCTTTTCATCTTGAAGTCCTGTTATCTCCTCATGTTTATCCTTGGAAAAATGTCCTTTAGAATTCAGAATCCTAGACAAGTTTTATTCTTAGATACAAGTTTTGTAACTTCTTTTTTTTTTTTAAAGATTTTATTTATTTATCATGATAGGCATAGAGAGAGAGAGAGAGGCAGAGACACAGGCAGAAGGAGAAGCAGGCTCCATGCTGGGAGCTGGATGTGGGACTTGATCCCGGGACCCCAGGATCACTCCCTAGGCCAAAGGCAGGCACTGAACCGCTGAGCCACCCAGGGATCCCCAAGTTTTGTAACTTCTAATAGTTAAAAGAATAATATTCAAAATGGTAAAATCATTATTTTCATGCAGATAGATATTAAATGTATACATATTTAAAAAATTTTAAAATTTTTTATTACATGAGAGAACTGGCAAATGTTACTTAGGGTTCACATGAGAAGCCAGAGAATCAAATTTATATGGAGTAAAGGAATGTTGAAAAAAATGTCAAGAGGTCCCCTGGGTGCCTCAGTGGGTTGAGTGTTGGACTTTAGGTTCTGGTTGTGGTTGTGCTCTCATGGTCTTGGGATCCAGCCTGGTCAGACTCTGGGGTGGGTGAGGAATCTGTTTCAGATTCTCTCTTCCACTCCCTCACCCCCTGTACCACCCTTGCTCCTTCATGCTCAAGTGGTTTCTCTCTTAAATAAATAATAAAAAAAAAATAAAGTCTTTAAACAAATGTCACCGGAACACAAAGCTGACTCTAGCAGGGGCAGGGCTATTCTTCTAGAGGAGAGAAGCTATTTGCATATCTATAAACAGCTTATGGAGTTGTAAAATAGCCTAGCTAAAGACAAAGGTACTTGTCTGGTAAGATGAGACACTCCTCAGTGCTCCAATTTTCCCTGAATGGAGTTCTAGTAATCCCTTTTACTTGTTTTGGTGGTCAGAAGATTCCCCTTACACAGTTTTGCATGAGATTTTGGTCATTTCTGTAGAATGTTACTGTCTCCTCAGAGTAGATTAGAGGTTTTATGTGATTTATTTTTCTTTCTGGAAGAGAGCTTAAAGTTCCCTGGGGAGAAGAGCACGTAATTCCAGGCTACTAGAAAGGTCACTGTTGGCATGTGACCAGTCACCCTGTATTGTCTACTCCCACTGTTCTTCAAGATGTGAAAAGACAACTGGATTCTGTCTAAAATTATCTGAGGGCAAAGTCTAGAGCCTGGTATTAAATGGATAGTCCTGTTTTCTTTTGGTGTTGCCAAGCTTTGAGCTGTTTAAAAGGTTGCTTGGCATAATGCCTTCTGAGTTAGGAAGTTGTCTGTTTAGTGAAGGGACTTTTGAGACACTGCTCTGGGACAACCCAGTCCTACCACATATATTCACTGAGTCTTCCAAAGACATTAGAGGTCTGGAGGTGTGGTGGGGTACATTTGTGTATATATGTATATGCATGTATGTACCTGTGTATGTACACACGTATATGTATATGAATAAATGCATGTATTCATATAACTCTATAAGGCAGAGATTGGCTTTAGGGGGTCTGCAAAATTCAGTAATGGTGCATTTCTCTAAGACTTGGTTGTGTCTGTGAGATTCTCATGTTCTCAGAGAGTTTTATGATTCCCCCAAAATTTAAGGGACACTGACAGAAATTATGTCTTCCATAATTATTCTGAATCCTATGTATTGCTATGTGCATGACTTAAAATAGGAAAAGTTTAGATTAAGACTGTGCCTAATTATAGCGTCTACTGCAGTAGCCACAGGTGGATTAAGTAGTATGGCCTTGCTGCAGAGCTGGGAGGCTGTATGTGTGCTTCCACACCAAGCCTAGTGCAATGTGGGTGCGCTGAAATAAAGCCGTGGAAAATAAAAAAGACCATTATACCATGAGGTCCAGCAGCATCTTGGGAGAGGCTGACCAAAAAACCTTCTGGCTTCTGTGTTGTGCTGGGTGCTTGCAAGCCTGGGGATCACTCAGGCCTGCAGTCTGCAGCCCTGTGACTCTGACTGCTGACTTGGGCAGTGGGTCTGATACTAGGAAGTGTAGTGTAGTGGTGGGAGTTTAGTCCCAAGTAAAATAATTACCCCCGCTAGGCATTACAGTTTTTAAGCCCAAAAAGATCTTTCTGCCTTCAGCCAGGATTTAGAGCATATCAAGCAGGTGCCATGTCTCTAATAACCCGTACTTTATTCCAACTTTGAGTAGATTGCTGGGAGATTTTAAATTCAAATACTCCCACATTCACTTTGTTTAGGAAATAACTGTAATAGAGCAAATTGTTTCCTCTTCTTTATTTTTTTTTTCTTCCACAGTACAGCCAAGTGAGAGCAAATCAATTCACGCTCTTTTTTTTTTTTTTTTTTTTTTTCCTGTTTCCTGTGTTGGGGAGAAGGGATCACACAGCTCTCCCTTCCTGCTGCTGCCCTGTGTGAGGGTGTGGCTCCCTCTCCTTAATTTGTCATCTGAAAGCAATTTTGCTCAATTAAAGATTAGAATTAAATTTCAGTTGTGGGGCTTCTGTGCAAAGGAAATGATGCATTAATGAACACACAGATGTCATCTTGCAGCCATGCTGTTTGCAGAACACTTTCTTCAGGACTCAAATAATAAAAGGAGCCCTGGCAGCAGGAGCATTGTTTACTCGTTGGCATACTAAGTGGAGACACTCACATTTATTTGCAAACCATTTATCATTCTATATACTGGGAGGGAAAACATCTTTTATCTAAAATATTTGAAATAATGATTCCTCAAATCAGATAAAAGGGACATTAATGCTAGGTGCCATGCAGTAAATTGCATAATGCTATTGGGTTGGCACTGAAGCCATGATTTGTGATGATGCTAATGATCTACTCAAATAAAAGGAAGTTGAGTATAAAAAGAGAATATTCCTGGAAAGAGACAAGGCAACCAGTGAATTAAAAGTGTAGTGGGAAAGGAAAAAAAAATGTGTAGGATCATATTTCACTTATTGGAAGACCCATCTGCTCTTCTGTACACACATTATGTAAGTTTTACTCTATATTACAAATATCCTGTGAGGTGGATAGGAAGTTCATATATCTGCCTTCAATTCTTTTTTTTCTTTTTTTTTTTTTAACTCAGTCAGACATGAATGAACAAAGATTTATGTCTTGCATGTGGAATATTATAGTACGGCAGCCTTTTTTTCTCTGTTTTTAAGAATTATAAATTTTGACTATGCACTGCTGTGCTTTAATGGTTGTGACTTCTAGGTGGGAGAAAGCAGCAAGTGGGGAGTGGGAGCTTGGTGGAGGTGGGAAGGGTTTCTGTGTGACAGCATTGATTTATGTAGTCTTCGGGCTGGGACTCGCATATGCTCTTTGGCGTTCATGGTTAATAGGCATGCTTCCGGTTAGTGTCTAGACCTATGTCCAGTATGTCCTGAGTTACTGTTAGTTTTTTGATGCTGTAATCTCTGTACTGTACAGAATTTCTAAATGTTTTTCAAACACAGAGAGTTCTTACTATTAGGGGGCATCCACACTGGTCATGAATGTCAATATAGATGAAATGTCACTTAAGACCTAATCCCCTAGTTCATGGACCCTTTCTCATTCTTCTTCTCTTGTTACAAAAAGTCTTTGTAATGTTTGACAAGGGTTAATGGTTCTCTCCTTGAAATGTTTTCTGTGGCTTCTAAGACATCACAGTTTTCTTTTGTTTTATCCATGTCTCCTGCTAAAGCCATTTCTCTTCTGGTCTTACTTCTTTTTCTAACCCCCTCTAACTGTGCATACTACCCTGAGTTCTATTTTACTAACTCTTCTTCTTACTTGCAGACCTCATCAGTGCACATTATCGAAATGCCATTAACGTCTCCCAATTTTTATTTCCAGTCAAAAATTTCTTTCCCAACTCCATATCCATATATTTCTTTCTGGAAATTTCATAGAACATAAATGTGTGTTGGATAAAATGTACCCTTTCTTAAATTCATTCTTACTTCTCAGTAATGGCCCCTACATTTTCTGGGTCATTCTGGCTAAAAAAATTTACTGGTATTTGTAGCCTTCTCCCTTTCTTTGCTTCTCTTGAGTTCCTAATCCCCCCCCCCCCTTTTTTTTTTTGCTGCCTACTTTATTCAGATCCTCATTACACATCACCCACACGGTTTTAGTAGCATCTTAACTGCTCTTGTGGTCATGGTATCTTTCCCCAAAACCTTCTTATAGCTCTATGTTTATTGCAACATACTGTTCACAGCTTTCTAAGGCCTCCTTTTGCCTGACAGGTAAGTCAAAACTTCCTAGGCATGTGATTAAGCAGTGCCTTCCCTCCTTCAACAACCCAGGCTTATTTTCATTAACTCTCCCCTTATAGATGCTTGTTCTGTTTTCCTCATTCTTTCATACCACCCTTTCCAAATCCTGCCCTAGCTAAAGCCCAGCTCAGATGCCTCTTCCAGGAAATCTTCCATGATTACCCACTAGTGCGTACTCTCCCTGCTCCAGGAGTCAGTGGTCACTATACTTGGTTAGGCTACCTGTCACATACTGCAGGTGTTTGTTTAAGGATCTTAGCTCTCTGGTGGATTATAATTGCTGTGATAGCAGGGACCATCATAGAATTTGGTTTGTTAAGTTTGTATTCAGTATGGTGTTGGAAGTACTTTTTTTTTTTGTTTTGGTGTTGGAAGTACTTATTGGAAAAATAAATTATAGAACAAGCCTTCTCATATAACATGTGTCAGAGCATCCTTAGTTTGAGAAACCCAGGTGAAATGAGGTTCTAGTGTAATTTTTTAGGCCTTTTTTCAGTCTTCTGTCACAATACATGATGGTTAGAAAGGTAACACCACAGGGGCTAGAGCAGCTTTGGCTATGATTGAGAATGGAGAAAAAAAAAAAAAAAAGAGAGAACGGAGATAGAAGGATTTGTTCTTATCCTGCAGGCTTCCTAGTGTAGTCTGGGATTGGGATTGCCCAACAATGCCTTAATCCCATGTGTCTCGTGAGTGCTTACATGGTGGGCAAACAGGCTAGGATTTGTGACTGTTGGCCTCTGTTGATGCTTGATGCTTCATGTGGTGGGACTGTGTCAGCCTGAAAGAGGGACTCATGGGTTGCTCAAGTGGTTCTTTAACAGACTGGAGCAAGATAAAGAAATCTTGGAGACAGGGATCTTCAGCCAGGCTTAGCGTTCAGCATGTTCTGTTCATGGTCTCAGACCTACTCTGGCCAGTTTTTCAAAGAAGATGGAGGAGCAGTGGGAGCTGTGTTCACTAGTAGTCTCCTTTCATCTGCTCTGTTGTGGGTCACCTGAAGTGGTCTCAGGATCAGGAACCTTTTCTCTGCTATGAAAGGAAAATCCTGATTCTTGAGCTGATTGTAGAGATGTAGTCTAGGAGGTAAGCAGGCCCTCGGGATCTGGTGGGAGATTGTGATCCCTTGTTCCTGGGCTGCCTGGCTGAGTCAGTCAGAAGGGTGGGTCTTGCGATTGCCTTCTCTACTCCCCTACTTAAGTTGAGTCTGAGCAGTATATGTGGAGATGCTTTAATAAGTGGGTTATATTGAATCCCATTCAATAGGAGTAAACTGGGCAACCAACATGAGGGAGTCGTTTTATTTTAAAAAGCACTGTTCACATTCTTGGACTTCAGAAGCATCCATTTGTTACTTTATGGTTGTGGTGGTTTTCCCCATTTTGGTTTCCCCTGGGCAGTGATGGTGTGGTTCTCAGTTTGATGAACCATTTCCTCTTTGGCCTCTTGCCCTTGCCTAAACTCCCTTCCAGTTAACGGATTTGGGACTATGGTTCTAGAACAAGGTTTACTTTTTCTTGCCTGTGCTCATCTCACTTAGGACTACATAGCAAAAATCTTCTGTTTTTCTTAGCTAACTTCTTTAACTTCTCCTGTCTGTGATGCTTCACATCTTTTTCTTGTTCAGCATGTTTTTCTTCCCCCTAAAATAAAAAAACAGGAATGATTTGAAATAGGCAGCATTGCCAGAATATAAGCAAATGGATATACAGGATATTGGTTAAATTTGAATTTAGATAAATAAAGAATTTTTTAAGCCTAAGTATGTCCCATGCATACAATATTTGGGAATACTTGAAATTTGTATCTGAAATTTGCATTTAGGTGGACATTCTGTATTTTATTCAGTAACAGATGACTACTACATAACTAGCCACTACATAGGCACATATTTAAAGTAAAATTTCATACATAAGAAATTTTTTTTAAATGTTATAAAGAACTAAATCTAAGTTTTTTTTTTTTTTTAAGATTTATTTATTCATGAGAGACACACAGAGAAAGAGAGAGGCAGAGACACAGGCAGAGGGAGAAGCAGGCTCCATGAGGGAGCCTGATGTGGGACTCGATCCTGGGACTCCAGGATCACTCCCTGAGCCAAAGGCACTTGCTAAACCGCTGAGCCACACAGGGATCCCCCTAAATCTAAGTTTATGGTATGTTACATACCCCTAAAATTTCCCTTGCTATGGAAAAATTGTAAAACAGTCTGTGTGTAAAGTTCACAAGTAAGATAAATCTCTTTATGCTACTTAACCTTGAGCTCCTGTTGGCTATTGGCCATTCAGCTTTGTCTTTCTGCTTCCTGACAAGATGTTTTTCATTTCTGAGATAAGGCCATACATCCATGTATCTGCTTTTTGTGCATGACACGTGATAAAGCATGTATCAAATGTTGAATGTTAAAGTTCTTGAGTAGAATATTCCTTTAAATTGTGACGAGTTTTATTTTATTTTTTGTTATGTTATGTTATGTTATTGAGAATGAGAGAGACACAGACACACACAAAAAAAACTTAGATTTAGTTCTTTATAACATTTAAAAAAAATTTCTTATGTATGAAATTTTACTTTAAATATGTGCCTATGTAGTGGCTAGTTATGTAGTAGTCATCTGTTACTGAATAAAATACAGAATGTCCACCTAAATGCAAATTTCAGATACAAATTTCAAGTATTCCCAAATATTGTATGCATGGGACATACTTAGGCTTAAAAAATTCTTTATTTATCTAAATTCAAATTTAACCAACATCCTGTATATCCATTTGCTTATATTCTGGCAATGCTGCCTATTTCAAATCATTCCTGTTTTTTTATTTTAGGGGGAAGAAAAACATGCTGAACAAGAAAAAGATGTGAAGCATCACAGACAGGAGAAGTTAAAGAAGTTAGCTAAGAAAAACAGAAGATTTTTGCTATGTAGTCCTAAGTGAGATGAGCACAGGCAAGAAAAAGAGAGAGCACGAGCGCTGGTGCCAGTCGTGGGAGGGGCAAAGGGAGAGAAAGAGAATCCCAAGTAGACTTGCACTGAATGTAGAGCCCAACTTGGAGCTTGATCCCACAACCCTGAGATTATGACTTGAGCCCAAACCAAGAATCAGATGCTTAACTGACTAAACCACCGAGGTACCACCTGTGACCAGTTCTTTTCTTTAGCACAGTTTCTTCCTGCATGAAGATCCTTAACATAAACATGTAGATGATGAAGACAGTCAGGTCTTCATTTGTCTTAGAGTTTTATTTGAGATGAGAGTCTGTCTGCTGCCCAGCTTTTCCACATGCAAGCTAATTATGAGGCTGAATCTCTCTCAAATCATGTTACATTACTCCAAAGCTTAATAGTGATACTGAGACATTTTTTCCACACTTTGCTTTTTTACCAGGCTTACATTGTGATGTGATTCTCATGATAACCTATGAGGGAGCAGTATGGATAGTCTCCCTGTTTTGTAATGAGAAATTTGAATTTCTGATCAGTGAAATGAGTTGTATAAGATCAATTAGGACTTAAATCTTGATCTTGGACTTTCTGGGCCATTGCTCTTTCCACTACCTGGATTGACTTTTGAATATGAGCAAGAGGGGGATTAGGCAGTCTAGGAGTAATTGAACCAGTGTTCCCCTCTGCTAGCTTGGAAAATGAAGAGTTGTCCTCATACCTGTGTATTGTGCTGGAAGAGGTATTTGCCTTTGGTTCAATGCATGCCTGTAACACACCTCAGTTCCTTCTGTGAGCAACAGTCACTGCCCCTGTACAACCACTTCTGAATGAAGTATGTCAGCCACTGTTGATATCTGAGTTGGAAGCAGTGTACTATAAGTGCATGGGCAGGAGTTGTTGGAAGATGTGTTTTCATCCCTGAATTACACAAGCAAAAGACTCGAAAATGAGATTCTTCACAACTATTGGGGAGATTTGGAAGGCTGGAAGAAAGAGAATTCCACCAGGTTTTATTAAGCATCTACAAGGTATTTTTGGATGTATTAGATAACGTGGATGTGAAAAAGTCTGTTGAGTATTATTCAAGAACTCTTTCACCTTCATATCTTTGCTAGTCTCCTTCCCACCTCTACTTTTTGTTGCTCTCTGTTATTGGATGTATTTTAATTTTGACCTGAGACATTTCTTCCTTTGTTTTCTAAGTCTTCCCGTTTGCATATATTTTTTTCTAAAAGTAGAGTGTGGACTCTTCAAGGTCATCATTCTTAAAATACCATTGCCTCCTTTCTATGTTTTAAGCCAAATTCTGGCTCAAAAGGAAAATACAGCCTCCAGGACTGTCAGCGTTTTTTACTTTATCATATATGTAATATACTTACCTTGTACCCTGAGTTTAGTGAGCTCCCATGTTTATGCAGTTGTATTCATTGGGCATCGTGAATGCTGTGTGCAAATGGGGCAGCAAAGAATGGCAGATATGCCTATTATGTAAATTTCCTCTACTCATCCATATGCTGTTCCATTGTCTCATTAGACTTCATTTACGATACTCAAGCTCCTAGGTAAAGCCATAGATCATTAAACCAGGACAGATCATCATTAAACCTGAGTACAGGACACTGGGCAGTTGCACAGGTTGCGCATCTAGGAAGTTGGACTTGAACATCATAGATAAGAAAGCATGGCAGAGACATACATGCCCATTCTGATAGCCTCCTTCTGTTTTCACACTGAGGAAAGCATGGATTCTCTCTTATTATGTTTCAGAGGTAAGAAAGGTTAGAACATCAGTCCATTGTGCTGTTTGCCCCTTTATCTATAATTTGCTTAAATGTTTTCTTCTGTCTCCTTCCTTTCTTGTCATGTTGAGTATGTCCTTAATATCCAGTGTCGAATATTATGCCTGAGAGTGAAACGGAATTTTATTTTATTTTATTTTATTTTATTTTATTTTATTTTATTTTATTTTATTTTATTTTATTTTATTTTATTTTATTATTTTATTTTATTATTTTATTTTATTTATTTTATTTTATTTTATTTTATTTTATTTTATTTTATTTTATTTTATTTTAAAGATTTTATTTAATTATTCAGGAGACATATATAGAGAGAGAGGCAGAGACACAGGCAGTGGGAGAAGCAGGCTCCGTGCAAGGAGCCCGATGTGGGACTCGATCCCGGGACTCTAGGATCAAGCCCTGGGCCAAAGGCAGGCACTCAACCGCTGGGCCACCCAGGGATCCCATGAACCTGAATTTTATTCTAAGCACTGAAATTATAACAAAATGTTTCTGTATTTGATTTCTAATGAATTTGGGACACTGGACTATCTAGAATATCTTAAAATGGGCTTTAGAAATTTTAGCCTCCTCCTACCCCAGATATACAACTTACTTTTCTTTTGACCTGTTATCACTGATGAAAATTCTGAGCTTCTAGTGACTTCTGAGAAAATAGCTCTCCTCCCTCTTTAATTAAATGGTGGTGGATTAACATCCTATGGTCCATTGCAGCTTCCACAATGACCAGTGGGAAGTAGAACTTGTAGAAGATACAGTTTGGAGAATTGCTATTAAATTAGCAAAGAGCCCTCTTTGCTGTGTCAGACGAGAGCCATGAAGTTGATTTACACATTCAGGGTGGTACTTGATATAATCTATATTCTAAAGAGACCCTCTTTTTACTAATCGAGAGGCTATATCACATGCTCATACTTTGTTGTGTGTTTTTTTTTAAGATTTATTTATTTATTTATTCATGAGAGACACAGGGGGGTGGGGGCAGAGACACAGGCAGAGGGAGAAGCAGGCTCCATGCAGGAAGCCTGACATGGAACTCAATCCTGGGTCTCTAGGATCACACCCTAGTCTGAAGGCGACACTAAACCACTGAGCCACCCAGGCTGCCCCCTGCTCATACTTTGAAGAGAAAAAAAAAAAAACAAATGTTCTAGGACTTGTAAGTTAAGAGAAGTACCTTAACATAGTGTAGTTCTTTCTTTTTATTATTATTAAAGATTTTATTTATTTATTCATGAAAGACACAGAGAGAAAGAGGCAGAGACACAGGAAGAGGGAGAAGCAGGCTCCATTCAGGGAGTCCGATGTGGAACTTGATCCCAGGACTCCAGGATCATGCCCTGGGCTGAAGGCAGGTGTTAAACCGCTGAGCAACTCAGGGATTCCCCTCCCCCCCTTTTAAAGATTTTATCTATTTATGAGAGAGAAAGAGAGACAGAGAGAGGCAGAGACACAGGCAAAGGGTGAAGCAGGCTCCATGCAGGGAGCCTGAATGGGACTCGATCCCAGGTCTCCAAGATCACACCCTGGGCTGAAGGAGGCGCTAAACCACTGAGCCACCCAGGCTGCCCCAGAGTGTAGTTCTTTAACACATCTGTCTGGCTTTGGAATCAGACTGACTTTAGACTGTCTGCATCATAGAAACTAGGGAATTTTAGGCACATCACCTGCCCTAGTGGTTCTCAATTCTAATGTCACATTTAAGGAACTTTAAAAACATACCCCACAGAGATTGAGATTAAATTCAAATTAGTTGCTTTTGGTTGGGGTCCATTTTTTTTTTTTTTTAATCTTTCTAGAAGATTCAGTAAACTGTGCAAGGGTTAAGAACCACTGCCTTAACATCTCTGGCCCTCAATTTCCTATCTGTATGGTGGGAGGAACAAAGTTCCTAATTTATAGGGTTGTAGTGAGGTCTAGTTTAGTAGTGAGGTCTAGTTTAATGAGCACAGCACCTGGTCAGTGTTACGTGTGTAGTAAATGTGAGCTACCATTAGTATGACCACGCTTACTGAGTCTTTGTTGAGATTGGCATACATTTCTTGAGCTTGAAACGTGTTGATTTGTTAGAAATCCTGCAAGGAATAGAAATTGAACCTACCCTAAGGGAATGACTGAAGTCTGATTAGAATATCCTGCATAACTTCCTTCTACCTTCCTGGAAGAGTGTGTCAGAGAATGGTTATAATCACTGACTTTATGTACTAGAGTTGACTCTTGGGAAGCTTTGTGGATCCACACTAAAGAAATTGGAGTTGATCAATGGATAGCCTTTGAAAGTAGCAAACAAGGGAGTGATATGACTAGACCCATACTTTAGAGATGTCATCAATCCTGCAAAAGCGTGAAAGACTAGAGACAGAGATACTAGTTAGGACTAAATCCATGGTGATCAGGCTTTATATATTTATTCCTCCTTTACCCCAGTGCCCCTCTCTCTCATAAATAAATAATTATTTATTTATGAGAGAGAAAGAGAGACAGAGAGAGGCAGAGACACAGGCAAAGGGTGAAGCAGGCCTGCCTGAATGAGGTATTTGCTCTCCCACATTCAAAACTATTGCACATGAATATCTAGCTAGGCATTTGATAGTATATCAAATAAATATATGCATTTGAAAATCTAAGTCAGCCTTTCCCAAACATTGGAGAGAATCGTTATATTCAGTCCAAGGCATCACTGATTTTGAATAATTAACTTCTCTCCTTTGCATCTGAATGATACTAGTTTGGTACTTTACTGAAGAGAATAGTTACTTCAATCACTTTTTGATCTGTGTGCATCAGAATAGAAATTGTTTCTTGTTTCTGTTTCGGCTAGATTGCACACTTAGTATTAAATTTTCTGACAATATGATTATTATTATTCTTGCTAACTTGACTAAGGTTGCCCTCATCTGATTATTCATATGAGACCCTTGGGGCTAAAAGCTCTATTCTGCCCAGGCCTGGTTCCATTTTTCTATGTAGAACTTATGGTATGAAAACAGTTCACAGGTGTGTCTGAGACACAGAGAGCTTGATGAGAGCCCTGTGCTTTATGCGCAGAAAATGTTGAAGACTAGACTTTCTTTAGCATCATCTAAGGAAGCACACAGTACAAGTTGTCCAGTTTAGCCTTACAGAGAGAGCACCAGTACTTTTCATTAGAGGGCGATGGAAATGGGTCTCTTTGCAGTGATCATGGCCACAGTGCTCCATCTCAGTCAACCTGCTCCAGGTATGGGAAGGGGGGACAGTGGACCACTCTGAATGTTCTCATGGTCATGTCTGAGAGGGTATCAATAAGCAGCTATTCATACCCAATTGTTCAAATTGATGATTTCTGATTTCAGATTTGTTTTTTGAATATATGTATTGGATGACCTTTTGCCTTTTAAATGCAATTAAGAATTCACTTGATCACTGCCAAATTAGCAGAAACAGTTGTGATCCAAAAATATTGGATTTTATTTTATTTTCAAAAATATTGAATTTTAGATAAAAAAAATTATTTCAGTGTTTATCCAAACTTCTATTGAATGTCTACCAAGGACCAAATGTGATGTTCTAAGAGATTTGATGTGATATGAGACAGTCTTCTCCCTCAAGGGATTCATATTCTAGAACTAGCAGTGATGATAACTGCATAAGCCACCTGATTGATCTAGAATTGCATAAAAACTTTACTGTAGGGATTGAAGTAAGGATTTAATTTCTTTTCCAGTAAGCCTCTACTTGGTATCCATGAAGTACTTGCAATTTTGAGGTTCCCTAGTGAAATGATATCTGACTGTGGGTGTTTCTCTGACAGAATAAAGTTGGATTTCTCTCCTGAGAAACGTGTTGGTGAGCAAGCATTATCACATTCCCCCTTTCTTTGCTATTGCAACACAGTTTCCTATTCAAATAGGCAAATTCCTGATATTTTTGTTAAAAGAAATATGTGGGCCAGATCATATAATACTTTTACATGTTTGATGGCAGCCACTAATTGGCTGGGGACTTGTTACCTAGAGGTCTAGGACCCCCTGAAGTCTTCATTATATTGTTAATACCAAAATATGATACCAAATACTGTTCTTAATGTGGTTCTTTCTTTTTTTTAATTGAGGTGTAATTGGCATATATAACATAATGATTTGGTATTTGTATGTATTGCAAAGTCTAGTAAACATCCATCACCCCACACAGTTACAATTTTTTTGTGTGTGATTAGAACTCTTAAGATCTACTCTCTTAGCAACTTTCAAATATGCAATACAGTATTATTAACTATAGTCACTGAAAGTCATTATTTCTTACATATTATCAGATGCTGAGATTTGGTTTCAGAGAGCACCCTTTTCTACTTCCCTGGTGTGGAGGCAATGATTTGTAGTACCTATAATAATTAATCATTTGGTGATGTTTTTGAGTGTTTCAAGTGTAGGAAATGATTTCTTCCATCAAGATGCTTGCTTCCCTCTGCAAAGTCTAAACCAGAAGCCTCCAGCTTTTTTGATTGTAGGCTCCTATGGGAAAAACCACTTAAAATAAGCGCCCCTGTTAGACATATTTTTATTCATTTAAAAGTTTTATGCATGTGCTGTTGTGTAGGTTGTATAGATCATAAAACATGTAACATTAAAAATTATTGAGTGAAATGAACAAATAGACTTTTTTAAAAAAGATTTTATTTATTTATTCATGAGAGAGAGGGAGAGAAGCAGAGGCAGAGAGAGAGAGAGAAAGGCAGAGACATAGGCAGAGAGAGAAGCAGGCTCCATGCAGGAAGCCTGATGTGGGACTCTATCCCGGGACTCTGGGATCACGCCCTGAGCCAAAGGCAGATGCTCAACCGCTGAGCCACCCAGACATCCCTAGACATTTTTTTTATGTAGACTTACCTTATCCCAAGTGGAACATCTTACAGACCACTGGTGTAGATAGAAAGGGCTAAGGGGTGCTTGGGAGGGAGAAATCATCCCTAAGGCTTATGGATGAAGTGAGAGTTACATGTGAGCAGAAACAGTAAGTCATGGCAGGGTGAGGGGCAAGTTGATACCATCAGTTTGGTGCAAGCAGCAGGGTGCCATGTGGTAGACGTGTGCCTTACGAAACGTGAGTGGACAGGTGTGGACTGGGATGGAGGATGGGGCAGGGGTTATAGGTGGAGAGAATGTGAGGAAACACTGTTTTGAGTCCTATTCCCAGAGAAGAGAAGGACAAACAGGAGGGTGGTGGCAGGTAGGGTGAAGAACTAGTGAAAGTTTGGGAACTTCCCTGTGGCTAGCAACTTTCTTTTAATGATTGGAACTTTAGAGGAGGAAGTGAGTCTTGAAGACTGCTGGAGAAGAATGATTTGTAGTAGGGGAAGCCCAAGATAGGGAGAGGCAAAGGGGAAGGACTGGCCACATCCCAAAGCCTTATTGTGCCCAGTTCCACTTCAGCTTTTTTAGGACTACGGCAGTGTTTTTCAGGAAGTGGCTTATTTACCCCCACCCCCTCTTCTTTTAGACCAAATAATGGAAACCTGTGCTCACATCCAGGGTCAGGGCTAATTTTCCAAGATGTAGGAAATACTTTCCTCTTTTTGTTATTTACTTTCTAACTTTGTTCCCTTTTACTCTCCTGTTGGAGGAGAGAGACATGTAGCTGCTTCCTAAGCAGTCCCTGTGAACCTGATGGATCTTGAGGCTTCCAGAGATCAATCTGGCATAAGAACCAAAGAAGCAGCCACATGGCTCTCTCTGAGAGACAGGATTTCTTCCTTTGGACAGGATAGAGCTTTAATTGAGTCCAAATCACATCTCATCCTATGAATGCTGGAGAGCAGTACATTTTTAACTAGGAAGAGCTTCAATTATTTATTAGCCATGATACTAATTTATCCTGAGTGCATGTCTTAGAGCTGGCTCTTCATCCCTGCGTGGCCACTGATGTAATGCCATTGTGTTCCTATACTTAACTGAGAGCTCTGAAGTTTTTCTAGCCTTGTGTTTTCCTGAAGCTATAATTTTTTAAATTGTGCTAAAATATTTACACACTGATCACCATATGACACTGCTTCTGGAAAGAGGAGAAGAAAGTGGGGATTCCTGCTGCTGTCGCTCTTTTTATCTTTAACATCTGAGGGTCCTTTGGGAGGTGTCCTCTGGGATGAACCATGCACTCAGCACTGCTTTGGGAAGTAGAGTGGGGCTTGTCCAGTTGCACTTTGATGTTGCTGCCTTATCTGTTATTTGGTACTGTTGTATTCTAGGATGAATTTCTGGAACTCTCTGCTATAGGTGTTTGAGACTTTGAATGTTTGCCTATAGAAAATGTAGGCAATTCTGGGGTCCCTTATAGTGTCTTTGCTCATCATTGCACTAATGGCCAATGTGGACAAAGTATTGCTTAGGCCCATATTCTATTCTAAAAGCACTTTATTAGTTTTTTTTAAAAAACTGATTTATTTGAGAGAGAGAGCAAGCACGAGCAGTGGGGAGGGTCAGAGGGAAAGGGACAAGCAAACTCCCCTTTGAGCAAGGAGCCCAATGTGGAACTTGATCCCAGGGCCCTGGGATCATGACCTGAGCTGAAGGCAGATGCTTAACCATCTGAGCCACTCAGGCATATGTGTTAACCTATTTAACTCCTCACAGCAATCCTAGGAGGTAAAATGCTATTATTATCTCTATGTTACAGATGAGGAAACAGTAAGTAACTTGCCTAATGAGCTCCATATAGGCTCTGGTGTGGAAAGCTGCAGTGACACACCTGCCTTGCCACTTAGAATCACAGAAATCACATTTCTTCATCAGAAAATGTCATCAGTACACTTGCTCACAGGATTGTGGTGGGTATGTGATTCTGGCACATAGTAAACTCTTAGTACACATCAGCCACCACCATGGCCACCATCACCACCTTCTTCTTCATTGTCATGTCATCTATGCAGAGCATCACATGAAACATCAGACCCCTGACAGAGGCAATCTCAAAGGCTCATTTGCTTTAGATGTCAAATAACGGTTGAGTTCTGCCTACCTTTCCTTGAAAATATAATGGCAGGGAAAGAAGAGAAGTTGGAAATGGTGAGCCCTTTTCCAAACTGGAAGTCAGGATATTTTCAGAGGAAGGTAAAATATCCACCCGTGCTCTTCTTACCACAGTTCCTTGCTACCCATCCCTGCTCAACCCCGACCTTCAAGGGCAGGTTGGGGGGGCCCTTGAGGGCAATGAGAGCTAGAACATTGGAGGAGAAGGTGGGGGGTATGGCAGAAAGAGAGGAAGTACCCACCAGACCTGCTTGTACAATCTCCACAGCATGTAATTAAGGCTTGCAGCCTTGTCAGCCAGAAACTCTCCTCATGGTGCGAGAGGCAGAGAGCCTTGTCACTGTCTCTAGAATTATTTGTGTAATTCAGCAGCTGTTTCCCTCAGATGCTTACCACACGGGGTTGGGTTATAAAGACGTACGAGTAGAATCGCCGAGGTTCAGACACTTGTGTTCACTGTTCAGCTGAGAGCCACTTAGGCTGTTCTTGTACAAATGCATTAGATTATGGTTAAGCAGCTTATGGACATAAAAACACATTAGAACTTTACAGCACTCTATAAATTATAGTTTTTGCAGCATTCACAGCCACAATGCTAGGTAATTACATTCATTAATCTACTACTAAGAGCACATAAAGTTGCCTCCCAAACGGTACTGTATGTGTCAGTGCTCAGCTGGGAAGGAGAGCTCCCTCCCCCCTTCTTTTTTCCATCTCCCCCTGTTCTATTAAGCCTTGTGCGGAAGGTTTTGGATGGTACATTGAGGGATTCCCTAATAGAGTCCAAGAAACCCATTTTGTTCAAGGTTAGGCTCTGGCAGGAAGCATTGTAGGGGTAATCTTTTCATGTTGAACTACGTGTAGTTACTATTTTGTATGCATTTGTTTTCTTTTTGGAAATGGACAGATGTCTCATTTGGAAAACCAGCAGGGGTAAAGCAGTTGAAAAGAGATTTATGATGTCATCAGCTGCAAATGCTTTTTCAGGCCTTCTTTTTGCCTGTCTGTAGGAATGGTTTATATGGTGTGTCTTTTAAATTTTGGATGTATCATGAGTGCAGGGGTGGTCAGGTCAATTCACAGTACTAAAATAACTAACCCTACTCTATTCCAGAGATTAGATTAATTTATTTAATCCTAATGGCCTCATTGTAAGTTAGGTACCATAATTAGCTCCTTGTTTTATAGAAATGAGAATACGGAGGCTTCACAGGGTGTTGTGGTAATTAAAAAAAGGATTATAAATACAATATGCAGTACATTACTTGGTACACTGAAAGACACTCTGTAAACACAATCTTGAGGATAGATGGAGAACAGATCCCATCATTAATCCTCTAGTGCCAAATACAATCTTTTATAATGACTAACAGTTTCCCTTTATAATGACTAAGAACATGACTGTATTAGTCAGGAAGAGGAATTCCTCACCTATCATTTATTTACTGTCTGCTGTATGCTGGGATATAACCAGGCGCTTTTCACAGATTTCATGAAACCTCCTTACTCTATCCCTGTATTCCATGAGTAGAAATGGAGGCTTAAAATGGCTGGGAGATTTGCTTGAGGTCACAAAGCCACGAAGTGGCAACACCATTGCTCACACCCAGATCTAACTACCACCGCAGCACCTGCTTGTGTCAGGGCTCCTTGAACAAAGACACAAAGGAGGAAGTCACAAATGAAGAGTATCTGCAGCAGTGAAGTACTGTCCTTGTCCTGAAATTAACTTTCTATTGTGGGAAATGATTGTAAAACACGGATTGATAGGATCTCTCAATAATGGAGTCTGGGGGCCTCTGGGTGGCTCAGTCAGTTAAGTTTGTGACTCTTGATCTCGGTTCAGGTCTTGATCTCAGGTCTTGAGTTTAAATCCCATGTTGGGCTCCACACTGAGCATGGAGCTTACTTAAAAAAAGGGAGTCTGAAGGTAAGAAGGTTTGACTTTGTGTACTTCATAGCAGCCTTGGCTTTTAGGGATGGGGCACAGAGTCCCTTTTTCAGCAGGCAGGATGGCGCTCTTGTTCCCTGGGGAATTGAGAAGTATTCAAGACTACCCCGAGCTCTGTTGCAGGATTGGTAACTGCTGAGAAGAAAAGTGGTTGCTCTGGTGATGAGAGGATGACAGAACTACAGGGTAGTATCAGCCTCAGCATCTTGTGTCCACTCAGCTCTCTCGCTTTTAAAAGGAACTGGCACATTAGACTACTGCTGAAATCCCCAGAGCCTGCTACTTGCTCATTGGGGCAGGGCTGATGCCATTTGCGGGGTGAAGTGTACTCACAATATGATAAAAACTGAACAAGGGAAAAGAGGAGATCTTCCTCACAAATGCTGCCATCTAAGGTATAGCTTAAATGACAGGCTTATTTTTTGGCCCCATAACCGATTTTCCTACTGGCCCATCTGCTCATGCACACACCTTCCCAGGATCACACAGCAGGCCTGGCCTTTATCATTTCGGGTCCTGCAGAGCTGTTCTCTCTCGCTGTGGTATTGATGTCAGTTTTAACAGCTGTTATGTATATTGACTCCTCCACTGATTACGAGTGTATGTGCCATTGCTAGTTTGTTTAGCCAGTGCTCACCTTTCATAGGCTGTGATGGGGATTGCACTGTTATGAATGTA
The DNA here is from genome assembly GCF_011100685.1 of Canis lupus familiaris. Classification (NCBI taxonomy): domain Eukaryota; kingdom Metazoa; phylum Chordata; class Mammalia; order Carnivora; family Canidae; genus Canis; species Canis lupus. Next base: position 3,523,225 of record NC_049227.1, on the reverse strand, counting down.
ATTTGCTGAGCTTGTGGTGGCATCAAGAAATCCTACTGGGATGAGGAAGGGTTGATTTTCCTACAGTCAGATGACATTTTCTGGTTCCCTTTCCTCATGGGACCATGGGCCAGTGTTACACCACATGCTTCTGTGTGAGAGAGAAGGAAATTGTTTAAAGTATGTCATCTGCAGACAGATCTGTAGATATGTGCCGGTGTGTATGTACAGGTATGTTTTAAGGATGGAGTGGATGGGGTATGCACTCAGTGACTCAGAACTCCACGGAGTTAACTGTGGACAGCTCTTACAGATAAATTAATGCTACTGCTTAAAAATGGGAGAACATTTTCAGGAGGGACTCTTAGTGCTTTCAGCAAATCTCTGTGGCTTATGTTTTTATATAGCTGTCGTCTTCTCAGATCAGACATCCCTATTGCCTGTTAGGTAAACACAGAAAGCCTAGATTATGAGTTAAACGTATTGACAGTATTTCAAGTGCTATCAGAGAACATTTAGTTCAGTTTAATTTTGTGATAAATCTCATGTTTAATCCTCTGGTTACTCTGTAATCATGTCTCTATTGATCTTTTCTGAATGACTGCCTGCAGTTTAATAAACTTTGCCATTAACCCAGAGTTTCTAAAGGATGAGATTGATTCCATTATCAAATCTGATAGACCCAATAAGTACCTAAACATCACTAAATCTATCTATAGGAAGCTTTATTAGAGTGACAGCCCCTTAGCTTGTTCAAGAAGCTGGTAACATCTGGACTTCTTTGCATAACACAGTTGCCTTAGAATTAGCATCTTACTCTCTTATGCAAATGGACACTACCTTTCATCTCTCAGGTCAGTGTAGTAGCCAACAGAAAGGACAGTCTCTTCTTCTTTAACTGTAATTGTAGGTCTAATTTATTCTCATGGCAGAAATAGCTTGAGGAGTTTGTTTAGTTTGTGTCTCAGTCAGTGGATACGTATAATGCACTTTTCTATACTCTGTGCAAACCTGCAGGATAGTTCTGTTTATTTTTACCCATATGATGCTAAAGCAAGGAAAATCTTTCTGGATAAAACCTGAAATGGAAGATCAGGGGTGATGAGGAAGAGGGTGTGCAGAGTTATAGGCTGGAGCTGTGTGAATAAGCTCTAAGACTTGGCAAAATTTTCCATAAAGCCCATATATGTATCTTATTTAGTGAGAGAACATTTGCAGTAGGTACTAAACAGGAATTTCTGTATTTTGCACCTGTGGGTATTTCTAGTTGTATAGTATCCTCTAATACGTATTTATCCACACAGGCAGAACATGTGAGATTCAGGGTATGGAACGTTTGTGTAGCTTTGTATTTCTTTAAGGTCAGAAAGGTGTCACTCCCTGCCGCTTTATATCCCTGAAATAAAATAGTGAAGATTGTCAGTTTTAGAGAAAATGCCAAGGCTTTTATTTCTGTAAAGATTTTTAGTGCTGATTTGAATCCTTTCTGAAAGAGTTCAGATATTTGACACAAGAGGAATAGCCTTTTCCTAAGTATGATTTGGAAGGGAAGTGGAGGTGAGAAGAAGTTTATAATGAGATAATACTAAGCCTTAATATAAAATTTTCCTCAAACAAAAGGTCATAACCCTGACACAAATAAGGTTATAATGACTTGGTGTTAGGGAATGAGAGTAGCTTTATCAATCCTCAGCTTCCTCCTTTAGAGAATGAAAATATGGTCTGGAAGAAAAACCTCTAGTGAATCCATGAACTCTAAGCTACATTGTTTGAACATTTTATATGTGATAAAATAACCTCCCAGGATAATAGCATTAGAGAGGTTGACAGAACCTAGGAGATCATCCCATAGAGAACCTGAAATTTATAGATGTTGGTGTAGATTGGGTTCTGCCCCTTCAATAAAAATTAGTCTGAGAAAGGGTGTAACAGTTGCTCCTGGAGTACTAGAAGGTTGGTGTGTGCATGTGCACACTGGTTCTCTGCCTCACCACTCTGTAAATGAAGAAATGCCTACTCATCTCCAATGGGAAGTTGACTACAGTCTCTTGGAAGATGGGAGAAAGTTGCAGAATTATTACTCAAGTAATTACTTCATAGTTCTCCAGAAACCTATCTGAATCTCTTGAAAACTTGAGCCATACTGTCTCTTTTCCATATATCCTTCCCAATATGCTGTACCAAACTGTATTTGTATGCAGAACCACATAATGTGAATTTTGCCAGAAGTTGTTCTTCCTGTCACTGAATACTCCTAACATTAAATTATCTTTTATAAAATTGTGTCCTGTCTGCTGAGTGGACAGAATGTGCCTGTGTATCTGTGTGTGTGTGTCTGTGTGTGTATGAGAGAGAGAGAGAGAGAGAGAGAGAGAGAGAGAGAGAGATTTTGTCCTCCTACACAGGCTTCTTCAAGTGATTCCCCACTGCCAGCTGCCACCTCTGTTTCTACAGCAGCACAGCCAGCCCTAACTAAAGCAAACACCAAGGTGTTCTCTGCTGCCTATTAATGTAGCTTTGACTTTTTGTTTTGTTTTGTTTAGATTTGACTTCTTCAGAGCCAGAGCTAGAAGGAACTATTAGTGGTCTTCCCTTTTATCCTCCTTTAAAATATTCTGATATCACATCAGGAGTTTATTTTCTGTCTTCTGGGGAGGATTAAAGGAAAGAGTGAGGATCAGAGGTGTTAGAGCATGGCAGAGAGGAACGGAGGATCCTTCCACGGCCTAGATTCCCAGTCTTTATTTTGCTAGTTCTCTTGTGGTTAATTTCATTTCACTCTGCTAGAAAAGTGAAATGAATGGATACGTTGCATCTTTCCCTAACTAAATTAAAGATCCTTGTAGGGCCAGATATCCATCCATACTGTAAGTTGGATTTCTGGTGCATACACCATCTTCTCTGCCTTTCCCTTTATAATGGTAATGCAAGCCCAGATAAGGTCATTTTCCCACATGAAATCTGGGATAGCTGTCATTTCCAGGACTCCTCCAGGCCCAGAAAGTAATAATTCAGCACATACAGCTGACAATGACTACTACAGTATCAGTAAGTTACTTGCTGCAAATTTCTAGAGACATTGGTCATTTAAAATGAAGATGTGGTAGCATGTGGATACCTGGGAAAGAGAAGTTGAGAACGTTTTGAGGGAAGAAGAGCAAAGTCTGTGCCTTTTTAAATTAATTTGAATCCAATATCTGGATAAAAAGAGGTTTTCACCAGCTAGTCAGGCTCCTTGTCTGGCATATCTGGGTAATAGTATCAAGCACTTGATATTTTTGAGAGTAGGAGGTATTAAGGTAATTAAGGATTGGTAAATGGTCATTTGACCTTCATATGATGCCTCACGCAAGATGGGACATTTTGCCTGTCAGTCCCCTTTATTGTTTTGTCTTCTCTTGGACTTAATAAGGTGATCTGTATTGTCTTTGAGGCATTTGCTCCACCCTTTAGTATATAAGGGAATGGATGGTTTCACCATGTTTTGCTGAGGGGATATCATTAGATAGTAAGTTTGGAAGTTTTTGGGTGACAGTCTGAGAAAGCAAGAGAGGAGACATAGTACAATTCATAGCCTGGTGGGACAGCCTCAGGAGTGAGAGACACATCCATGTTGTTCTCATTTCTCTGATTCCATTGTTCAAAACCCACCTACTATATGCCTCATACTATATTCACTGCCGGGAGTTCAGGGAGTTGTAACCACCATCCCTGTGGAGCAAACCTGGGTATTGCAGGGAGGGCCTGATCACTAATTATTTTGCCACATGCACATTAATCAACCCTTTCCCCATTTTGTGCAAGGAATGCCTAGCAAAAAATGAATAATAGCTAATTTAAAAGGCTGTTATTAGAATTACACGTCCTCTCAAATGTGTTTGTGACCACAGTGGATTAGGTTAGAATGGATCTAGAAGCAACAGAAATTTGTGTTCTCAGCCTGCCTCTCTTGAGGTAGCAAACCAGGCCCCCACCTTTGGAAAAGCCTGAGGATTGTGTGGCATGCCCACTTTCTCTTCTGGATTCCATTATGCTTTTCTCTGTTATGGGGTTCCCTTCCCCTTTCTGGACTCACTCTTTGTGTACATTATCACCCTTAAGCCTTCTCTGATGAGATTTTCTCCCTGAGTCATGCTGTGTTCCTCTTTTAGAATGTTGCTGTTATAGAGGAGTTAAAAAAAATTTTTTTTAAGGTTTCCTTTTCGTCATGCTATATTTCTCAGATTATCTGGAGGGACTGTAATCCAATTTTAGGAATCCTTCAGGGCTAAGAGCCTAAACTGTTTTAAGCAATAGCATCTAGTTGCCAGGGACTCAACCACTTTGAGAGTGTTAAGGTCTAACAGCAGCCAACTCTCAATTATCTATGGGAATGAGAGGCTGCTGGGACATTTTCAATTCACAGAGTGTGCAAAAATCTCACTTGAGCTGGTGGCTGTGATCTCATCCTATAACTGAATTTAGGAGAACTTCTCAAATACCTTTCTTTCCCCTCCCCTCCCCTCCCCTCCCCTCCCCTCCCCTCCCCTCTCCTCTCTTCTTCCTCACTTCTGACAATAGCACTGCACCTTTGACAAGTGTTTTCATACTTAGTCTCTTTGTACTAAGAGTACAAATTTGTCTGTACTTAGTCTCTTTATTTTAAACCATTTTTCCTCTCTCCATTTAGATTCCCTTACATCCTTTGTATTACCATGTATTAAGTATATTGTAGTAATACCTCAGGTTTTGTTTTTTTTTTTTTTGCATTAGGAACAGTAAAAAATGTATTTATACTTTCTTTGTTTTTGATTCAAGTGTTCATGAGAGATGTGGCTAAATAGCTAACCAGGGCACTTGAAAGAAAGCTAGGAAAACTTGGACCAAATGTTAGCTTCTGAATAACTGAGAATTGACTCTTAGAAGTGAAAAAAAAAAGGCCCAGCTCTGCCTTGGCACTGAAAATGATGTAAGGACGACACTGCCTGGTCTGCCTGGGGCATTCGAATTCCCAGCTGAGTTGTCCCCAGTGGCCACATCATGGGCTAACGCCAGACCTTCTACAGTAAGGTCATCCCTTTGTTTCAGGAATCTGAAAGATGAGTTCCTTTTGATGGACACTGAATGCAGTCCAGTTATTGGTGATGGTGATGTGCCAGTTGTGCGTGATGGCAAGGGTTGCTGTTTCTTTTTTTACAGCTTTATTGAGGTGTAATTCACATACTGGCAAACTGCAAGGAATAAAAGTATACAATTTATAAGTTTTCACATGTGTGTACACCCATACAAGCATTGCCATAATCAAGACAATAGTTTATCACCCCAAATATTTCCTCATGTCTGTATATAATCTCTTCCTGCCTCTCCCAGGGAACCACTGATTTGCCTTATGTCACTACTGATTATTTTACATTTTTTAGATTTTATATGAATGGAAACATACAAAATATTCTTTTGTGATTCATTGCTCTAACTTAGCATAATTATTTTGAGATATAGTCAAACTGTCATGTATCAGTAGGCTATTTTTCATTGTTGAATAATATTCCACAGAATGGTTATATCATAGTTTATTCATCTGTTGATATATGTTTGAGTTGTTTTCAGTTAAGCTGTAACAGAGCTGATATGAACAGTCTTATACAGATCTTTTTGTGGAAATGTGCTTTCATTTTTTGGGGGGAAATACCTAAGTGTAGAATGACAAGATCATATGGTAGGTCTACTTTGAACTTTTAATGAAATGGCCAAACTGTTTTCCAAAGTGGCAGTATCATTCTTCATTCCTCCCGTTAGTGTAAGAATCTGCCTCCACATTCTTGCCTGCACTTGGTATGGTGAGTCTTTTTCGTTTTAGCCATTCTAGTATGTAGATAGTGGCATTTCATTTTGTTTTTAATTTGCATTTCCAAGATGACTGTTGATGTTAAGCATCTTTTTACATGCTACTTGCCATCCATATGTCTTCTTTAGTCACCTGTCCAAATCTTTTTATTTTTTTAACTGCTTAAAACACTGGATTGATTTCTTTTTATGTAGTTTTGAGAGCTTTTAAAAATATAATCTGGATACAAGACTTTCCTCAGATATTACACTTTGCAGATAGTTTTCCATTCTTTGACTTATCTCTTCATTTTCTTAACAATTTCTTTTGAAGAGCAGAAGTTTTAATTTTTGATGAGGTGTAATTTATCACTTTGTTCTTTTATGAATTGTGCTTTTGACATTATGTCTAAGCAATTTTTGTTTAACCTAAGGTCTCAAAAGTTTTATCTTCTGTCTTCTAGGAGTTGTATGGTTCTAGGTTCAACATTTAGATTTATGATACATTTTTAGTTAATTTTTCTAATTAGACTGAGTCATGAATCAAAATTATTTTTTACATATAGAGATGTGTATGTGTGTGTATATGTATTATATGTATATATATATATATATATTCTATTAACATTTGTTAAAAAGATTATTTCTCCACAGAATTGCTGTGCTTTTGCTGAAAACCAGTTGTCCCCATACATACGGGTCTATTTCTGTACTCATCCATTGATCTCTTTTTCTGTCCCCATGGCAATGCAGGGCTGCAGTTGTAATACCATGTGAAGGGCGGCAGAATGGAGCACCTTTGCAGCTCCTCATCTAACCCACTTTACTGTAATAGCTCATTGATTTGTCTCCTGTACTCCTACTAAATAAAGAGCCTGAGGTCAGGGATGTTTTCTTAGGTTTTCCTGACAGGTGGCAAAGTGTCTGGCACATAGTAGGTATTTTTATTTTTGTTTTTAAAAGGTGTGAACGTGGAGAACTACATTTTGAATGCTGCGTTTGTTCCTTATTTTGTTTGTAAATTCCTGCACACAGCCTCCTGTCCTTACTAAAAAGTTTAGGTTCTGAAGGTCTGTTCGGAAGTCCATTTGTCTAGAGTAGGGGCTAATGTCCACATACCCATTCAAAGTTTTAAAAGAGCTGTGTAATTTGTTTCTTTCCTAATCTTTCACTTCGTACTATCACTGTAAATGCTTTTACTTCTTTTGTGCTTAAGGGAAGAGATGGAATCAGCGTTTGTAAAACCATCCAAAAATAAGTACAAATGCAATACAATAAGTCAGCAAAGGACTTGACAAGCTAAAATGACAGCACACAGCCATGGATGCCTTTTGATGGTGACAGGCAAAAGCGCTTTTTCGTATTTCTCCTGGCTTCTTTGTTATTTCATTGCCTGTCCTTAAGATCAAATAACTTAGAGAAGAGGTTCTGTTTAAATCATACCCCTCTTTCCTGCATGTACATACACAGGGGCACATGCAGACACCCACTCCGCATATGCTTTATAAGTGATGGGCTGCTTTCAGATTAGTTTGGTTGGAAAAATCAAATGGAGACTTTCTGAAACCTATTTCATGCAAGGCAGGCAAATTGTGCCTTCATTTTCTGTTGTCTCTGGCTTCATCTGTAATCAGCAAATGCAGCTCCGCTGCTGAGACAGTGCTTCATCTGCAGTTTATTGCTCTCCCCTAGTCTGCACAGCCCTGAACCATCTCATTTTGAAATTCAGGAGTGGCAGAGGAAGCCTTTTGTGAGAGATTATAATTTGAGAGAAAAGGGGAAGTCAAGAGCAAGATCGCCTATTTTGAAGAAGGCTGGGTGTTGAAGGAAATGCTCCGGCTCTGAGCCTCTCATCATGTGTGCTGCTGTGACCCTGCACTCCATCACCAGTGACCTAAAAATCACATAATTTCAACTATTCATGAAACCTATTCCCATCTGTTATGCATGGCTTGTGCACTTACCCCCTCTATTGCCAGAAAATAAGTCTAAATTTTTTTATTTCACAGCCAGCCTTCTGTTGTTGGTGTACTGGCTTTCTTGCTTTCTTGCTTGCTTCCCTGATTGTCAATGAATGCCTTAAAACATTTTTCCCCCCAGATCTTTTCCTTACTCTTCTGCCCTCCTCACTTTCTCTTCCAGTGCTTCTTTGCTAAATGTATCCTTTGCCTAGTATGAGGCACAGTCATCTTATTTTTAAAAAGCACTGCAGGTAATTCTGATGGACATGAATTTTTTCTGGGAATTGCTACCCCGTATCATAGTAGACAAATGAATCAACTGAGCTTTGAAAATTGTAATTCATTGATGGTAAAAATTTATTTTATAAACCACAGTTTACTTCCTGTCTTGTAGCAGTGCTTTGTAGACCACCCAAGTTTCTGTAAGGAAATTCTTAAACAGTTGTTAATGGCCGGTTGGTGGATAGATACATGCACACATACACATGTGTGTAATCACATGCAGAACTCTTTAAGAGTATTAGGAGGTAATTTATAATCATTCTGTTTGTCTTTGATTCTTATTGTTTATAGTGGACAGTTCTTGTCATTTTCCCTCCAAGACAGTCAATGAGAAGTTAAATGATTACTTTATACATAGTAAGCAACCAGATAATGTTTACAGACAGAATGAATAAACATCAGCCTGGTTTATTCAAGAATTATACCAAAGTGTCTATGCAGCAGTTTCTAAATAAAACTATATCTTTGAAAGAATGAAGATAATTTCTAGTCTTTGAGAATATAAACCTATAATAAAAACCTTTTAATGACTCTTGATTTCTTCTTACCTCTTAAGCCACCGCCTCTATACACATTTTGATCCTTTCTCTCTTCCTCTTTCCTCCCCATTCTCGCACCCTCCAGAATTAAAAATCTCAATATTAATTGGAGCTAAGATGATTGTACTGCTGCTGCTAAGACTTCAGCAGATCTCTTACAAGCTAATATCACGGTATGGGGTCCATTTGCTGTGTAGCTCTTGTGGTGTGGTGAGAATGCCTTGATTAATATGCTACATGAAAATAAAATGGATTTGGAAAAAATTATACCATACTCTCATAAATATTAATTCACATTTGTATGGAATTGCACATAATTTTCAACATACTTTGGAGCACCTTCAGTACTAAAGGAGATTTGGTCTCCAAAGAGAATGGCATAATTTTTTTTAAAAGCACCATTGATACATTATTTGTATCCTAATTTTTTATTAATCCAATACTCTACAGGCATGTAAGGCAGTAGGTGGGTGACAGGAGATTTTTTTTTACCCAGTGGGGAGTTTATATATTACTCTTAGAAATAGTAGTACAATTAATCATATTATATAGAAGCAATCCACGATGGACCTCACCTGGCTGCTTCTGCTAGCATTGCCATCATTTCCGAGTATCTTTTCATGAGAGCTGTTTTGGTTGCATGCTATGTTAATCTCAGAATAATCTGAGCTGAGCAGGTGTTTGACATAGCTGACTGTGGTAGTGGATGCCAGACAGAGGAATAAATACAGCAGACATTTATTGAACATTTTCCATGTGTTAGGCATAGTGTACAAGTTTCTGACACTAGAATCAATGGCCATGTGCACTCACTTTGATTTCAGCTTGTCCCTTAAATACTTTCCACCACATATCCTCATTGCCTCAGGAGAGCTCCCTCTCCAATGGCAGAGGGTAAATCATCTGCATTGATAGCAGCTAGAAGTTAGACCAGGAACCACTCATTTGCCTTAGGAGATTGTTATTTTTGATATCTTCTTTCTCCAGGGATAAGGTCTTTTGCCTCTTCTAGGGCTTGCTGTTTGCTGTGGATCCTTGTTTCTGCAGTGCCTTCAAGGTTCCTTGGTTTCTGCTTTGCTAGTTTGCTTCATTCTATTTTAGTGCTGGCTTGGGGTTCTATTAAATCACTATTGTGACTTAAAGGTTTGGATACTTTAGCTAGTTGCCTTATTTATTTATTTATTTATTTATTTATTATTTATTTATTTATTATTTATTTATTATCAAACATAAACATACATACTACCTGTTATTTGCCTGACTCTGTATGTGAAGCATTGGGGTTACTGAGATGAATGATAAGTTAGTCTGTGCCCTGATTCTTTTAAGGGATCATGCTGCCAGCTGCTGCAGGGCCTTGACATAAGCTGTTCTCTCTGCTCAAACTTTCAGAACTAGGTCAGATGGTAGTCCTCTCCTTAGCACCAACTCAGTCCTCTGAACTAGACCATTTACCCCAGTTTTAGCACTCTTTGCCTTTCCTTTAGAGCAGATAGTTAAATTTGCAATGATATATTTGTGTGATTTAATATTTGTCCCTAAACTTTAAGTTTCATGAGGTGGTGATTTTTTCCCCCACATTATTGTTTTCCCAGCCCTGGTAGAGGCCAGTGCTGAGTTTGTACTTGGCATATACTGGGTGAACAGAAAATACTTGTGGAGCACTTGGGTGGCTTAGTCAGTTAAACATCTATGTACCTTTGGCTCAGATCATGATCTTAGGGTCCTGGGATCTAGCCCCACATCAGGCTCCATTCTCAGCAGGGAGTCTACTTCTTTCTCTTCCTCTGTGCTCTCTCCCACTCTCTCTCTCTCAAGTAAATAACTAAAATCTTAAAAATAGAAAAGAAAAGAAAATACTTGTATAAGGCTTGAGAACAGTGCTTTGCATTATAAGAAAGGTCATCCTGAGTGGACAGCCCTGCTAAGACTCCTTGAACTAGAAGAGGGAGGGGTGTGGAAAGTAGAGCTTTGAGGCCAACGGTAAAGCAGAGGTAAAGGACCATAATGGCTATGGTTGATTTGCGGAAGGACCTTGAGGAGCAGCGTGTATGTCAAGTGGGCAGTGCTGGATATTGGGAGGCAGTAGGATAGAGAACTAACATGGGGCTATTGGCTGTAAAGGAGGAGGAGGGTGGGGAAGGGGGTTTGGAGTAAAGAGCAAAGTATTTTAAGGAGAAAGATGGGTAAAGGGAAATTTTTGTTTTAGTTTTTTGATTTATTTTAATGTGCATTGATTTAGGACCACAGAAACAATTTATTTGTATGGGAGTGCGGCTCCATGAAGGAACATTTTTAGTGTAAATAGGATCATGTCCACTCATTTACAATGGACTGAGTTCCAAATCTTCTAATTTCAGCACTTTGTGTGTACAGCATTTCTCAGGGTTCAGAGGACCTTTGCACGTATCCTACCAGTGGTGTACTTCGTCTCCTAATGAATGATGCCAGTGTCAGGCTTTGGGTTCAGGTCTTTGGTATTTCCATAGATGCTGAGCCACCTGCAGGCACAGAAGTCGCTGGAGGTTGTGGCCTGAAATGCCTGCCTGTAGTCTCTACAGCTGCTGTTTCCTATTCCAGGACATCCATTACTTTTCTCCTGCCCTTCCCACACCCCCCCCCCCCCCCCCGCAGTCACACACACATAGTAATAAATGAAAGGTTGCTGTATATCTTGGTGATAATATTGTTGTTACATTTTGCAAAAAACTGGGAATTAAGGATGCTCAGAGGAACTTGTGGTAAAAATATATAATGCATTAAGGAAACATTTTAATCATATAAATTGAAAGTTTCTTTCTTGCTGGCTCACATCCTCCTGGCCCTGGTATGTTTGGGCTTTTGCCTTTTTTTTTTTTTTTCCTTAAATCATGCATGCACTTAGTACTCCTTTTCTGAAATATAATTGATGTACCAACATGGAAAGTGAGTGTATTGAGTCTCCTTGGAGAATGTCATTGTGTGCTGGACCTAGCAGAGAATCAAATTGAAAGCCACTAAGCAGTGAAATCACTTTTAATGGACAGATGCTTTTTGCTTTGTTGACTTTTCTGCCCAGCAATAATAGAAAGGATATATTTGTGGTGGCATTAGGGATTCAGAAGGATCGAGAGCAGTGTTTCTTAGTTTTAGGTGTTCTCATCTCCGTCTTTCCTGCTTTCCCCTCTCCCTTCTTGTAGCCCTGTGTAGCCTGTGCTTTGGGGGTGACTCTGGACACCTATGTAATCAGCACTTCCCTCTCCTTCTTTCCTATAGAAAGATGTGGCACTTAAGCCCCAGGAACGTGTGGAAAGACGCCAGACCCCTCTGATCAAGAAGAAACGAGAAGCACTTACCAATGGCCTTTCCTTTCATTCCAAGAAGAGCAGACTCAGCCACCCCCACCACTACAGCTCAGATCGAGAAAATGACCGCAATCTCTGCCAGCACCTTGGGAAGAGAAAGAAAACACCGAAGGGACTCAGACAGGTGAGGAAGCGTGGGTGTGTCCTTCTCAAAATCCCTTCCTCATGTGCCTGCCTCTCTGCAGTCCTTCCTGTGGAGAAGACCTCCTTGGTGGGCTGCTGGCATGTTGCCTCGCAAAGCTGTGTACTTGCTTCTCACAGAATACACCAGGCCTAACTCAGTGTTTTTATGACAATTTGAAACTTGGGCATTGGTACCTTTTTATCAGATGTGCTGTGTGCCACAAAGCTTGACACTGGTGCTACTGGCATGTGGGGCAGACTGGCTGGACTACTGATGCTAGTCAAGCTGGAGATGGTTCATAGGGTAGAGATCTTCATGATTGGGACAAATGAAACGGGCAAGTGTGCTCTCAGGTACATTGTGGATCTCAAGGTTCTGAGGTGCTAAAAATGGTTGTCTGCATGCAGGCAGAACCTTGCTTATGATTTTTATTTTCTAAAGCACCTCAGATATTGTGTAGGTGAGAACAGTGGTGAAGAAATGAATTTGCCTTTCTGTTCTTCAGTTGTTCTCTGTAGTCCATAATTCAGGACTGTCTTTGCGATCTGCTGATTGTATGAAAGTCTGGTAGTAGGGCTTACTGGTCTGTTAATAATTAGGTTTCAGTGATCCACAAGAAAATATAGCTCTTGGCATTTGGGAGTCTTTCTGCCTGTGGAAATCCCCACATGAGATAGATTAATAATGAGAAATGAAGCTGTTTATAGCAGTTTTTCTGCACAAATCCAGAGGCTTTAGTGCCTGCTGAGTTACCTGTGTCCTGGGTGTGTTCTGTTTGTTTTTGATGGGACCATTGAATGGAAATGACTATCACTTGAAGTAAGCAGAGAAAGGGAGTGTGGCTCATAGAGCAGGTGCTGCTAATTAGAAGCCCAACACGCATTTTCCAGTTTGCAGATGTTTTTATATAGAGGGAGAAATCTGGGATCATACACAAACAGTGGTTCTGCAAGTTCACAGATCATTAGAATCATATCATGAGTGTTTTCTGGCCCATCCCGAAGAGCTAATGAACCAGAATCTCTGGGGACGAGTCACAGAACTTGTGGTCTTAGATTTTCTACTTGATAATGACCAGGTCAGTTTGGAAGTCATTCTTATAAAGCATCAAGAGTGTATTTTTGGTGATGATTTTTAGTGAAAAGATTGGAGGACCCAAAGCCTTAATATGATCTGGTCTCTAATAAGATATGGAGTCCCCGTTCAACCGTGGGTAAGGAGGGATATATTCCTGAGAAAACATCTAGAGGGATGGACGTCAGCATGGGCACAGAAGTATCTCAGGGAGTGTCCCCACAATTGACAGGGCAGGTTTTCTTTTCTTTTTTTTTTTTTAAAATATTTTATTTATTTATTCATGAGAGACACAGAGGGAGAGAGAGGCAGAGACACAGGCAGTGAGAAAAGCAGGCTCCATGCAGGGAGCCCGATGTGGGACTCGATCCCAGGTCCCCAGAATCAGGCCCTGGGCTGAAGGCAGTGCCAAACCGCTGAGCCATCTGGGCTGCCGGACAGGACAGGTTTTCTTTTCTTTCTTTTCTTTTCTTTTCTTTTCTTTCTTTTCTTTTCTTTTCTTTTCTTTTCTTTTCTTTTCTTTTCTTTTCTTTTCTTTTCTTTTCTTTTCTTTTCTCTTTTCTTTTCTTTTCTTTTTTTTTTTAATTTATTTTTATTGGTGTTCAATTTGCCAACATATAGAATAACACCCAGTGCTCATCCCATCAAGTGCCCCCCTCAGTGCCCATCACCCAGTCACCGCCACCCCCTGCCCACCTCCCTTTCTACCACCCCTTGTTCGTTTCCCAGTTAGCAGTCTCTCATGTACTGTCTCCCTTTCTAATATTTCCCACTCATTTTTTCTCCTTTCGACAGGGCAGGTTTTCTGAAGGTACATATATGTTCTCAAATGAAATTTTTTTTAAAGATTTATTTATTTATTTATGATAGACTAGAGAGAGAGAGAGAGAGAGAGAGAGAGAGAGAGAGGCAGAGACACAGGAGGAGGGAGAAGCAGGCTCCATGCTGGGAGCCCGATGTGGGACTGGATCTTGGGATTCCAGGATTGTGCCCTGGGCTAAAGGCAGGCGCTAAACTGCTGAGCCACCCAGGGATCCCCCAGACTGGAGTTCTAAGAGTAATTATTAACATTTGTCTAATGCGTACCATGTTACAGTCATTAATAAGGGAGTTTATATAATCTGTAATTCTCACAGCCATCCTGGGTAGTGGGTAATAGGTTTACTTTCTACAGGGGGAAACCAGAGGTCAAAGCATTACAGTGTCTTGTCTCAGGCCACTTAGCAATGAGGTACAGAACCAGGGTTTAGATCCAGGTTTCTTTGTATTGCTCTATTTTCCCTGTATATTAGCCAATTGGGATGAAGAGAAAGAGAACTCCAGGTTGGAGGTAATAGGGGGCCTCCCAAGTATTTCTAGGAACTAAGTGAATAGTTTGGTCATAGGGAGTGACTTTGGTTATAGAAATGGTGACCTATGAAAGCATAAAAAGAAACAGGATAAACTACCAAGTTCAGAGAGCAGAGGAAGAGCTGGGAAGTTTGAAAGCAACCACATTTACCTGAAGATTTCTTTTTCTATATAAGGAAATTGTTTCAGGAAGGAGAGTGGAGCCAAGGAGGAAGGGCTAGGTGCTATAAAAGGTGGTGTTGCTGTGACTCCCAGCCCATGCTCCTCTGCATGAGCTCTGTAAGAAAGGTAATTTTTATTCTGGGACAGAAGTTGCAGTGTAACCACCACCTCTTCCCCAGGCCTTCCCTAGCAGTAGTATAGGAGGAAGCCTTCCTACTCTTTCAGACAAGAAACCAATTTAATTCCAAGTCTACACTAAACTGTGGTTCCTCATCCTTGACTCATACTCCCAGATTTGATCTGACTTTCCCATTCTCTGTCCTCGAAATTCTTCCTTCTGCTTTGTCCTCTAGTGATCATAAAAGAAAATTAGGACATGTATATCTCAAATTCAAGTAGCTTTTGTCCTAATGGTTAACCTTCTGGTACACATGGTATTTGAAATCAAAGCTATCCTTATTTTAGGCTAAATATTTGAAAAGCAATTTTTTTTTTGACTCACTCATTATAAATCGTGGAGAAGGAAAGAATGAGTTGTACCTTTTTGGTCTGTGTAAGAGTTTTCAAAACAAGTGGTGTTTTTCTTATCTTCAGTGTTGATGCCAAAATATACTCCCCAAATCAAATGTTATTTTTCTGGTAGGAGGGGAAGCAGAAGTTGATAACTGAAATAAAGCTCTACCACTACTTTTCATTTGTAGACTCCCCAGAATCACTTGTACTGTTTTGAAACCCTGAACAGATCACTGTCTATTGCTGCCCATCTAGAAAATGAGGGATTTGGTCTTGGTGATTTTTCAGGCTCCTCTCCTTGAGTTTCATGGTTCTTTAAATTTATGACCAGCAGAGATACATAGTGTTTTCAAGGAAGGAAGGCTGCAGTAGACCTCAGAGTAATTTTGGTTTGGAGTCTGTAATTGATAGTTTCTCTGAAGATATTTAGAGGAGAGAAGTACCATGTGAGGGAAAGGCATGGCTACATGTGTGTTGCCCAGACAAGTGCTGTCTGTTGTATGATTATTGGTAAAAGGTGACACAAGTGTTTAAGGGCCACAATAGATGTTCAGAAGCTTGTGCCCATAGTATTGGATGTTGTTTTCTGGTTGTGCTTGATGCCTGTACACATCACAATTTCTTTTCCTTACTTTTGCCTGGTACAAGATAAAGTAGCTGTATGTGACCATCTTAGCTGGGAGGAGCCCCTGAGATGAGAGCGTCCTTGAGGAGAATTTCTCAATTAATGGATAGTTGCTTAATACCTTTTACTGAGGGAGTTATAATTTGAAGAACTACAGAGGAGAGAGGGCCGTAGGAAGTGAGAAGTTAGTCTTTATTTTTGACTTAGTGAGAGTGTGATAGGTTTGCATCTTATTAGGAAATGGTACTTCCTAAGCAGGCACCTTAATGCACAGCTTTCCTGTAATTATGGGAAGATGTTGCTCCTTTGTATAGAGTAAATAGTAGGTTTTTTTTTTTTTTCTGAGAATCCATTGAAGTCAACTAATCTTTTTACCGTCAGAGTACAATAATATACTTTTATAAGAGAGATGTGTAGTTCTAAAACCAAGCTGACTTTTCCTTCTTTTCCCTGATTATAAAACCTCAGTTCTCCTGGTATTTTCTCATACTGGGAAGAGAAAGCTTTTTAACTGACACTTAACCACCCCAGTGGAACTTAGTTGTTGGATTATGTTTTTAAGTATAAATATGTACTGATTCAGAAGATGCTGAGCTGGCAGCTGCCTTTTAAAATGGTTGCACTTTTTTATGTGGCAAGTTTGAACATTCTCCTGAATTTCCAAAGAGGGTTTTAAAAATGAAGAAAGGAATAGGTTAACTTTTACAAAAGAATGCATTTCTTTCTGACCCCCCAGGCTTGTATTTGTCTTACACAGAACTATTTGCTCATGATGTGAGCATTCAGACATTATGTTTAAAAAGTTTTAGGTTGTACTAATAAGGATGTGGTAGGTTTTTGTTTGAGTTTTTTTCCCATCCCTACTTAGACTTGGAAATGGGAAACCAAAACAGAGGCTGCCCAGGCCATCCCCGTAAGGAGCCTTATTCTCTAACTGCAAGACTAAGTCACAATGCAATCCCTGAAGGACACAATGATGTGACATGCTGCCAAACCTTGTAGCCAATGGAGGATTTCCTTAGGAGCGTTTTTGGAAAACTTAACCCTTCCCTAGGGCATTGAGTTTTCTTTCAGTTTGTCTAACTTCTACACCATGAGAGAAGATTTAAAATGTTACTACTTCATAGTTGAAAACACAGAGAATAGAGGGGTTTTAAAAATAAGCAAGGAGGAAAAGTTGATGGAAGTTCAGAGAACTCTCAGATTTGGCTGGGCCTGGGTATTTCTAAACTGTGTAGTCCATTACCCATCTTTGCTCTCTCTAGTAGGAACTAAATCAGCGGAAATAGGCTTCAGGGAAGTATAAGGAATTCTTAGGCCATATGAACTCTTCAACAAACATACCAGGATTGGTCATCAAAATAAATCCCAGAGTCTTCCCTCCTAACTGAATGTTAGTTTCTAAAAAGCTGTTCAGCTAAGGGTAGTATTTCTGAGAAAAAGAGGCAGCCTACTGAGATTGCTTTGAGCCTCAGGAGGATCCCATTTGGGAGGGAAATAAAGGAGTTTGGGAATATTTTAGGAGCCAAGCAGGTAGACTCTGACCTTGCTAGTAAGAATGGCTTTTATGTGGTTTAGAAATCTTTATACAGGTTGATCTGGGTGGGTATTGCTTATAAGGAATGGAAATTTGCTCCTCTCCCTGAAATTCTAGTATGGTAGAATCAGACTTCGTGAAGATTTGTAGCTGACGTTGCAGATACCAAAAATGCGTACTGATGTCTAGTAAGAAGAGGGATTGATCCCCGTGCTAAGTCTTTAAAGTTAGAGCTATTGTTAGAGCTATGGTGACTGCATCTGCTTTGTGTATTGCCATTGCATGTTGGCTTTATTTGGAATAAGTGGTTGTGTTGATGGAACAGAAGGGCTCAGGTGACTAAGCCTCCAGCTGTGCTTCAACCCATCAGAGCAGTCTCTCTGCTCAGGCTCCTTCCTGTTAAGTGCATTTACTACTAGAAGCCAATCCTTTATTTCAGTGTGATCAAGTCAGATTGTCCAAGGACTTCTCTGTGACATTGTTGGTTGTAGAAGTTAACTTGCGAAAGGAGAGTTTATAACGGACAACTTTGATTAGACAGATCTAGTTCAGGTCATACTTTGAAGACCAGCTAATTGGTTTCAGGTAAAAAAAGTCTGGACTGAAGTCACACAGATTTTTATCCAGCTTGACTTGAGAGCCTACAAGTTTCTGGAAATCAGAACATTTGAAACATTAATGCAATTAGGGATTATACTTTAGTAATGAAAAGACATACTAACTTTGCTAGGTGCTCTTTCATAAATATAGTGGTTATCATGGTTAAATGACTGAAGATACATTGAACTAGTGTCAGAAAATTGAGCTGCAGTTAAGTCGTTTTTTATTCCTACTTCAGAATTTCAAGGTTCATGTGCTTGTTGGGATTTCATTTGCTTTTTTCAAAAATTGTGTTGTCATATGAAGGTTATAAACAGATAGTAAATCAGATCCTCTGTTTTTCCTTCTGATTAAGTTGCACATTATTCTTTTACTTTTACCTAAGACTACAGAAATAGGAATAAAAGCAGTTGATAAAAGACTGGGAGGAGGAAGATTGGCTTATAACGGGTTTTGCAATTTTGACTAACTGAAAATAAGGATAAGATGCCAGATTTTAACATCTAATTATTGAGAAACCCACAATCAGGCTTGTCTCTGTTCAGAATTAGTTGTGTATTTATTATATTGGAGGTGTATGTCTGGTATTGGGAAATGTGGGACTAATATAATAACAAGTTACATGAATTTTTTTTAAATGGGCATTTGGAGGCAATGACAATTTGTTTTTTGAGTTTTAGAATTTTTGTTTTGTGTTTCCTGACTCCTTAGCTTGTTGTCTGGGATATATTCCATCAACCCTAGATTTTGGTAAGAGTGATAATAAATATTACTTGACCTTAGTGAGATAAATGTTTGGAGTGATGCAGCCAGTAATATCTTTTTTTTTTTAAGGTTTTTTTTTTTTTAAAGATTTTATTTATTTATTCATGAGAGACAGAGAGAGAGAGAGAGAGAGAGAGAGAGAGAGAGAGACACACACACACACACACACAGGCAGAGGGAGAAGCAGGGTCCATGCAAGGAGCCCGATGTGGGACTCAATCCTGGATCTCCAGGATCACACCCCAGGCTGCAGGCGGCGCTAAACCACTGTGCCACCGGGGCTGCCCCAGCCAGTAATATTTTATCCCAAGTGACATATATAATTTTTAATTAAAATTTAGTAAAAATAGACTAAAAGAGAACATAGCACATTGAGTACCACCTCATAAAATAAAACGTACAGAAAGAAAATAGGCTGAATTGGAAAAAGAACTGCTATTAAGAAAATGGACAGTAACTCCTCATGAGCAATCCTGAGACCTCTAGAAATTGCTCCATTAAAGAAAAAAATAAATAACAGTGACATTCACAAAATCCCAAGAATATGTCAAAGGTATGTGTGTGCAGAACTTTATTAAGGGCCATTTAAATCCTGTATATTGTTAGAGGAGTAAGAAGGGCAAAGTGAGAGAAAAGCTGCTCAACTCTGTCTGCTGTCAGTTCCTGCACTATGGGTGATTGAGGCCTGAGGGAGTGTATTTTCCCTTCACACTACACTTTTGATAGTTGATGGGGGTTGACAGAACTCTCTTTCTTTATTTAAAACTGCATTTTGTGTTAATTTAATTTTAAGTCTTCCTATGTTTTGATGATCCATGTTATCTGCATGTGGCCAGATCTTAGCTGCAAAACGTGAAACAAGCCCCCATGTGTTCTGCATTCTAATTTCTGCCCACAGCACTCCCATCTCCACACAAGCCTGCACATGACAGGTAATGAGTGGGAGGTGGGGAGCGAGTGGGTGGCTGTGTGGTTTGCAGTGGTGGTGGTGGGGAGTTGAGCAGATGGTTGTGATAGCCACGTGTTGCGAGATTCCCGTGGGAGTTGATGGTGGTGACAGGCGACTCACAATGTGCTATTTACAGTTTGGGTTTGCAGTCTTTCAGTGACATCTGAATGCTCTTTAGCAACTGCTTTCATTACTGCCTTTCGAGGAGCTGCTAATTGAAAATGAAATTGTGGGTGGGCTTTAAGGCAGGCACAGACAATTCTCTGTGGTAAATGTTGCTTGAGAAATGTCGGATGCCTTGATGCCTGATTTGTAATTCTTTTTCCAAGGAAGAAAAGCCAAAAGGGTGCATTTGAAGATTAAGTATATACTCATAGGCAGAGCGGACTGTCTCCTTCTGCCCAGAGAGCCAAATGTGCACTCACTGGGCTGGAAACCAAGCCATCTGCCCATGCATGGCTCACCTTTGTAAGGTTCTTATTAAATGTGTATGTGTAAGGTTCTTATTTTAAGTGTGTTAACATCTTGTATTCTCCATTAGTTTTTTGTAGGACATTGTCCTCTTTCCTCTGCTGTTCATACAGTTACTATGCAGAAGAAAACCATGATCTGATCTCTTGAACTTGGAGGTATTATATTCAGGGTCTTTGCATATAACTTTTCTTCCTATAAACCTATTTCTGTGATTCAATTCTGTTTTGAGGGCAATTGGGGCCTCCAGGCACAGAGAGGGAAGAGGAAGACAGTGGATTTGATTGGACTTTGGCAGTGGATGATGTTCCTGGTTCTCTGACGGCTGCCTCCAGCCGTGGCATTTGTACCCTATCTTCAGAGTTGTTAGCTAATGCATCTGTAGCATATATGAAACGGTGGCTTTCTTAAGTGTTGACATGTTGAATTGTTTTATTGCCTATTCTGAAAATAGCTTTGTGCAGAGAAATCTTGTGCTGAACAAGGAATGGCCTCCCTCTTGGAAGTACTATTAGCTCTTTTTTTAATTAAATATGAGGATAGATAAAATATTACCATTCTTTTTTAGCTTTCCCTGGAATATTTTTAGTGAATACTGTCTGAGACAAAACCATGCTAGATTTTTTTTTAAGATTTTGTTTATTGGGATCCCTGGGTGGCTCAGCGGTTTGGCGCCTGCCTTTGGCACAGGGTGCGATCCTGGAGACCCGGGATCTGTGTGTGTCTCTCATGAGTAAATAAAAAAATATATTTTTAAAGATTTACTTATTTATTCATGATAGGCATAGAGAGAGAAAGAGAGAGGCAGAGACACAGGCAGAGGGAGAAGCAGGCTCCTTGCAAGGAGCCCGACGCGGTACTCGATCCTGGTTCTCCAGGGTCACTCCCTGGACTGAAGGTGGCGCTAAACTGCTAAGCCACCTGGGCTGCCCAAAAACCATGCTAGATTTTGTGCTGTGTTTGAGTAGGACAGATACTTGCTTTTAGAGAGACCCTGAGACTCAGGCTGAGGGGCCTTGATGACACATGCACCCCTCAGTCCCATTAGACCTGCTTTACCACAGGAACCCAACTGCACTTGAGTTACTGCTGGGTCATAATGATGTTTTAAATAAGCTATTTTGGTATTCCAGATGAATCCTAGAGCGTGGTCTATTGATGCAAGCATTGATAATTTAATGCCCAGCAGATTTAACAAAGTTCTTGCAAGAACCCTGGGTCTTTTCACACGTAGGTGTATGTGTGCATCCTCACACTAGTACACACACGGAGCAGAATTTAAAATGGCTCACAAACACAGGCAAATCCGGTCAGGACCCACCTGGTGTCTTTTAGGAGCCCTGCTTTGTGTCCTGCTGAAATACTACCTGAATTCACTGATCACAGCTCTTCGGAAGCTACCACTTCTCCCTCGTGTCTGCCTCCACAGATGCCATTGGAGTGGTTCACTTCGTGATTTCTGCACCTGCATTTGCACAGGAAATATTTGTGTCATGTGTCTTGAAATCATGTAATGCAAACCTGGACAGGTCCTAAATGCTGGTGATGGCTCTGAGTGGCTGAGATTGGCTATAATTAGATTGAGAGGCAATTAGCTGTGTTTTCTAGATAGGGAATATACAGAATAATGTTTCTCAGAGGGTGGTCTTTGGACCACTTGTGTCGGAGCAACTCCAGGCTTTTGTTAACAGGCAGATTCCCAAGCATGCCTTCTTCCCTTGGATGGGGGCCAGATTGTGGCACCAACTTCCTTAGGTGATGCTAGTACAATTGCTGCAAGAGTCATATTTTTAAATGAACTGAATGGTACTATTTTTTATTTTTTAGAGAAGGGAGAAGGAATAGTATGTTTGCAAAACTTGTAAAATCTAAAAAAATTTTAAATCACATCTTGTGTAAAAATAATTTTTAACAATATTAGGACCATATTAAATAAAAATTTAAATCAAATCTTGTGTAAAAATAATTTTTATCAATATTAGGACCATATTCACATTCTGTATATTTACTAGTTGAGTTTTTTCCCCAAAACTGGCAAAAATAAATCTTTCTTTTAAATGAAATAGGCATTATATTACAAAAATAATGTTTCAAAATGGTTGCTTTTTGGTCGGAGTTTATTAGAATATAGCTTTGGTAGAACAATTATGTTGAATTCTTTTCTCCTCAAATCTACCAAATCTCTCAACATAGCTTTTTATGCCTACAGTAATCAGAAGTGTCTTCATTCTACTTATTACTTTCTTCTTTCAGCACCACAGTGGTGTCAAGCTCAAGGTTTGTAAGTTTTGTGAATCCTCCATGTTACAAAAATTGGTGGTATTTGGTGGAAGTATTGGGGGGCAGATGTGAATGAAATCTGAAAATACTGGCTATGTATTGTTGGTGGGGGCTAAAAGACCATTAATGGTTTTTTCCTTACCAAAAAGCTTCACTTTAATAAAATGTTATACTTGAATTACTGGTTTGGGTTCCACAGATTCAAAGGGAAATATTTTCCTTCCTAAAACCAAACAGAATGAAAGCCCTCAGAAGAATTTTTAAGTAGCAAAACCTACACTTACGATTTAACCGTTGCCTGAGGTGTGTCAACAGTAGGTAGCCTTCATTTTTAATGCATCACTCTGAGACCAGAAATGGTGTTCCCTTGGAAAGGGTTGCAAAGTGATCTATTATTGCACAGTAACTAATGAAATGATCACACTGTATGAATAAGACTGTCAGTAATGACTTTTGATTTAAAAAAATGCAGTTTTTTTAATCCAGTTTCCCTAAGAAGTGATGAGAATGATGCAAAAAACCCCTGCCTCTTAAGTCAAATAGAAAGCTGAATAAAAGCCCAGCACAGATTGCTGGAAGGTCTGATGGTACTTTTTGAAAGTGAAGTAGCCCTGGTACAAAGGTTCAGTTCTACCAGTAGAGTTCATCCTAGAGATGTCCTGTACAACATAGAGAAGACAGGTGTCAAACTTTTAAAAATAAATATTTTCTAATTAAAAGGTGACATAACAAAAAAAGAAAGCTCAGCAGCCCACTTGCATAGTTGATCATCACCTGCATCTTCTCTCTGCATATAAAGACTCTAAATCTGTATTTGTCCCGTGAACAGAGCAGGGGGGTGGGGAGAATGGACAGAGGCAGGGAGAGCTGTGGTTGTGTCCTCTGTGCCAACTGTGTACAGAGTATTTGCACACTTCCCTCCTGGTTCTACAGGTTAGGTGAAGAGATGCACCTATGGGAGGTGGGATATTGAAAGAGAAGGATGTGGACCTGAGACATCCTTTCCCCGGTGGTGACTCTGACCCTCCTCTTCCCCACTTCGTCTTCCAAATGAGACAGACCCTCTTTTTCCTTCCTTTCCTGCCTTTGAGCCTACCTTCAGGTCACACTCTCAGCTCTTTGGTCTTCATTTCACTCTCTCCTTCTAGATAGCATTTTGAGCTTGCTTCCTGACCCAGCCAGAGTTGTACAGGAAAACACTTTGGTTTGCTTTCAAAGTTACAAGTGCCCTTTCCATCTGCTTCCCTGCTCCCTTGACCATGGTGCCTGTTTTTCCTTTATACTCCTCGTCTTATCTGGGTTCTTAGAGTAGCTCAGCAGGGTTTCACTTACTGACATTGTACTCTCTTCTTATTAAAGGAATTTCAGAGGCCATCCAGAGGCAACTAAATGAAACATAAGCCCATTAGTGCAGGAGGAAGTGTTAGGTCCTGGTCACCTTTCTGGCCACATCCCCTATTCCTCCTCTCCAGGAACACCAGGCTGAATCTGTGGCTGCTGTTACCTGCATGCACTTCATGATTTCGCCACCCTGTGCTGACACCGGTCCCCTGGTTTGGAATCGCCTTCTTCAACTGTCACGTTTGTCTTTCAGCAACTACTTCAGATCTACTTCTTTTTTGAAGCTTTTATGATCTTTTCCTTCCAATTTAAATGTATTTTCCTTAAAACTCCCATGATCCTTTGTTTAATAACTGACCCAAGAGTTTATCACCTAATGTAGGACATTTCTGAGAGTGAAAGAGGGCACTATTAATAATTACCTTGGAATAATAAGCATGAATTAGGACTTCCTGGAAAACTGGGTTGTATGGTCACTCTATTTATAATTCACTATTGACCTTTTTCATTTTGTACCCTGTTTTGGAGTTGGCTGTATATAGCCCTCCTCCTCACGTAAAGCCAATCTCCCTGAGGACATTGCTCTGTAACATGGGGAGAGGCCTAGGCTTGTGTCACACGTTAGGGAAGTAGAACTCTTGAAACTCTCCTGTGCCTTTCTTGAAAGACTGAGATGTATTTCTCAGGTTTCCCCTTTTCATTCTCGAACCCTTTCAGTGTATTCTCTGTACCATAGCCAGAGCGATCCTTTAAAAATATACATGACTATACTATTCCTAGATGTAAGTCCTCTTAATGGCTCCTCAGTGTATTCAAATTAAAATTCAGACTCCTGTGAGCTACAGTGCTTGGTTATGCTGCTCTGTTTCTACAGTCCACCTTTGGTTACCCTCTGTACTCACTGGCTCCTGCGCTCCGACCTTCCGTCATTTCCTCCAAAGCATCACATTCTTTCCCGCTGTGGTAACCTTACACGTGTTGTTCCCCCCACCTGAAGTGCTGTTCCCTCTGCTCTTTGCTTCATGGGCTCCTTCTTGTCCTGTGGGCCTGAGCTGAAATGTCATCTGCTCAGAGGGGCTGGGGCTCTTTCCTGGTATTGTTCACCTCAGGCTCTGCCTTTAGTCCTCTGTCCTTTACGACCATCCTTTTTATTGCTAATACTTAGCACAATTTACACATTTTTTTTTCCTGTATCATTCTTTCACATCTGCCCCTTCTGCTAGAATCCAGGCTCTCCTGAAGGAAAGTATATACATTTTCCCCATCCTCATGTGTTTGTTGTGTTGGTTGCACATTGCCTGGCAAATAGAAGAACGTGCTTAATAATCAAGGCCGAGTGAAGTTTGGCATAAATGTTATTTTTTTATTGATGATGTTGCTAATCATATGCTGTTGTTGCATTCCAATGTTAATTGCTTACAGAAAAAAAAAAAGCCGGGATCCCTGGGTGGCGCAGCGGCTGGGCGCCTGCCTTTGGCCCAGGGCGCGATCCTGGAGACCCGGGATCGAATCCCACGTCGGGCTCCCTGCATGGAGCCTGCTTCTCCCTCTGCCTGTGTCTCTGCCTCTCTCTCTCTCTCTCTCTCTCTCTCTCTCTCTCTCTGTGACTATCATTAAAAAAAAAAAAAAAAAAAGCCAATACAAGATGACCTTTGCTTTCCCTCTTTGAGGATATGAATGAGAAATGAGGTACTGATCGACACATACCACACAAGGCAAAAACTTATTCTAAGAGTTCTCTGCTTTCCTGGTGGATGCTGTCTCCTGTTTTCCCACAGAACCTCTCAGCAGTCTGTCTTCCCAGTATCCTAGGCTGTCAATACAGCTGCAGCATGGCTAGTGCAGCTAGGAAGAACTGGCCCAGGGACACTGCAATGTTTTGCCTTTCCATGATCATCTGAAAACAACCTGCCAAGCAGCAGAGACAGGGAGGAAGCTAGGTCGGTCTGAAGTGGAATTTACTGAGCACTCTGGTATGTGCAAATATTTGTGTGGGGCTCTACTTTTTTTTTTTTTTTTAACCATAAAGCGCAAACTATTTTTAGTATCCAAGCATGAAAAGCAGTCTTTGCCCTGTAAATTATTGTCCCACATGCCCTCTATCTAAGATACTTTGACTTTAGAAAACAGTTTAATTTTATTCCCTTTTTAAGTGGTCCAATTAATTCATTCTCCACATATTTGCTCAGTCAGCAAACATTTACTGAGCATCCTTTGTATGCAAATGTTATATAAGAGACTCTGACATCACAGAAAGGATATAAATACCCTGATAACTCTGCCCCTGATAGATTGGAGTTGGTAGAGTTGGTGGAGCCATCATGGCCTTGGGCAGAACTCTGGGAGGCCGAGACTGCTGGCTTAAGTGCGGTTCAGAAGGAAACACGGTTGAGCATCTCTTAGAGAATGAATACCTTGAGATATGTGCACTAAGGTTCTTTAAAATTGTTTTCTTCCCACCATGCCATTTTTCTTGACCTCCTCTTTGCTTTTCTAAGAAACTTTTGAGAATAATGCTGTATCCTACTGAAGGCTTCTATAACTGTTGGATACAGTGCTCTGTTATTTATCAATTCTCTTGGATTCTTAGTTTTACAGATAAAGGCTTTGGCCTTTATCACATTTTTACCTCAGCTGTAATTTATTGGCAATCACCTGGCCCAGTTATTCTATTAAAATCCTAATGGATGTCCATTGTTTCCAGAAACTGCCATTTTTTGCCCATGGACCTCAAAGACAGGTATATTTTTTAGAAATGGTTGTATTGTGTTTACAAACCCAGTTGTAACCTCTTGTTCTGGGAACTCTTGTTATAGGAAAGTCCCGTTTCTTTCCAGAGGTGGAGGTTTTTTTTTTTTTTTTTTTTTTTTTTGTGAAAAAATTTATATTTAGATTTATAGGCTGGACTCAGTTTAGATGATCCCAGTTTTGCTTGGCAACATCCAAAGCATCATAGTCAGGAATCAGTCGAACATATATGCTTTTTTCTCTCCATCAGGCCTGATCAAGGTGTTGACCTGGGCCACGTCAATGTCATAGAGCTTCTTCACAGCCTGTTTGATCTGGTGCTTATTGGCCTTGATATCCACAATGAACACAAGTGTGTTGTTGTCTTCTATTTTTTTCATGGCTGACTCAGTAGTTAAGGGGAACTTGATGATGGCATAGTGATCAAGCTTATTTCTCCTGGGGGCGCTCTTTCGAGGATATTTGGACTGCTTTCGGAGACGCAGGGTCTTGGGTCGTCGGAATGTAGGTGACGTGCGGATCTTTTTTTTGTGACTGTGCATGCCTTTCAGTTCTGCTTTCTTACCTTTCAAAGCCTTTGCTTTGGCTTCGGCTTTGGGAGGGGCAGGGGCTTCCTTCTTCGCCTTCGGCGCCATCTTTGTGGAAGGGCCAGAGGTGGAGGTATTTATGCTAATTTGTATAAAGCAGAAACAAAAATCTCCCACTTTCTGTCATTTCTATGTACCTGGAAGTAGATGGTCATTCTCAATGCAAGTGGAACTTATAATATTCTAAAATACTCAAAAGAACTTTGAATAAAACTTAGATCTTGTATTTATAGTGAGAACACTGTTGGGAGTTGTACAACTAATGATCCCAGACATAGATTATAGATCAGTTCCCAAATTGCTAGCCAGTTATTTTTTCTTAGAAAAGATAATTTGTAAGTTGCCTTTTTGGGTTTGGAAATCTTAACTTTCTTAGCAACTGTTAGAAATGATGGTTTCCCAATGAATTTCTCAAAAAAATAAAAAACACTATTCTGTAAGGTTTACTCCTCTCTCATGCTCCTCATTTTCCCATGGCATCCAATCACTAAATATTTCTTGATCATATGCTTCTGTGGGTAGATGTAACTTTAGGTGCATGTAGCAAACAAAATGATAAAAGTCTCTGCCAAGGAGAAAGTTGCATTCTCGTTTTTTTTGTTTTTTAAGATTTTATTTATTTATTTAGGAGACACACACACACACACACAGAGGCAGAGACACAGGCAGAGGGAGAAGCAGGCTCCCTACAAGGAGCCCGATGTGGGACTTGATCCCAGGATCTCGGGATCACCCCCTGAGCCCAAGGCAGATGGTCAATTACTGAGCCACCCAGGCATCCCAAGTTACATTCTAGTTGATTCAGTTCTGTTACCTGCAGGCACCTTGTGTTTAAATGTCCAACCCAGACCTTTCTTCTCAGCTTCTGGATTGATAAGCCCAGGTGTATATCACATTTTTTTTTTCCTGCCTGGATTATCCATAAGCAATTCAAACTCAACACTGAGCTCTGTAGTAGTTGGCTTAAATTTGCTCTTCCCCTTTGATTTCCTCCCTTAGTTAATCTGTGTGTACCATCTGCTGAACATCCAAGCCATAAATCTGCTCGTGCCAGAAACCTGGAAGTCCTTCTTCTCTCCCCTCACTCCTCATATTTGTACATCCTGTAGATTTATGTTTCTCTCCATTTCCCACCTTGCACCGTTTCTGACACTGCACTGGTTAGGCCCACCTTTTCTTGGCTCTATTACAACAGTAGCTTCCTATCTTGGCCTCTAATCTCACCATTCTTTGACTTATCCTCCAAATGCCTTCCAATGCAGTTTTGACAACATGCAAATTGAATCAGGTTACTTGCTTGAAGAGTTCATTGGTTCTTCTTACAAGCTAAACTCCCATCTTCTCTATCTGGTATAAGAATACACATTTTTATGTGTTTGGGAACTCTTCTGTCTTCCCCTTGGTGCTCCTTGACTCCAGTGGATACCCCTGTCTTAACAGCCTTATTGATTTTTTAAGATGTCTTCCTTGATCCACTCCTGAAAATCTGACTTTCCTTTGCATTAGTGAGTCTGATGTTAGCTATGTGTGAGAAGCGTAGTCAGATGAAGTCAGAAATGGCTGATTCCACTTGTTAGAATGACCTATATTTTGATAAGGACACTTGTAACTGAGAAAACTTTCAATTAGATAAAATTTGACTTGGTGCATGAAAAGCAAAAAGAAAAATTTTACAGAATTTTGGGAGCAAACTGTGGGGTAATAGACCAAAAGCAATAAAAAGATAAGATTTTTTTCATGATGGTGGTTACTGGGCACTTATTTTGCGGTAGCAGTTGGGGAAGACAGAAAGTTTTTGTTAATGCAAGTGTTTTTCAGGCTTAGGAGTTGTAAGTCAAGAACTGCCTGTACGAAGTTCTTTGGGGCTTTTCATCTCTAGAAGAGGTGACTGTGCTTCTACGTGAGTGAATTCTTCAGGCGCTCAAATCAAGGAACAGTAGACATTACCTGAACTTTTCATTGTGAAATATTAAAATGGAACTTCCATTGATGCAAAAGCAGTTTTATTACCAATCAGTTGTATAACCTTAGTGAAGATCTAAAAATGTGATTTATATTGACGCCTGGAAAAGTGACCACAAATGAACTAAAAGCTGTATTTGAAGTAAACTTAGGATTATAACTCCCTGGCACAATTATTCCATATTTTGTGTTGGTGAGTCAAGGCACAAAGCAGGGATAATGATAATGTTGTAAAAAATAGCACTTAGAACTGATTTTGGGATCCTAAGATTTTAATTTTGGGCTCTTCTACTTGCTCCAACTTCCATATTACTTTTGTAAAATTTTGGTGGAAACACTTCTTTTTCTCTCTTTTTTAAAGCAAGCTATTTTCTTTATTTCTTACCAAAGTTGCAGTATTCCAGGTTAAAATACTTCTTAAGATACTTCTACAGCACAGGTGAACTGTTTTTAGCAGAAACAGTTTTAGCAGGACTGTTTTTAGTCATTTTTAGAATAAACTCTGTTTTCCTGCCTACTTCCGCATTCCTTCTGAAAGTCGGCTCTTGGACGTAGAAATACAATTGTTGATAAACAGGCTGAGACAAAGCATTCTTTTCTCTTATGCTCCCGAGGTGTGGTCCTTGACTGTTCTCAGATGTGACAACCTAGCACATCTTCCTTCCTTGACAACAGGTGAGAGGCAAGGGCAGAGATGCAGACTGAGACACAACCAGAAAGTATACCCAACACTTTTACAGTAGTGAGGCCTCTTCACATTTCCTTTGTGGGTTTAGACTATCTGGAATATTGTGTTGGTATGTAGATAACTGAGGATGAATTGTGGTTATTAATGTAAGAATTGGTCCTTAGGTTCCTCTTTCAAAAATTATGGGGATCTTCATTTAGGATGGTGCAATTATTCCTTCTGGATATCACGTGTTGGCAGCCCAAAGAGGAGGAAGAGGTTTTCACATTCTTTTATGGCCATGGCTTTCAACTCCTTTATGGAGGTATTTTAATCCCTATAACTAAGAAGAAAAGGCTAATTTAATTTCATTGTGAATTTATTCAGCAAAGATTAGGATGTCAATGTTTGCTCTTGTATTGTTTAGGCCATATAAATACTTTATTGGAGAAATAGTCTGAGAATCAGGAGCCTTGGGCTACAGAATCTGACTTGCTGTTGGCTTGTTATCTGTCCCTCACTGAATTTTTAGCCACCTTTGACTGTCAGTTTCTGTGGTTGACTCAGAATGCAGTTGGGGGATGCTTCTAATTCTGGGAAGCTATGATATGTGTGAAGAAAGAAGTGCTGGAGTGCTTAAAATTCCCTTTTGCTTAGAAGTGTTAAAAAGTAGATTCTAAAAATCACAAATTACCTGGACTCTAGTGGAGTGACTAGTTTAGGTAGACCTGCATGTAAATATGTAATAAGTACAAAGAATAAGACTTCAGGTTTCTGCTTTGCAGTAATGTCTCACTTTGGTAAAATTATGATGTGCATATGGTTATGAGTCTACTGTAGATCCCAGTGGGTACATTAGATTGAAAAATCTTAAATGGAGTGGGCTCATGTTCACAGATTTTAGCAGATGATAGAAGCCTTTCGCCAAGAACAGTTTAGTATGAAATGGTCAGACTTCTTTACTTGGGGACCATACCTACCGGCAGCTACCTCGAAAATTATAACTTTAGTCTTTCAAATTAAAATCATGGAAATCTGTTTCTTGGAAATAGTTTGTGGTAAAGGAATGTAACAAAATTCATTTAAAAAATACTTATTTTAGAGAAAAGAGAGAGCATGAATGGGAGGGACAGGGGGAGAGGGAGAGAGACTGTGCAGAGCCCAATGGGCTCCATCCCATGACCCTGAGGATTACCACCTGAGCTGAAACCAAATCAGCTGCTTAACCAACTGTATCACCCAGGAGTCCCTAATGAAATCATTTCTAATTTTTCTTTCTCTAACCACTAACTCATGTACTTTGACATGTCAGTTTTTAGTTTTCTAATTTTGCAGAAAGTAAATTTTGGGGCAGATGTATTGATTCTTTTGGTTTTGAAAATCCTTCCCTCGTATGATTGTCATTTATATAGAGTAACTGAAATTTATGCGAAGCAGTGTCACCTCACTGGTACTGCTCAACAGTTAATGGGATGAAGTGGTCACTGGCTTCTTCTAGATGAGCTCTCTTCCTTCAGTAAATGTTTTATGTGCATTCCATACATCCCAAACCCTGTTGGGATTCTAGAGACATAAGAGATAGGCCTCTCTTTTCCAGGGCTTCATCCTTGGGGTACCTAATTACTTTGGAGCAATTTAAGGTAAATAAACTGTGAAAAATACTCTTTGAAAAGTTGTTGAATGATAGATATACTCTTAGTTTCTCACTAATCTCCCTTGTGGTTTTTCTAATGCCATATATTTTTCTTGGGAGAGTTTTCTTGCAGCTGTATTTGTGATCTGGGGCTAGGATTTATGAGCTGCCACCATTAAGGTCTCCCTCTAGTTTTGTCATCAGAGATGGAGGGTTGTGTGTGGTTTGTTTTCTTATTGTTAATATGTGAGAATTTTTCCTAATCAAAATAAATGCATAAGTGTTTTTCTTGACTTTGTCATTTGTGGACTGATGTATTAAGATAAATGTGTGAGTTCTGAAAATTTCTTCCTGAGATTAAAGACAAAATTTCCAAAGCAGTATGCATTGTGGTCTAGAGAAATGTATATCTTTTGTTTTCAGCATTAGAATCTTTTTTTTTTTTTAATTTCAATGTTAAAACTAGGGCAAGTGGAAAAGTAAAATGAAACAAAAAGCATTGTGATGGGAAGTAGAAGGAAGAAAATCAAGATATATAAGAAAACCATTCTGGATCTTACTAATGATAAAAGATTAGTATAAATGCATTTTTCCGTATGATTATCCCGATAACATTTTTTTCTCTAGCATACTTTAAGACTATAATATATAATACATATACAAAATATATGTTAATCAATTGTTTATATCATTGGTAAGGCTTCTGGTAGGCTAAAGTTTTCGGGAGTCAAAATTTGTAGGTGGATTTTTGACTTTATGGGGTGTCAGTGCCCCTAACTACACATTGTTCAAGGGTCAGCTGTAATACCAACAATACCAATTGTTAAAGGGTCTTTGGTATTTTGTAATACCAAAGAGGGGTCTTCTTTCTACCCCTACCTAGACAGATTGATTGGGGCAGCTCAAATCATTTAGCATTGTCCTTCACCCAGCATGAGGTAATCCTGTAGTTGGCTGTTCTTAAGAAAGATATTTTTGTTACCTAGTAGTAAAAGTAGCACGAGATTGACTTAACTATTAACTCAACCTCTTCTAAAACTTGAGAATGACTTACTATTTAAACTTTTCCTTTTTCTTAGCACTTTACCGTGTAGGGCCTGGTATGCAGCATTGACATGTACAGTAACCGTTCAGGTGGGAAGAAAAACCACATTTCATGCTCTTATATAAACCCATAACTGTTTCACTTCTCAGGGTGATTTTTGATTGTGGCCAGCCAGAAACAACTGATTTAATTAAGATTGTAATGATGTGTGCCAGAAAAAATTCATTTCTCCTTAAAAATTTCCCCACTTCTTAATGAAGACCATTGACTAATAGACTGGATATGTTATATTAGAATATTACCTGGTTATCCCCCACGTTGTGGACAAGGGTGTTGGCAGTATATGATCTGTCAGTTGATTTTGTATAGCATTTTAAATATTTTTGGTGTGTTTCCTTCCCTCAGGTGTTGGTTTCTTTTTCTTGTAGTAAAGGGAAACCAAGGTTGATACTGTTTCCCTGAGGATTTATACAGTAAGCAAAAAATAAGTGAGAGAAGTGAATTTTTATTTTCTTGAATAATAAATTAACACGTTTGAAAGTTCTTTTTTTTTTTTTTAAGATTTTATTTATTTATTTATTTATTTATTTATTTATTTATTTATTTATTTATTCATGAGAGACACAGAGAGAGAGGGGCAGAGACACAGGCAGAGGGAGAATCAGGCTTCATGCAGGGAGCCCGACATGAGACTCCATCCCGGGTCTCCAGGATCACGCCCTGGGCTGAAGGCGGCGCTAAACCACTGAGCCACCTGGGCTGCCCACGTTTGAAAGTTCTTAACCAGTTGTTCTACCATTAATTATTACAAGTTGTTACACATTGGGCTTGTACTGTTTGTCTGAATCAACGCAATGAGTAGTGAGCCAAGTCACTGTCTCTTCCTGCCTGTCCTGTCCTGTCTTTTTTTTTTTTTTTTTTTAAAAGAGGCATAGTTAATTATTTACAATAGCTTCCAAGTTGGAAGCAGCCCAAGTGTCCATTGATGGATTAATGGATAAAGAAGATGTGATATATATAAAAAAATCAGCCATAAAAAAGAATGAAATCTTGCCATGTGCAACAATATGGATGGAGCTACAGAATATACTGCTAAGCAAAGTGAGTCGGAGAAAGACCAACACCGTATGATTTCACTCATATGTGGAATTTAAGAAACAAAATTCATTTGAGCAAAGTGAAAAAAAATAAAGCAAGAAATAGACTGTTAACTATAGGGAACACACTGATGGTTATCAGAGGGGAGACGGGTGAGGAGGATGGGTTAAATATAGGTGTTGGAGATTAAGGAACTTGCTTGTCATGATGAGCAATAGGTCATGTATGGAATGCTTGAATCACTGTTTTATATACCTGAAACTAATTTACTGGAACTAATATATTAATAGCTATACTGGAAATAAAATAATAAAACATAAAAAGGCATGGTTAACATAAACTAAATGGTAAATGGTCCATTTCAAGTTAATTTATAAGTATGGTGGGTGGTATAGATCAAAATTAACTTTTTTTTTTGTATATGGACATCTACTTTTTCCACAGTCATTTTTTTTTTAAATTTACTTATGAGAGACACACAGAGGCAGAGACACAGGCAGAGGGAGAAGCAGACTCCCTGTAAAGAGCCCAATGCAGGACTTGATTCCAGGACCCCAGGATCATGCCTGAACTGAAGGCAGATGCTCAACTTCTAAGCCACCCATGCGTCCTGGGCATGTGACTCTTGATCTCAGAGTTGTGAATTCAAGCCCCACATTAGATGAAAAGCCACTTAAAATAAAAATTCAAAAAAAAAATTTAAAAATCAGTTTCAGATATGTGTAGATTTATTTTTTACTGTCTATTGTGTTGCATTGATTTATTTATCCATTAGCCAGTAAATGTAACTTTATAGTAATTATAAAATCAGATGGGTTTAGTCTTCCAACTTTGTTCTTTTTCAAAGTTGTTTTTGATTTTCTAATTCCTTTCTATTTGCATATGACTTTTAAAGTCAGTTTGTCTGTTTCTACAAAGAATCCTGTTGGGATGTTGGTTGAAGTTACTTTGATGCTTATAGATCAGTTTGGGGAGAATGAACAGTTTAAAAATATTGAGTTTCCAACCTTTGAATAATGTATATGTATCTATTTAGGGCTTATTTAATTTTTCTCAACAATATTTTGTTTTCAGTATACAAGTATTTATATCTTTTGTCAGATATATTCCTAAGCATTTCATATTTTTGATATAATAATAACTGATATCATCTTTAAAGTTCAATTTCCTTTTGTTCATTTTTAGTATATAGAAATACATTGACTTTTTATATATTCATCTTGTATTCTGCAGTCTTAAGTCACTTACTAGTTTTAGTTTTTTTTAGGTTGCATCTGATTTTCATGTGGATCTTAATATTTTTAGGGAATATAGACTTATTTTCTTCCCAATATGGATGCCTTCTTTTTCTTTTTCTTCCCTGAATGCACTGATTTAGAACCTCCAGCATCATATTTAATAGAATTGGTAAGAGCAGACATCCTTGCCCTGTTCCTGATATTAAGGGAAGAAAGTGTCTGATCTTTTACCATAAAGTATTATATTATCTGTAGGTTTTTCATAGATGTTCCATTATTAGGTTTAAAATGTTCCACTATATTTTTAGTTTGTAAGAGGTTTTATCAAGAATGTATGTTACATTTTGTCAAATGCCTTTTCTGTGTCTATCAAGATGATCATGTGATTCTTCTGTTTTGTGTTGTTAATATAGTTATTGACATTTGATCTATTTTTGAATGTTATATCTTGTATTCCTGGGTAAACCATACTTGGTCATGATGTATTACTTTTCAAATATATTGTTGGATTTGATTTGCTAAAGTGTTTTTAATGAATCTTTGCATTTATGTGCATGAAAATAGTTGATCTCAGTTTTCTTTTCTTGTGATGTCATTGTCTGGTTTTGGTATCAGGGTGATGTTTGCCTCAAAGGATGGACAGGGAGATTTTTCTCCCTCATCAGTTTCTTGAATGAGTTCCTGTGGAATTGGTATAATTTCTTTATTAAATGTTAGGTAGAACTTATCACTGATAAGTTCTAGGCTGGAAGTTTCTTTTTTTGATGGGAAGATTTTTAATTAAAAACTCAATTTCTTTTTCCTTTTCTTTTTTCCCCACTGGTGTGTGTATGTGTCCATGGTAGTTTCTTATTGAATTTTTTTTTGTTTTAACATCATTGAAATCAGAATTTTTTGCTGCACTTTTAAAAAATTAACTTTAAAATTTTATTTCCAGTATAGTTAACATACAGTGTTTTATTAGTATAAGGTGTACAATATAGTGATTCAACAATTCTGTGTATTACTCTGTGCTCATCATGATAAATGCACTCTTAATCTGCATCACATATTTCATCTTTCTGCCTACCTCCCCTCTAGTAACCATCAATTTTTTTCTTTATTTTTTTAAGGATTTTATTTATTTATTCATGAGAGACACAGAAGAGAGGGGCAGAGACATAGGCAGAGGGAGAAATAGACTCCATGCAGGAAACCTGATGTGGGACTCGATCCTGGGACTCTGGGATCATGCCCTGAGCCAAAGGCAGATGCTGAACCGCTGAGCCACCCAGGCACCCCCATCAGTTTGTTTTCTATAGTTAAAAGCCTGTTTCTTGCTTGCTTTATCTCTCCCTTTCTCTCTCTCTCTCTCTCTCTTTCTCTCTCTCTTCCTTTGTTTGTGTTTGTTTTGTTTCTTAAATTCCATATAGGAGTGAAATCATAAGGCATTTGTCTTTCTCCAGCTGACTTACTTCACATAGCATTTTGCTCTCTAGCTCCACTCATATTGTTGCACATGGCAAGATTTCATTCTATTTTATGGCTGAATAATATTTCATGGCATATGTATACACTACATCTTCTATTCTTTGGATATATACCCAGTAGTGTGATTGCTGGATTGTAGGGTATTTCTATTTTTAACTTTTTGAGGAACCTCCATAACGTTTTCCACAGTGGCTACATCAGTTTGCATTCCAACCAATAGTGCACCAGGGTTTCTTTCTCTCTACATCCTCAACCTGTTATTTCTTGTATTGTTGATTTCAGCCATTTTGGCAAGCATGATGGGGGATATGTCATTGTGGTTTTGATTTATATTTCCCTGTTGATGAGTGATGTTGAGCATCTTTTCCTCTGTCTGTTGGCCATCTGGGTGTCTTCTTTGAAGAAACGTCTGTTCATGTCTTCTCATTTCTAAATTGTACTTATATATTTTGAATACTTACCTTTTATTGGCTATGTCATTTGCAAATATCCTCTCCCATTCAACAGGCTGTTTTTTAGTTTTGTTGATTGTTTTCTTTGCTGTGCAGAAGCTTTTTATTTTGATGTTGTCCTAATAGTTTATTTTTGTTTTCTGTCCCTCTCTTGAAGAGACATATGTAGAAAAATGTTGCTATGACTGATGTCAGAGATGTTACTGTCTGTCCTCTTCTAGGATTTTATGGTTTCTGGTCTCACATTTAGGTTCTTAATCCATTTTAAGGTGTGTGTGTGTGTGTGTGTGTGTGTGAGAGAGAGAGATATAAGAATGTGGTTCATTTTCATTCTTTTGCATGCAACTGTCCAGTTTTCCCATCACCATTTGTTGAAGAGACAGCCTTTTTCCTGTTGCGTGTTCTTGCCTCTAATGTTTAATATTAATGGACCATGTAATCATGGGATTGTTTCTGGATTTTCTACCCTGTTCTTTTTTTTTTTTATTCATAGAGACAGAGAGAGAGAGAGAGAGACAGAGAGGCAGAGACACAGGCAGAGGGAGAAGCAGGCACCATGCAGAGAGCCTGACGTGGGACTTGATCCTGGGTCTCCAGGATCACGCCTTGGGCTGCAGGCAGCGCTAAACCGCTACGCCACCGGGGCTGCCCTACCCTGTTCTTTTGATCTCTGTGTTTGCTTAATGTCAGTGCCACACTGTTTTGATTACTGTAGCTTTATAGTGTAACTTGAAATCTGGAATTGTGATACTTCTAGTTTTGCTTTCCTTTTTCAAGATGGTTTGGCTATTCAGGGTCTTTCGTGGTTGCATGCAAATTTTAGGATTGTTTTTTTTAGTTCTGTGAAAAATGTCATTTTGATAGGGATTGCTTTAAATTTATAGAATGCTTTGGATAGTATGGACATTTTAACAATATTTGTTCTTCCAATCCATGAGCTTGAAATATCTTTCCATTACTTTGCATTATCTTCATTTTCTTTCTTCACTGTTTTATACTTTTCAGAGTGCAGGTCTTTTACCACTTTGGTGAAGTGTATTAGTAGGTATTTTATTGTTTCTGGTCCAGTGGGATTGCTTTTTTAATTTCTCTTTTTGCTGCTTCATTAGTGCATAGAAATGCAACAGATTTCTTTATATTGATTTTGTATCCTGTGGCTTTAATGGACTCATTATCAGTTTTAGTAGTCTTTGGTGGAGTCTTAGGGTGTTCTATAAATATGGTGTCCTGTCATCT
Organism: Canis lupus familiaris; assembly: GCF_011100685.1. Taxonomy (NCBI): domain Eukaryota; kingdom Metazoa; phylum Chordata; class Mammalia; order Carnivora; family Canidae; genus Canis; species Canis lupus. The sequence continues at coordinate 3,485,391 of NC_049227.1, read as the reverse complement.
ACAAAGAGTGAAAATTTTACTTATCAATTTGGATGCCTTTTATTCCCTTTTGTTTTCTGATTGCAACATAGGACTTCCAGTGCTATGTTGAATACAAGTGATGAGAGTGGACATTCTTGTCTTTCCTTAGATTTTAGGAGAAAAGCTTCCAGTTTTTCACCATTGAGTATGATGTTAGTTGTGCATTTTTCATGTGGCCTTTACTATTTTGTGGTATGTTCCCTCTGAACTTACTTATGTTCAGGGTTTTTATCATTAGTGGATGTTTTATTTTGTTAAATAATTTTTTTGCATATATTGAAATGATTATATGGTTTTTATCCTTTTTCTTATTAATGTTATTATCTTGTAGCTTAATTTACAGATATTGAACCACTCTTGCATTCTGGGAATAAATCCCACTTGATCTTGGTGAATGATTTTTTATTTTATTTTTTTAAATTTATTTTTTATTGGTGTTCAATTTGCCAACATATAGAATAACACCCAGTGCTCATCCCATCAAGTGCCCCCTCAGTGCCCGTCACCCAGTCACCCCCACCCCCCGCCCACCTCCCTTTCTGCCACCCCTTGTTCGCTACCCAGAGTTAGGAGTCTCTCATGTTCTGGTTCCCTTTCTGATATTTCCCACTAATTTTTTTCTCCTTTCTCCTTTGGTGAATGATTTTTTAAATGTATTATTGGATTCAGTGTAGTAATAGTTTCTTATGTATTTTTGCACCTGTTTTCATCAGAGGTACTGGCCTATATTTCTCTTTGTTTGTGTGTCTGGTTTTGGAATCAGGGTACAATAGGACTCATAGAATGAATTTGGAAGTGTTCCTTCCTCTTTATTTTTTTGGAATAGTTTGTGAAGAATAGGTATTAACTCTTCTTAAAATCTTTAGCAGAAAAAAAAAATCTTTAGCAGAATTCACCTGTGAGGATCCCTGGGTGGCGCAGCGGTTTAGCGCCTGCCTTTGGCCCAGGGCGCCATCCTGGAGACCCAGGATCGAATCCCACGTCGGGCTCCCGGTGCATGGAGCCTGTTTCTCTCTCTGCCTATGTCTCTGCCTCTCTCTCTGTGTGTGACTATCATAAAAAAAAAAAAAAAAAAAGAATTCACCTGTGAATCCATTTGGTCCTGGACTTCTGTTTGTTGGGGGTTTTTGATTACTGATTCAATTTTATTGCTGGCAATCTGTCTTTTCAAGTTTTCTGTTTCTTCTTAAGTTTTTGAAGTTGTATTTTTCTAGGAATTTATGCATTTCTTCTAGGTGGTTCATTTTGTTGGTGTATAATTTTTTATAACCTTTTTTCATAACCTCTTATAATCACTTGTGTTTCTTTCATGTTGGTTGACATTTCTCTCATTTCTCGTTTGAGTCCTCTGTCTCTCTCACTGTTTATTTATTAATTTATTTTTAAATATTTTATTTATTTATTAGAGATAGAGCATGCGTGAACATACAAGCAGAGGGAGAGGGAGAATCAGGACTCCATCCCAGGACCCTGGGATCCTGACCTGAGTCAAAGGCAGATGTTTAACCAACTGAGCCACCCCAGTGCCCCTCTCTCTCACTTTTATAAATCTGACTAAAGGTTTATCACTTTGTTGATCATTTCAAAGAACTAGCTCCTGGTTTCTTTGAGCTATTCTATTGCTTTTTAGTTTCTATTTCATTTATTTCTGCTCGTATCGAATCTTTATTATTTCCTTCCTATTCTTGGTTTTGAGTTTTCTTTTTCTTTTTCTAGCTTTTTTGGTGTAAAATTAGGTTGTTTATTTGACATTTTTCTTGCTTTTTTGGTGGACAGTATTGGTTTAAACTTCCATGTTGGAACTGCTTTTGCTGCATCCCTGATATGTGTTTTCATTTTCATTTGTCTCCATTTTTTGATTTCCTCTCTGATTTCTTGGTTAACCCATTAATTATTTAGTATCATGTTATTTAACCTCCACATAATTGTTTTCTTTTCAGATTTCTTCCCATGATTCTGTTTCATAGCATTGTGCTCAGAAAAGTTACATGGAATAACTGATTGTTTTGAATTTGTTGAGACTTGGTTTTTGTCCTGATATGTGATGTATTCTGAAGGATGTTCCATGTTTTACTTGAAAAGAATTTGTATTCTGCTGTTTTAGGATGGAATGTTCTGAATATATCTGTTAGATCCATCTGGTCCAGTGTGTCCTTCAAAGCCACTGTTTCCTTGTTAATTTTTCTCTTTGTGTGTTCTGTCCATCAATGTAAATGGAGTGTTTAGGTTCCCATCTATTATTGTATTGCTATCAAGTACTTCTTTCATATTTACTATTAACTCTTTAAGTATTTGAGTGCTCCCATGTTGGGTGCATAAATAGTTATATTTTTTACATCTTTTTGTTGGATTTTCCTTTTAATGATTATATAATGTCATTCTTTGTCTCTTGTTACAAACAATTTTAAAGTCTTTTTTGTCTTATACAAGTATTGCTATCCTGGCTTTCTTTTTACATCCCTTTGTATGATAAATGTTTTCTGTTCCTTCACTTTTTTTAATTTAAATTTTGGTTATATAACATGCTGTGCAATATTGGTTTTTCTGGAGTATAAATCAGTGATTTATGACTTACATACAACATCCATGCTCATTACAACGAGAGCCCTCTTGAATATCCATCACTCATCTAGTCCATCCCCATCCCACCTCCCTCCATCAGCCTTCAGTTTGTCCCTACTTTTAAATCTCTTATGGTTTATTTTCCTCCTTTCCCCCCTGCCCTTCCCATATGTTCTATGTTCTTCCCATCTATTTTCTTTTTTAAATTCCTCATATGAATGAGATCAGGAGGAATTTGTCTTTTTCTGATTGACTTACTTTGCTTAGCCATAGTACACTTTCTCCATCCACATTGTTGTAAATGGCAAGATTTCATTCTTTTTGATGACTTAGTTATATGTCTTTGTGTGTGTGTGTGACATAATCTTTACCCATTCATTTGTAGTTGTACATTTGGGTTCTCTCCATAGTTTGCCTGTTGCTGATAATGCTGCAATAAATGTTGGGGTGCATGTATCCCTTCTAATCTCTATTTTCATATCCAATGTGTCCCTTCAGTTTTAATCTGCCTTTGTCTTTAGGTCTGAACTGAGTCTCTTACAGACAGCATACAGATAGGTGTAGGTTTTTCATTCATTCTGTCACCCCGTCTTTCGATCAGAATGCTTACATTTCCATTAAAGTAATTTTTGATAGGTATTTATTGCCATTTTTGTAGTTTTCCTCCATTCCTTTCTACCCTTGCTCTCTTTTCTCAGGATTAGTTAGCTTTCTTTAGTGATATACTTGGATTCCCTTCTCTTTATTACTTGCATAACTATTACTGGTTTTTTATTTGTGTTTATAATTCAGTTTGTGTATAACACCTTCTGCATATAGCAGTCAGATGAAGTTAATGGTTAAGTTTGAACCTATTCTCCCCATGTTTAGGTATAGGGTGTCACACTTTATATCCTTTTGTTTTGTGAGTCTCTTCCCTGATAATTTTAAAGATATACTTATTTTTACTGCTTTTGTGCTTCCTACTTTCCTTACTCTTGCTTATAGTCTTTCCTTTCCATTTAAAGAGTTCCCATTAACATTTCTCATAGAGTTGGTTTAAATTCCTTTAACTTTAGTTTTTCTGGGAACCTCCTTCCTTCTGTTCTATCCAGCCTTGCTGGATAGAGTATTCTTGGCTGCACATTTTTTTTTCTCTTTCAGCATTTTGAATATATCATACCACTTTCTTTTGGCTTGTAAAGTTTCTGCTGAAAAAGCAGCTTACATCCTTACATTGCTTCCCTTGTATGTAAGTGCTTTCCTTTCTCTTGCTGCTTTTTAAGAATTCTTTTTATTACTACTTTTTGTCATTAAATTACTGTGAGTGCTAGTGTGAACCTCCTTGAGTTGTTTTTGTTTTGGAATCTCTGTGCCTCCTGGATCTGGATTTTTGTTTTCTTTTTTCAGATTTGGGAAGTTTTCAGCTATTATTTTTTCAAATAAATTTTCTGTCCCCTTTTCTTTCCCTTCTCCTTCTGGGATCCCTATAATGCAAATGTTATTGTGCTTGATGTTGTAGCAGAGTTCCCTTACTGTATTTTTCTTTTGCATATTTTTTTCTCTCTCACCTACTTAGTTTGATTACTTTCCATTACTGTGTCTTCCAAGTTGCTGATTCATTCTTCTGCTTTATCTAGTCTACTATTTATTTCATTAAGTATGTTTTTAATTTCATTTATTGTAGTCTTCATCTCTGATTGGTTTTTATTTCATTGTTAAGGTTCTCACTGATGTCCTCTACTCTTAAGTCCAGTGAGTATCTTTATGATCATTGCTTTAAATTCTATATCAGTCATATTATATTTCTTTATTTTGCTTAGGTCTCTTGCTGTGATTTTGTTTTGTTCTTTCATTTGGGACATAGTCCTCTGTCTTCCCATTTTGTCTAACTCTGTTTCTGTTTGTATATGTTAGGAAAGAAGGCTATGTCTTCCACACTTGTAAGTAATGGCCATATGAAAAAGAGCTCCTGCAGTGTTTTGCTGTGTAGTTTCCTCTGTTCACTGGATCCTGTCCCTTCATGTGTGTGTTTTAAATGTGATGTGTAGTCCTTGCTGTTGTGGCTGAGCCATTTTCTACTTAAGTCCGGTTGTCTTTCTGCCTGTTGTGGGCAGTTTTTTGTCCTCGTGTTGTTAGTAAAGCAGTCTGGGGATACTTTGGGCTTGAGTTGAGTCAGATCAGGCATTTGCCAGGGTTGAAGTAGCACCCATCTGCAGGGTGCTTTCCCTGTGTTGCTCCCTAAGAAACTTTTGTTGGTGGGTGGGACCTGCAGTCACACCACTTGTCTGCTTCCAGCCCACATGGGAGCTTGTGTCTAACTGTTGTGTGTATTTATCTTTCCTTCTCTTTGATGCAATAGTTTGCTTGAAATTATGCTGGCTTCTGTAGGGACTGCTTGCACACTGTCAGGCCTGAGACACTGCCCTGCATAGGTTCTCTACAAGAGCAAATCAGAGGCCAAATTTATGGAAGCACAGTGTTGGGGGTCGGGATGTTGTAGCAGGATGACAATACTAGCAAGCTTTGAGTCCCTCTTTCTTCTGTGCTCTGCAGGAAGTGGACCATCTGGAGAGATAGATTGGGGGAATCACAGTGTAGCATTGGGGTAAGGGAGGGGTCAGAAGTGCTAGCAAGTTAGGTAGCTAGTCCTGCAGGTGGCCCATCTTTTTGTTGGAGGCTGGGAAGGGGTAGGGGTGGGAATTGGCTCCTGCCAGTTCCTTTCTTCCTAGAGGATTTCCCCTATGATTTCTGGCCCTCCAGGACATACTCTGAGATTAGTAAATAACTCTCCTGTAAGCTTCAGGTGCCTTTCAAACTGTTGCTTCTATGCTGTATCTCTATGAGCTATTTATTGTGCTGTTTCTTTAAGGGCAGGGACTCAGTTTCCTGTTGCCCAGTGGCCCAGAGCCAAGTCTGCTGCTTTTTAAAATTCCAGGTTTTATGTCCTGTTTTCTGTAAGAACTCATGAAATTCTGACCCTCCGCTTTTCAAATCCAAATGTTACATGGGTTCATCTTCCTCATGTAGGCTTCCCAGTGTGATAGTTTCTCAGCCTTCTTCTTGCCCATGACTTTCCTCTTACCTGCTCCTCCCCTGCTTCCCACCCCCACTGCCAGTTGGTGGTCTCTGGTCTTTTCTGTACCTTTAGCTGTGAAGTCTGTTCTGCCAGTCTTCGGGTCTTTTTCTGTATTATTTACACTGATGTGACCATTACGTAGTTGCAGGGTGAGCCTGGGGTCCTCCTATTCTGCCATCTTCCCCAGAAGTTAAATACTCATTTAGCTTTTAGACTGTTTATATTGTTTGTTTCTTTTTCAGACAGTTTTGGTTATTTATATTTTTTAAAAGAAATTTTTACATTTGATGTAAGTTGTTGAATTTATTGGCATAAAGTTTATATATTTCCTTAATATTTTTTAAATATCTTATTAACCTGTGATGATTCTACATCAGGTATTCATGGTATCCCTCCCTTTTTCTCTCTGTCTCTCATTTATATCAGTATAACAGGATTTATCAATTTTATTGACTTCTTAAAGAACCAGCTTTGGTTGTATTGATTTTCTCTGTTGATTTCTGTTTATATTTCACTGACTTCTTTCTTTCTGCTTATTCTGGGTTTACTTTGCTTGTTTTTCTAGTTTTTAGATGAAAGCTGAGGTTCATTGATTTAAGATCTTCTTTTCTGATATTGGCATTTAGTGTTACAGATTTCCCTATAGATACTACTTTAATAGTACTGATGTGTTCTGTTTTCATTTATGTAGAAACTACTTTAAATTTCCTTTGTGATTTTTTTTATACATGCTTATTTAGAAGTATGTTATTTACTTTCAAAAATATTTGGGGATTTTCCAGAGACCTTTATGGTATTGATTTCTAATTTAACTCCATTGTTTAAAAAAATTCTTTGTATTGCTTAAATTCTTAAAGAATTCACTTGTTTTATATCTCAGAGCCTAGTCTATTTTTTTGTAGATCATCCTTGTGCACTTGTGAAGAATGCAATTTTCTACAGTAGTTGTGTACAATGTTTCATGAATATCTATCAGGTCTATTTGGTTTACGGTATTTAATAGTTCTATTATATCTTGTATTTTTGTTCCTTTGTTTTGCCTGCTTATTCTATCTAGAGAGGCATGTTGAAATCTCTTCATATAATTGTGGTTTTGTCTTTTTCTACTTATTGTTTTATTGTTATTATAGCTCTGTTATTGGACGCATCAACATTTAGGTTTGTTATATTTTCTTGATTGATCACTTTATTATTATGAAATGACTATTTCTATCTCTGGTAATAGCTTTTGACATTAATATTTGTATTTCAGTTTGCTTTTGAGTAGTGTTAGGAATCTTTTTTCCTATCCATTTACCTTCAGTTTATTTGTATCTTCATATTTAATGTGCATTTCTTGTAGGCCACATGTCAGTGGGTCTTGCCTTTTAAATTCAAGTTGATAATCTCTGCCATTTTCATTGTTTTTGTTTTGTTTTGTTTTGTTTTTGCTGGCTATAGATTCTTAGGTATATAGTTTTTGCCCTTTTAGTAGTTTTAGTGTTGTTTTACTCTCTTCTCTCATGGTTTGCCATGAAAAATGTAATGTTATTGGTAATTATTTCCTTGTAATGTCATATGTGTTTTCTTTGAGTGCTTTTAAGATTTCTGTGTTTATCATTGCTTTTGAGTATTTGATTATGTTGTGCCTTGGTATGGTTTACTTCACGTCTTTTTTGATTTAGACTTGTTGAGTTGCCTTGATGTTTGGGTTTATAGTTTTCATCAAGTTTAGAAACTTGGGATCATTTTTTCTTTACATCTTGTCTTGTCGCCTTCCCTCTCCCCCACTTTCTCTTTCCTTTTCTCTTCCTTTTCCCTTCCCCTTCCCCTTCTTCTTTTTTGTCACCTGTCCCTTTCTGGGAGACTCCAGTTACTGAGGTATTAGGTTGTTTGAAATCTTCCCACAGCTCACTGGTGCTCTTTTCATTTTTTCTCATTCTCTTTTCTCTTTGTGTTTCATGCTATGCCTTCAGGTTTACCTATCTTTTCTTTGGCTATGTCTAATCTATTTTTGATTCCACTTAGTATATTTTTCATCTAAGATATGGTTTTTTTCCTACAAGTTTGATTTGAGAATATCCATGTCTCCACTTAACTATTTGAACATAATAATTGTTTTAATGCTCTTTTTTGCAGTTAACTTCTGTGCCAGTTCTGCTTCAATTCCAGTTTATTGACTTTTCTACTCTATGGTCATGTTTACTTGTCTTTTTGTGCATGTGATAATTTTTGTTTGGGTGTTATATGTTGTATATTTTACTTTGTTGGCTGCTAGACATTTTTGAATTTTTGTAAGTCTGAAGAAGACTTCTTCTGTGGTGCAGTAAGTAACTTAGAAAACAATTTGATTCTTTTGAGTTTTTCTGTTATGATTTGTTAAGGGGGAGTCTGGAAAAGAGCTTAGTCTAAGGTTGATTATTCCCCATTGCTCTTGTAACTCCTTCCAGAACATTCTCTCCAGTATATCATGAAGTATGAGCTTTTCAGTGTTGGTGATGGGAACAGGCACCTGTCAGTTTGTGTGAATGCCAGGAAATACGCCTTCTGATCCCTTTTTGTGTTTCTTTCTCCCAGCCTTGTGATGTTTCCTCTTATGTAAGTGTTGATCTCTCCTCTGCTGCATCCTCAGGGGAATTCTCTGTTGATCTCCAGGGTTCTTACTCTATGTAATACTCTCTCATGTGAACTCTTAACTGCCTTGGTTCTCCTCAGACTTTCATCTCATGAGTCTGCCTGGTTCTGCCTCAGTTTTCCTTTGTTGCATTATACTGTGGAGACTTTTGGCAGTAGATTGGGGAGGCATAGGGATTTCCTCATTTGTTTCCTGTTTCTTTTTAGTTGCCTCACAGTGTCTAGAAGAGCATTGTTTTATATATTTTGAGGTATTTTTTGTTATTTCAGGCGGTGGGGGGGTGGGGTGGGTGTCATTCAGGGTCTGTTAAAATATCTTGACCAGAAATGACCAATATCTTATTTCTTTTAAGATATCATCATCTCTTTCTAGCCAGGCTCAAGACCATAATTTATGTTTCCCTGCTTTGTCTTTTTGGTGAAATGACTCTTCCTCCAAGTCCTTTTTTGCTTGCTAATATATTTATATTCTATATTTATTTTCTATATAATTGTTTTCTATTTGATTCTAAAAATTTTCAGAGAGACACCATTGTCACTAATTTTTACCAAAAACTAAGAAATATCATTGAAATGGAGGGAATATAGTCAGGATAGTCAGAAATTCTGGTACCCTAATACCATGCATGCTCTCTATAAAGTAGATAGTTGGGGAATTTTTCTTACATGTTAATTCAGTGTAAAATTTGCATGTTTTCAAAGATGGTAGAGCAAAAATATTTCATGATGAGTATATATACTTAAATATTTTAAAGAAAATAATATCTTTTGGGAAGATTTATCCTTTTTCAGACTGAATCTTAATGTCCCTACTACATTTTGGATTTTGGTTCTAACTCTATTGTACTATCTTCCTCACAATTTTTATATATATATGGATATTTTGCTTTTTCTATTTTCCCACCACTTAATGCTTCTTGAAACCAGATTTGTAATTCTTATGCCTGTAGAACCTCATAGAGTCCCTGGGATGGGGTATTCAATGAGTATTTGATGATCTGGACTGAGTAGGCTAGTGTTTAAAGCATTCAGTGCATTGTTAAGGCTTTACCTAGAATCTCTATATTATACAGTTCTTAACTATCTTTATATTATGGTATAAACCACATCTGCATCATTGTAGCTTGTTATTATATGTGTTTGGTATGTTGTGAAAGAGCTGTCAAGAGAATGAATTCTTTATTAGTTAGGATTACTAGTTAACTGTTGTTTTGCATTGATTAGAGTCTTTTTCATTCTGCTGTATTTGTAGTGGTATTTAATTTTAATTGGAAGTAGTCTTGAGGTAAGTCTTGTTGGAGCTCCCTTTGTGACCTTGGGGCAACATCATTGATTTGGCACAGTCCAATTACGGATTTATTTCCACTTTTGTCTTGCTAGTCTTGCCATTTGAAAATATTTGCTCTCTTCTCTTCCCTACCTCTTGGTCCTCCCTATCTGTATCCTGACACAATCTTCTGTTTTAGAGGAAAAAGAGCATAGAGGTCAACTTCTATTAAACTCTATTCCAGAAAAATTGAATAAAGAGCTCTTGAAGTTAGAAGACTATGCCCCCTTGTTAGATAGCCTGCCAATTTGAGAGAGTTGATTACTTACTGTGGCTCAGGGATCCTGGAATTGGTGACTCCCTTTAAAATTCATTCTCTTTTCTCTTGATGGAACAAAATAGCTTTATTTTCCTTCTATTGTTCACCTCCCCCTCACAAAATAAATTGTATGATGTTTCCTCTCTGGATGCACAAAGTATTTCAGAATCTCTTCAGGCCTGAGATCTAGTTGGGTGTGTGTGCACCCTGAGTGTGTGGTATGTGAGATATATGTATATGTGTTTATATTTTTTGCTATCTTTGGATTCATCCAGTTCTAGGAATGCTTATAACTTGCTTGCATTGCATGGTTCTGGCTCCCTCTGCAGCCCCAAATGGAAAAGTGCTTTATTGTCTTTTGTTGCTGAAAAATCCAGCTCTCAGCCTTCTTTCTTTGAATAGAGCATCCCAGCTGGTATGCAAGTACAGATTGAGATTTCAGATTTAGGAATTCATTCATTCATTCATTCATTCATTCATTCATTCATTCGGCAAGGCATGCTGAAGACTGAAGACACACTTTTAAAAGCACTAAGAGGTGAGAAGATAGAGTGAGGAGGATGGGGAGGGAGGAGAGAAGAGGCACAGAGGAGGCATGCACAATTGCAAAATTAATTTTTTTTTAAATTGTTTTATTTATTTATGAGAGTCACACACACAGAGAGAGAGAGAGAGGCAGAGACATACGCAGAGGGAGAAGCAGGCTCCATGCACTGGGAGCCCGACGTGGGAGTCGATCCCGGGTCTCCTGGATCGTGCCCTGGGCCAAAGGCAGGCGCCAAACAGCTGCACCACCCAGGGATCCCGCAAAATTAATTTAATAAGGAGAAGGTTAATTTACTTACAAGTATTTACTGGAAACTTTTTTTTTTTTTAAATTTTTTTTTTTAATTTTTATTTATTTACTTATGATAGTCACAGAGAGAGAGAGAGGCAGAGACACAGGCAGAGGGAGAAGCAGGCTCCATGCATCGGGAGCCTGATACGGGATTCGATCCCGGGTCTCCAGGATCGCGCCCTGGGCCAAAGGCAGGCGCCAAACCGCTGCGCCACCCAGGGATCCCTACTGGAAACTTTTGTTAAGAAATCAGGTGCAGAGTGGAAACCTACAGTTATTGTACAATTTCCAGGCTTGTTTTATTGGATTACACACCTAGGGCATTATTGCACTGCTTACATTGATGAGTTGTACAATTTGGCCTTCAATGTTGGCTTGGCTGTTGAACATTTAGGGTGACTTTGGCTAGGGCTTGACATCTTAACTTTAAATTATTGATTTTTAAGATACTCTTGAGAGTTTGGTTCTCCCCATAAATCTAGAGCTGCTGTTAAAATGTAACACAATGATCCATGAGTTCCAGGATAGAAATTCTTTAAGCAGCAGTGAACCTAGTTGACCTGTAATGATTTCAGGATAAATAAGGGCAGAATATCTAGGCACATTCTGCTTAGTGAAGTCAAACTGCGAACATTCAAGGGTGGCTTTTGGGGTGCTGTTATGTTCTGTTTGTTGATATGGGTACTGGTTACACAAATAAATATATTTAGTGTGTGAATATTTCACTTACATGTGCATTTTTTGTATGTTATACATTAATAAAAAGTTTATTTTACAAATCTCATATGTTAAATGCCTTTTAAGAGCATTCACCAAAGTACTGTTTATGTTAGTAGTGGCACACGTGAGTACACTGCTGCTGCCTGTTCTGTGAAGTAGCCCCCAATCTAATCATACCATATTAAATCTTGTCTCCTTTAAAGGTGTAAGTATGTGTACAGATTTACATTATGTAAGATGACTCTTATTTAATCGATGATTAGATTTAGAGTTTTTAAGACTTCTTTCATATTCATAAAATAAGTTTTAGACCTTTGAAATATGACTTTTAAATTTAGTAAGTCAATGGCATTTTGGTTTTTTCCCCCTTTGTGTGATCTTTTTTAAGACTTAGGATCCCTATGAATTTTTAATCTGTGTTTTTTTTTTGTGAAACCAAATAACACTCATTAACTCAGAAAGTTGTGATGATGTTGGTTCTGTCTGAAATTAAGTATTAAAAATTTTTAGAATGAGAGAAGTGAAGTTTTTTTTTTTAAAGATTTTATTTATTTATTCATGAGAGACACACAAAGAGGGGCAGAGATATAAGCAGAGGGAGAAGCTGGCTTGCTGTGGGGGTCCGATGTCAGACTCGATCTCTGGATCCCAGGATCATGCCCTGAGCCGAAGGCAGACACTCAACCACTGAGCCACCCAGACGCCTCTTTGTGGGAAAGTTTTATAGGCAGTTTTGTTATCTACTTCCCACTTTGCCTTCCTTTACAGTGTTCTGTGTTTGACTTGTATAAATCTCATCTTTGCTTTCTTGAAATCTTACCCCCTATATTGTCATTAAACCTTTTGCCCACTTAGAAGAATAAAGCTTGATATTCTTGCTTGAAAATTTAGTGAATGATTGTTAGATGTCAGCACTGGTTTGTATTGCTTTCTAATTTGACTGTAAAGATCTAGTTTAGAGATTGGTTATTTTTGCTATTTAGACTTACAGAGGAAAACAGCAACAGATTCTAGTTTTTATCCTGGAGCTAAATGCACATAGCCTTGTTGATTTTTGTGGAAATTATCAAGCTCCAACTTTTCTCTAGGGGTCTCCCAAAAATGTTTCCCTGGCTTTATGTTGAAACGACTGTAATCCACAGAGTAGACATGACATGAGAAGGGCAGTTGGTTCTTGGAGGAGTTCTCGCTTTGATCTCTGCAAGGAGAGTGCGAGGCTTCTTTGGGCATGTTTCAGTTCCAGGTCTATGTAGCAGCCACAGACCCTGAACCCAAGCTGGGATTTCTATTTGGAGCAGACATTGACCTCTTATTCTGGGCTGAAAATAGTGAAGTGTATCAGTTTTGGTAGCTTGGGTTATAGGAAACCTAAATTAGTTTGAAGTGGAATTACCCTGATGAAAGGGCAGTTGAAAGCCCTTGACACTGGACAGAGGATTGTCTAGTGTCTAATCTTGGCTCAAAATGCACCAGACATAATGAGAGTCATTATGAACTGCCGATCTCCTACCCCTTCCCCTCCACAGACCCTATTAGACTTGCAAAAATAGCAAACACTGTGTGTGTTTGGCATGGTGCCCACTGTGTACTAGAAAAAGAAAGCGTACCTTGTTTGCACTCCAACCAGTTACTGGTGCATCGTGTTACAGCTCTGCTTGGTTCTGAACTCCTCTGTTCCATCTCATCCTGACAGATGCTGTCTTTGCTACCCCTTAGCAAGACAAATGCAGCTACTCTGCAGGAGTTGGCTTTTGCCCAGCTATACTTGCCAGTACCCTAAACTGATGTGCTTGCATACCTGTGGGAAGATAACAGCTTGTGGACCTGTCATCTTCTGCTGTGATGTGCACTATCTTTTGAAGTTTTGCCATTTCTGAAGAAGTTGTCATTCTGTTTGGCTGACCAAATAGGTGTGTGAGACCTGAACTTCTCTTCTTGGCTTTTAAACAATAGATGTTTGTTTGTTAAGCATCCACTGAACGTGCCAAGGAGGGTCCTGTCCTCTAGGAGCCCAGCGTGCTTTTAGGTTGAAAGATGATCAATCAGTCAGATGATTGGGACCTTAATAGTTGTGTTCCTGAAGGACTGTAGAACAAAGATGAAGGGGAGAATCTCTGGGGAGCTTCAGGCAGAGTGTCCTCTTAGATGGCCATGAGGTTAAGTGGAATGCAGGGCATGTAGCCTGTGTTTGCTGAGTCCAAGGTGAAAGAGAAGTGTCTTGAAAGGAGCTTGAACCTAGGCTGGGACCTGAATTTTAAGGCTGCAGGCGATGTGGAATCCATGTGAGATTTTAAAAACAGTTAAGTAACCTGTTCAGCTTGCTTTTCTTAAAAGTAGCATTACTCTGGCAGCAGTTTGAAGGCTGGGGTTGTAAAAAAGGCAATGAGAGTTGGGAACTGTTAAGTTGGAAGCTAGGAGGCATGAGAAGTTTTTGAACTTAAAAAAAAAAAAGTGAGGTCCTAAGTTCAGATAGGGAGAGTGTAGTTAAGGGCAGGAAAGGACCCAGAGATATTTAGAAATCTCAAGTAAAGTAGTCAGTGTTTTTCACCACGTTAGACCCAACCACATAACTTTTGTACAAGGAACAAGTTCCTCCTCCAGAGCTCTGGTCTCTTCTCTTTCAGGTCCTCCTTGCAGGCTTCTGACCCATCTTGGTCCATCAATCTGTGTTTCCACTGGACCTGCATCTGTAACATCTGTCCTTTGGGACCCACAGATAATTTTTTGAGTACATGTTGCTTTTGTTTTCCTAAGGTTTAAGTTGCTGGGTCAGCTTAACATGATTGTATCCAACAGTGAATTAACCATTTATAGACTAGGCATCAGTGGCGAAGGCACTGATAGGGAAGTTAATTGGTGAATCAAGTTCCAATTGAAAGACTTAAATGGAGATTATTTTAGTAAACTTGAGAATTACTAATCATCTTTCTTTCTTTCCTTCCCTTCCTTACTTCTTGTCCCTTTTCTGTTTTCACTTTTCCTTTGACTTCTCCCCTTCCCTTCCCTTCCCTTCCCTTCCCTTCCCTTCCCTTCCCTTCCCTTCCCTTCCCTTCCCTTCCCTTCCCTTCCCTTCCCTTCCCTTCCCTTCCCTTCCCTTCCCTTCCCTTCCCTTCCCTTCCCTTCCCTTCCCCCCTCTCTCTCTTTCCTCCTCCCCTCTTCCTTTCCCTTCCTCCATCCCCATTGGATGCAAAACTGATCGAGTCAAGTATAATTATGAGGCTCTTGGGGGCTGTGATGTAGAGTAACTGGATGACTTTGTATGAGAAGACATGAGGGAATGTATGGAGACTCTCAAAAGGCCAGTCTCCCTCTAACTTGTTCCTGACACAGGGGAGGCTTCCTTTTCCCATTTGGATTAACACAAAGTTGGAGAGAAGTCTGGAAGCTAGAAATTTGAAGACAGCTCATTAAACTACTTTGCCCACAGATGAATCTATTATAGAGATTAAAAAGTAGCATTATCTTTTTGTTCTGAGACAGAGAAGTTTGGTCTGGGACTTAGGGCCCTGATTTCCCAGGCTTTTTCATGCCACTGAGGACCAAAAATTTCCTTGTCTCCATTGTGTGGGATGCCTGGAATGGGGTGATACAGCTGTCTTCCAAATCTGTGTGGGCAAGGATGTCTACAAGAAAACATGACATGGATTGTCTGGTGGGAATGGAAAAGAAAGTGTATACTAACTGGATAATTTGAAGTAGATCAGGATTGGTATAAGCTCAGAGCCTGAAGAAACTCTTGAGGCTACCTGGAATGGAAGAATTCTGGAAGTTCTTTGTTTGGGGATCAGGAGTATGGGTTCTTTCACACTAAAAGGAGAGGGGGGTTCAGTCATTGCTTTTCATGTTCTTGAATACAACTGTAATCTTCTTCTTATCATTATTTTATTATGTTTCCTCCAGGACATAGCTTTACTTCTCTAAAGAGAATGCTGTGATGCCATCTGCCAGTTTACAAAATGCTTCAGGATCTACTCCTCCCTGCTGTTTCTGTGCCCTTTCCCCAAATCATGGTAAAGCTCCTATACCCAGCCTGAGATGTGTTCTCCATATTCATTCCCCTCTTTGGGAACTGAACTGGGCATGTGGCGAGTAGAGACACAGTGTACACTAAAGGAACTTGGTACCAAAATGTACTGGGAGGGTCATGATGAGGAGATGTTTTGGGGTGAGAAGTCCATGCTACACATCTCAAATACTTTAGAAACTTCTTTGAAGAATTCTGTGCCTTCAAGATTCTCTTGCTGAATGTATTTTTCACTGCTTTAGGAATAATCTTCTTGAGGCCCTTCCTTCAACTCTTTAACCTATAAATGATTGCCCATTACTTATAGATCCGAATTCTGTAATGCAAGACCTTTTAGTCCCATCAAATAAAACCCATCCTCCCCAGCATTCTTCTTCCTAGGTGGTACCTCCTTCCATCTTCTCACGTGCCTCTTACTACTGCTCTTCCCGCTCTTCTGTAAAGCTCCAGATTCAGTGAGTACACTTTACTATGCTTCGGGAAGTTTCCTTGCTGCTTGTGGACATGCAGCATGTCTTGTGGCATGGACATGCCTTCCTATTTTTGTTTCTGTTGCTGTAAGAGGAAAATATGATTTTCAAAAAACCATTGATGCTTTGTACTTTTACAGAATATGGGCTGGCAAGTCATACGTTTGATGCATGATTGTACTTAAAATTGTGGGTATATAAATAAATCTTAAGTCATGACCTTGCCCTGAAAGAGTCTACAGTACAGTGACTAGACCCAAACTAAACATGATGGAAAGTGGAAGTAACTGAATGATCTCTAAGACAGAGAGGAGGTGTTAAGGAGAGGAGGCAGTACAATATAACCCAGGGAAGTGCAAGGAACAGTGGAGTGGGGGGCACAGAGGATGACCATGCTGTGGGAGAGAGGAAGACCCACCAGAGCAGAGGGAGGAGGTAGATGGAGGAAGGTCTTAGATACATGGGTTGGAATCAAATTGTGTAGGGTAATGAAGGCCAGGGAAGGGAGTTTAGGCCAAGAAATAGAAATTAGTGATAGGTAGTTGAGTAGTTGAATGAAACGGAAATATGTGGTATGGTTAGAAGGCAGAGTTGCAAAGACCAGTAAAGAGAGATTGCTGAGATAAGCCAGTTGTGCTCACAGTGGGAAGATGGAGGTTGGGAAGATGATTCAAAGAAAGAAATGACAGAGCTTGCTGACAGATCAGTGCAAGCCTTATGGGAACTGCAGATCCGATCCTGTTTTAAACTGGAACATCCTAACGTTATAGGTGTGTGTGACTGAAGGAAATCCTGTTTAAGATTTAGATTTCATACTGATGTGTTATACTGTATTTGCACAGCAAAAGCAACTTTTAAATACCCTTGTATAACTGCCCCATCCTGTTGTATTCAACATCTATATCAACTTTCTTACCTATACATGCAGGTGATACCTACCCACTCTCTAGGCTTACTTTGTTGAAGGCTCAGTGTATGAGCAGTGAATCTGGTAGACAATTCAAGGATAATAAATCCACTTGTCTTTTTTCCTATTCATTCTGAAGGAGAGGAATCTACTTTACAGAAGCATTTTAAAAGATACCCCTTCAATGTTAGGCTAACTTTTGGCTTAAACTATTTGTGTTTCAAAAAAAAAAAAATCAATATACAAACATACTTCAGGAGCTTTCCCCATCTAGTTAGATCTAAGCTGAACACACACCCTCCTATCTTTACCTGCATCTCCCCAGTCTTGCCATGGCTGTGGGGGCAGGTTCAGCTCACATACATCCTTCCAAGGGATAAACTTGATACCTTTGCCTTTCATGAAACTCTACCTGTGTGAAGTGAGCCCTTTGATCCATAGTCTTCCCTGATGAAACTAAGGGAAGATTAAGGAACACCTTTGAGTAGATGAATATTGGATGAAGTTTATATAATTTAAACTTATACTACTGTTAACCCCTTCACTCAGTGAAGAGATAGGAGAAATTTGTACAGTTTTGGCATACACCAGGCATAAGGTGCTGTGTCTTCTCCGGGTATATCCTTCTCATGTATGTAGGGCAGAGTTTGAGAATAAGTAAATGTTAATTGATGATTGTCATTTCTTTTAGCTTCATAGAGAACCCTCTAATATTGAATGAAAGATACTGAAATGGAATTGAGGTCAGTTAGTATCTGTGTATTGAGCCATCAGGGTTTTTTAGTGGTGAACAAGACTGTTCATTCTACTTCAGAAACAAGAACAGTAATAAGAATGATACCACCAGCTAACATTTCTTAAATGCTTACTATATGCAAGGTTGTATTCTAAACACTTTTCATCCCCCTTCATTCTCTTAATAAACTTATGAAGTAGGTATTATCACCTTCATGTTAAAGGTAAGGAAATTGAGGCACAGAGAAGTTAAGTGACTTCCTCAGGATCTCACAGCTTAGAAGTAGTAGAGTCGGGATTTGAACCTGCATAGGTAGGCTCCAGGTTCCTAATGTCTCTCTTTACTCTGTTCCATTCATGGTGAGAAGGGCAGTTAGCAAATCCTTTCCTTTAAATTATATAAACCTCATCAGTGTTCATCTCTTCAAAAGTGTGATTAATTCTGTGGAAGTCTGTAATGGTGAATTAATCTGGAAAAGTGGAGGCTGGTAAGGCTTTCTTGAGAATATGCCCTTTAGGGTGGTACACAAAGAATAAGCAGGTGCCCTCTAGGCGAGGTATAGTGGACAAGGGTGTTCCAACGTGTGTGGTGGCCATCAGGCTGAAGAAAATAAGGATTTGAGGAATGCTCGGAGAAGCCTCTTCAAAGGAAGGGATGAGAGAGAGAGTATGTCACAGAATGAGATACGCAGGGGCCTAGTCATGAAGGGCTCTGCAGGCCCTACTTCAAGGGCATATTGGGCCTGAAAGTGTATAGGATTAAGGACAATTGTGATTTATAATAAGATTTATAATTGTGATTTGTAGTAAGTATATAGTTGGTCTTTGTCCCATTCCTGGCATAGAAGTTCCTAATGTGCTTGGTATTTTCTAAGTGATGAGGACAATAAAAGTATCTTTGTGTTGTTAATGTGATGACTTAAAAAGCCCCTGTGTGACTCAAGGGTGGAGGCTCTTGCCCTGGAAACCAGTCATATGATTAGAGACTTAACAGTCCCACCCCAGGACTCCGAGGGAGGGGGAAAGGGGTGCAAGGATTTAATCAGTCATACCTGTGTGAGGAAGCCTCCTTGAAAACCCGAAAGGATGGGGTTTAGAGAGCTGCTGAGTTGGTGAGTGTGTGGAGATTCAAGGAGATTGGTGCTCCCAGAGAGAGTATGGAACTTCCTCACCCCTTCCCACATATTTTGTCCTATATACTTCTTCATCTGGCTTTCGTCTGTATCCTTTTAATACTTTGTGCAATAAAATGGTACATATAAGTAAATGTTTCTCTGAGTTCTGTGAGTCTCTGGCAAATTAATCAAACCTGAGGAAAAGTTGTTGGAATCTCACTTGTGGGTCAGTCAGAAGCACAGTTAACACCATGGACTTGAGTTTGGCATTAGAGTCAAACTAACTAGTCAAACTCTAAACTAGAGTCAAACATTAATTGCTTGACAGTATTGGGGGGAAAAACATACTGAAGGGACATTAAAGGTTAAGATTTAGGGACGGCTGGGTGGCTCAGCAGTTGAGCTTCTGCCTTCAGCTCAGGGGTGATCCTGGGATCCGGGATCGAGTCCCACATTAGGCTCATTGCAAGAAGCCTGCTTCTCCCTCTGCCTGTGTCTCTGCCTCTCTCTCTCTGTGTATCTCTCATGAATAAATCAATAAAATCTTTTAAAAAATGTTAAGACTTAAGGTCAAGGCAAACATTAAAGGAATGGATCCGTGCTTGTAGTGTGATGAGAGGAGTTAGAGATGTGTTACAAACCAGGGATGTGTCTGATGAATCGTAGAGGCAGGTCTGGATGTAGAGTACAGTCAGGAGGCAGTTTTTCTTGTCCAGGTGACACATGACCTGTGAGACCCTGGGCCAGGGTATTAGCAGGGAGGATGGAGAGAAGCCCAGGAGCACTTAGGAAGCTGAGAATGGGTGATTTGGAGGCAGATGATGAGAATGAGGAAGGAACCAGTTAACAGTGCCCAAATTAGGAGTGAGAGGAAACTTGCAAACTATCCATATTGGACCTGTGTGCATTAGACCTTATTTGGCCAAGAGAAGGATTATGTAAAAGAAAATGGATGGCTTTTGCCATAGCACAGTTAGAAAATGATTTCTGCCAAGGACATGGACAAACACACGCACATGTACACATATTTTGTATGTGTCTGTATATGTACATTTATATATTTATTGTATGTGCATATTCAGACACCTATATACATAAACCTGAGTTTCTTATTGTGGAGGTTAGGCCACACAGATTAAAGTGATTTTATTTTATTTTATTTTATTTTATTTTATTTTATTTTATTTTATTTTATTTTTTATGTTTTTATTTTTTTATAATAAATTTATTTTTTATCAGTGTTCAATTTACCAACATACAGAATAACACCCAGTGCTCATCCCGTCAAGTGCCCCCCTCAGTGCCCGTCACCCATTCACCCCCACCCCCCGCCCTCCTCCCCTTAGTTCGTTTCCCAGAGTTAGGAGTCTTTATGTTCTGTCTCCCTTTCTGATATTTCCCACACATTTCTTCTCCCTTCCCTTATATTCCCTTTCACTATTATTTATATTCCCCAAATGAATGAGAACATACACTGTCCTTCTCCGATTGACTTACTTCACTCAGCATAATACCCTCCAGGTCCATCCACGTTGAAGCAAATGGTGGGTATTTGTCGTTTCTAATGGCTGAGGAATATTCCATTGTATACATAAACCACATCTTCTTTATCCATCTTTTGATGGACACCGAGGCTCCTTCCATAGTTTGGCTATTGTGGACATTGCTGCTATGAACATCGGGGTGCAGGTTTCCCGGCGTTTCATTGCATCTGAATCTTTGGGGTAAATCCCCAACAGTGCAATTGCTGGGTCGTAGGGCAGGTCTATTTTTAACTCTTTGAGGAACCTCCACACAGTTTTCCAGAGTGGCTGCACCAGTTCACATTCCCACCAACAGTGTAAGAGGGTTCCCTTTTCTCCGCATCCTCTCCAACATTTGTGGTTTCCTGCCTTGTTAATTTTTCCCATTCTCACTGGTGTGAGGTGGTATCTCATTGTGGTTTTGATTTGTATTTCCCTGATGGCAAGTGATGCAGAGCATTTTCTCATGTGCATGTTGGCCATGTCTATGTCTTCCTCTGTGAGATTTCTCTTCATGTCGGTTAAAGTGATTTTAGAATAGAGGTTGTGTCTTTGGTGCCTACCACCCTTTGGGTATTGTGGTGTTGGTAAGTAGCAGCACCATGGTTCATCCACCATCACAGATTCTCCTGGAGTCAAAGCGCAGGGTGATCAGTGTGTCTGGTAACCCGGCACAGCAGTGGGAGAGGTGGATGAATGTCATGTCCTGGTTGGGTTCACATTGGTATCAATTCCAGCTTTATCTCTCCCTTGAGCTAATGTTATTCACCTCAAAGCATCTTCCTGTCTGTCTAGAAAACCTCCAAAAGCTTCATTCTGATGGTTATCATTTCTGACAGGGTGTTTTCTGCTGAACATTTAGAACTGGATAGGGCAAGATAAGTTCCCAGCAGATAGGAAGTTTTTGTATTGCCACTTATGCTATAGCAGCACCTCCACTCTTGCCCTGTAGGCCTTCCAGGAAATTTCTTTGCCACATGGCAGATACCTGAGGAATTTATGTTTTGATGTCTCATCAAACTTTTTTTTTTTTTAAGATTTTATTTATTTATTCATGAGAGACACAGAGAGAAAGAGGCAGAGACACAGGCAGAGGGAGAAGCAGGCTCCATGCAGGAGGCCTGATATGGGACTCAATCCTGGGACTCCCAGGGATCCAGGATCACAACTTCAGCTGAAGGCACACGCTCAACCGCTGAGCCACCCAGGCGTCCCTCATCATACTTTTTAAACATTGGTTTGTAGCATCCATTTTGGTGATCAGGAATGAGAGTGTGTACTTGCCAGTGGTATGGGGTTAACCTCAGTTATGGGGGAGTGGTTATTTTGAAAGGAGTTAACTATAGTGTTTGAAAAACTGTGAAATGAAGGTCTTCCACAACACTGGGGTTTCTAAAGGGAAAAGAGTTGGGCCAGATAGGATGAACTGGTCTGATTAAATGCTCTGTCTCACTCTTGATTCAGGTTGCTGATTTTATTGTTATTGTTAAAGTATCATTTTTTAATGTACCAGACTTTGCTCAGGATAGTGTAGTACATTTAAGGAATGACATAAGAAAAACAGTAAATACGAATCTTTTCATCAGGGATCCGAAAAACTGATGGTTATTGAGAACACATGGAACATTTATACCTTATAATTGTGCTTCATGCCTCAGAATGTTCCCGTAACTCTCATATAGTACTTTACTCTAGTTTACTCAGAGTCTTCAGGTTTTGTTTGTTTGTTTATTTAACCTGTTCACAGTCTGCCCCCCACTGGAATATATAGTCATGGGGATACATACTTATTCTGCATTGTGTGTGTCCCTGACACCAAGAGCAACACCTGGCACATAGTAGGCACTCAATACATTTTAGTCATTTAGATAAGTGACCAAAAATTTTTACCTTACAAATATCAGTAATAATTATATAAAACACTTATGGACATCTGATTTTGCTTTGTGCCAGGTTTTCTTTTTTGTTAATTTAATTTTTATTTTTTTAAAAGATTTTATGTATTTATTCATGAGAGACACAGAGAGAGAGGCAGAGACATAGACATAGGGAGAAGCAGGCTCCCCAGGGAGTCCGATATGGGACTCAATCCCAGGACTTGGGATCATGCCCTGAGCCAAAGGCAGACGCTCAACTGCTGAGCCACCCAGGCGTCCCTGTAGTACCAGGTTTTCAAGCAGGTTTTATAGTATTCGTTGTCCTGGGAGAAGTTTATGGGCTCTTTTCCTTTTTAAAGAGAGTGAATATTGTCGTAGCTAAGTTGAAACTATAGGGGTACTCCTGTACTTGTTCCTGTATCTATGGGTGTTTTTTTTTTTTTTCTTTCAGAGAGCCCACTAGTAAACCATTATCATTCCCATGTCTGAGGGAGACTCTCTGGCACCTGCAAGGGTTTGGCTGGGCTCCTAGGCTCCTGCCAGGAGAAGAGCTTTGTTCCCCCCTGGGCTACAATCCCAGCAGTAGAGTAAGCTGAATTTTGGTACCAAGTTATCTTGGCAGTGGCAAGTATAACATATTTTGGCTGGTGATTTCTGCATGATTTGTATGAATTTCTGTAAGACAGGAGTCACAACAAAACCATTATGTGACTTGTGTCTAAAGCTATCTGTCAGTTGGAGCTGTGGAAATCAGTTTGCATATGTCAACAATTTAATCTTCTAATAAACTTGCCAATGGAAAACTGACACTGGAATTATGTTTCTGTATTTACTGACTAGGAAGATGTGGTTATCAAATGTACTGATTGAAAAATCTTTAAAATCCCAATCTTTAAATTGGGACCATATGTGTGTTTTCTTTCTCTAGCCAAATCTATTTGTACATTTACCCACACATGTGTATATACACACACAGCGTACAGTTACATTGGTGTGTTTGTATTATATACGTATGTGTTCACACAGAGCACACATGTGATTCATGCATATGCGTGAGTTTTTAATATGCTTATAGATTGAAGTGTAAGGAAATAAGGGGAGTTTCCTTATGTGTTAACAATACGGTTACCTACATTATAGGCTCCTAATATGTATTAAGTTGGTTAGTATGTGTATAGCACATAAGTCTTCCATAAATACTGGCTTTCACTATTTTAGAGTATATCTTCTTCTATCAGGCTCAGCATCAGACTCTTGGTCTGTCACTTCTTCTTGTACCAATTTAGCTTCAAAGGCAGGCTGGCATAGCTCCAAAATTACTGTGTAATGGGACAACATTTGGTGAATCTACTATTACTCTAAAATGCCTGCAACTAGTTTTTATGCCATATAAGAAATATTAGTAGCAATATTTAAATATGGAAGCCATTTATTAAATACCTTCATAATATAGATTCCTATTATAGTAAACTATTTCTCTAAGTCATCATCATCATTCCGTACAGTCCATTTGTTTTTTTTTTTTAATTTTTATTTATTTATGATAGTCACACAGAGAGAGAGAGAGAGGCAGAGACACAGGCAGAGGGAGAAGCAGGCTCCATGCACCGGGAGCCCGACGTGGGATTTGATCCCGGGTCTCCAGGATCGCACCCTGGGCCAAAGGCAGGCGCTAAACCGCTACGCCACCCAGGGATCCCCCGTACAGTCCATTTGGATTGCCAGACTAAAGCTAAGTTTGCTGAGGGCTGCCTATTTATTAAGAAAAAAATAAGAGAGTATTTCCTGTGGTCTGAATATTGGTGACCCCCCATACATATATTGGCATCTTAACCCCAAAGGGAAAAGAGTTCATTGGTGGGCCCTTTGAGAGGTGCTTAAGTCACGAGGGTGGAACCCTACGTATGAGATTATTGTTTCATAAATGGATCCCTAGTTCCTTCCACCATGTGAGCATGCAGTGATAAGTTTGCAAAGTAAAAGAGGCCCCTCCCCCAAATGCTATCATCCTGGCTCCTTGATCTTAGACATCCCAGCTTTTAGAACTATAAGAAATAAATACATTTTTATTGTTATAAGCTACCTCGTCAGTGGTATTTTGTTACAGCAGCATGAACAGACTAAAAGACAATATTTAAGTGACCAAGTGGAGAGAAAATATTGTGAAAAGAACATAGAAGAATTTGGGAATATTGGTAGGGTAATATTTAGGTATATGTATACCAAGAAAGATGATGCTGAGGACTCATACTATTTTGAGACCGGTTTCATTAAGTAATGGTTGTATTCACTGGGGGAAAAGGTATAAATTGTAGTCAAAATGAGTATATGAACTGGTGATGTGAAAGTGTGGAATAATTGGATTTTTGTTGGAATAGGTAAGTAGCTTGTTCTGGACAAAAGATTAACAGCTCACAGCAAGGGATTACATAGTTTATGTAATTTTATAGAATAAAAACGAAGTCCCAGATGGTCAAAGTAAAGACCACAGAGTTGGTTAGTAGAAGTGCAAGTACTAAATCAAACTCTGATGTGCTGGAAAATAATGCCTACATAGCAATTGTTTAACAGAGATGGTATGGAAATAGAAAAAATGAACTTGAAATGTTGACCTCAACTCTCTGAGAATAATTCTAGCCCTGAACTATGCTAGACAGAATCTATAGATTATTCTTAATAAAATGCCTTTCTTGTTTTATTATGGGTGAAGAAACTCTACATATCTCCTTTAGGTCAGGTTTGTTTGAACATGTTCAAAAAGACAGCATGTTTCTGAGATCCAGATCATTGGAGTGAGTGTATTTTGGGCCTCGCTCATCATGGCTGCTTTTGTGATTTGAGTCATGTGCATTATAATAATAGTATTTTATCTGTGTAGAAGACCATAGAGGCATTTGTATTTAGGGCATTATATTGGTTTTTAAAACCTATATGGATAGAGTAGATTGTGTTTGAGTTTTAGAGCAGAACCTGAGTTAAAAGGAGGGCCCTGGGGCTGCTGGGTCTCAGAACAGCGAACTAGGTGGTTACCACTTTGTTGAAGTTGCAGCTCTTTTTCTTTTCAATCAGTTGGGGGAAAGATTATCTTTTGGTAGCTTTTTAGACTTTGACTTTGAAATTTGGAGAGGCAGTGTGTGTTAGGTAAAACTTTTTGTGTAGAGGCACACTTTTTAAGGTTTGTGAGTATGCTCTGTTATAACCTTTAAAGATCAGATTTTATGGTATCCAACTAGAAATAAGTATCACCAGAATAGGTATTGTAGCAATGGGGGAGTTTGAGGACAGCAAAGCAACCGACTTCGATGAAAGGGTCAGATAGATTTTAGATATGCACCCTTAACATCCTGAGTATTCTGAGGGGTTGGGGGATAGGATATAGTTTTTTTTTTTTTTTTTTTTTTTTTTTTTTTAAGTTGGTATTTGGGGAACAACTGACCTGGTTTTCTGAATCTCTGTCTCTGCTCCACTGGTTGTATGTCTCTGAGGTTGGCTTCCCTTATCCAAGAAATAAAGCTAATGATACCTGCTTCACAATTATTTTTATTGAGGTATAATTGATGTAACATTTTATTTCAGATGTACAATGTAATGATTCAGTATTTGTATATATTGCAAAATGATCATCACACAAGTCTAGTTAACATCTATCATCATACAGAGTTAAAATTTTTTTCTTGTGATGAGAGCTTTCAAGATCCACTCATCTAGCTATTCTCACCTAGCAATACAGTGTTATTAACTATTATCACCATGCTTCACCTAGCTTAATGCCCTCGAGGTCTATTCATGTTGTCCCAAATGGCAAGATCTCATTGTTTTTTTTTTTTTTTTTTTTTATGGCTGAGTAGTACTCCTGTACACATGTATGTGTGTGTGTATGTAACATTTTCTTTATTCATGGACATTCAGGTTTGTTTACATGTCTTGATGATTGTAAATAATGCTGTGGTAAACATGGGAGTGCATATCTTTTTTTAAAAAGTAAACTGTACCCCATATGGGACTTGAACTCACAGTCCTGAGATCAGGAGTCACATACTTTACCAACTGAGCCAGCCAGGCACTCCTGCTCATATCTTTTTGAATCAATGTTTTCATTTCCATCAGGTAAATACCTCAGAAATGGAATTGCTGGATCATATGGTAGTTCTATTTTTAATTTTTTGAGGAACCTCTGTACTGTTTTCCACAGTGGCTGCACTAATTTGCATTTCTAACAAGAGTGGTCTCCGCTTTATCCACATTCTTGCTAACATTCGTTATTTCTTTTTGACAATAACCATTCCAACAGGGGTGAGATGATAGCTTATTATATTTTTGACCTGTATTTCCTCATTGATTCAGTTATGTTGGAGTATATTTTCATGCATCTGCTGGCCACTGTATGTCTACATATTCAGATCCTCCGTCCATTTGTTTTTAATTGGATTGTTTATTTTTCTGCTCTTGAGTTGTAGGAGTTCTCCATATATTTTGGATATTAGTCCCTTATCAGACACATAATCTACAAGTATTTTTTTCCTATGTATTTTGTTGATGGTCTCCTTTACTATTATGCAAAAATTTTTCAGTTTGACATTGTTTCATTTGTCTATTTTTGCTTTTTGTTGCCTTTGCTTTTGGTGTCAAATCCCAAAAAATCATCGTCAAGACTGATGTTGAGAAACTAATTGCCTCTGTTTTCTTCTGGGAGTTTTATGATTGAGACTTCTATTCAAGTCCTTAACTCATACTGAGCTCATTTTTGAGAGTGGGCAGCCCTGGTGGCCCAGGAGTTTAGTGCCACCTTCAGCCCAGGGCCTGATCCTGGAGTCCCAGGATCGAGTCCCACGTTGGGCTCCCTGCATGGAGCCTGCTTCTTCCTCTCCCTCTCTCTTTCTCTGTGTCTCTCATGAATGAATGAATGAATGAATGAATGAATGAATAAATAAATAAATCTTTAAAAAAAGGGAGAGAGAGAGAGTAGTCCATTTTCACTCTCATTCCATGTGGCTCTTTAGCTTTCCCAGTACCATTTTTATTGAAGACAGTGTCCTTTTCCCATTGTATATTCTTGGCTTCCTTATTGTAAATTAATTAATCAAATATGTGACAGGTTAGC
Source organism: Canis lupus familiaris (assembly GCF_011100685.1). NCBI lineage: Eukaryota > Metazoa > Chordata > Mammalia > Carnivora > Canidae > Canis > Canis lupus. The sequence goes on along the minus strand of NC_049227.1, from coordinate 3,458,241 downwards.
TCTGGGCTCTGCTCCACTGATATGTGTGTTTCCTTCTTAGGTCAGTATTGATTGCACTGTGTTCATCACCACTACCTTGCAACATAGTCTGAAATTAGGGAGCATGATGCCTCTAGCTCTATTCCTCCTTTTCAAAATTGCTTCCGCCATTCTGAGCCTGTTTTTGGTTCCTTACAAATTTTAGGATTGTTTGTTATATTTCTATGAGATATGTTATAGGAATTTTAATAGGGATTGCATTGAATCTGGAGATTGCTTTGCATAGTATGGACATTTTAACTTCCAGTTAAATATTAATTACTGATTCTTCCAGTCTAAGAGCTTGGAATCTTTTGTCATTTATTTTTATTTTCTTCAGTTTCATTCATTAATGTCTTAACAGTTTTGAGTGTATAGACTTTTACTTCCTTGGTGAAATTTGTTCCTGGGTATTTTATTCTTTTTGATGCAATTTTAAATGAGACTGTTTTGTTAATTTCTCTTTCTGGTTATTATTAGTGTATCAAAATGCGACACATTTTTGTGTCCTGAAAATTTACTGAATTTATTAGTCTCCCGGTTTTTTGGTGGAATTTTCAGGGTTTTCTCTATATAGTATCATGTTATATGTGAATAGTGACAGTTATACTTCCTTTCCAATTTGGATGCCTTTTGTTTCTTTGGCTAGGAATTCCAGTATACTGTGTTGTATAAAAGTGGTGAGAGCGAGTGTCCTTGTCTTGTTCTGATCTTACAGGTAAAGTTTTCACCTTTTCACCATTGAATATGGTGATAGCTTTTGGGTTGTCTCTGAGATATACTTCCCTTGTTGACAAAATAAAGCTAATCATACCTGCTTCACCATTTTTAAACAGCCTTATTGATATATATTTCACATACCATAAAACTCACCCATTTTAAAGGGTATAGTTTGGCTTTAGTATATTCACAGTTATGTGGCCATAAGCACAGTTAATTTAGAACAAATTTTTCCTACCCCAGAAAGAAACCCTGGCAGTCACTTCCCATTTCCTCCCAAATTCCCCTAGGTCTTGGCAATCACTAGTCTACTTTTCATCTCTTTGGATTTACTGATTCTGGACATGGAATCATTCAATATGTCATGCTTTGTGACTCTCTTCAATTCAGTCATTCAATATGTCATGCTTTGTGACTCTCTTCTTTCACTTAGTGTAATGTTGTTAAAGTTCATCCATGTGTGGCACGTATTAGTAGTAAATGACTTTTTGTCACATTATACTCCATTGTATAATGTGGTATATCCATATAATGTATATATTTCCATATGATGGATATACCACATTTTGTTTCTCAAATCACTAGTTGACAGACACAGTTATGTTTCTGAGAGAACTGAATAAAAAAGTCAGTAGTGTTTAATGATGGCTTGCATATCGAAGCAACATATATTTTTGTTGTGTTTATCCAGTTTGGACAGGCTTCTTGTGTGTGTTATCTGCAGCTCCTCTTGTTTTATGAAGCAAGGAAAGCCGTCTTAGTGGGTAGACCACCTGTCTGTCAGCTGTCTCACGTGGGTTCTTGGTTCATTGAAGATCCTGGGTGGGCACTGCAGTTTGATACTAGAACTCACAATGCTTTTCTCAGCAGCCAGAGTGTTCAACAAGTGTTAGCAGTGGGGCTTGTTGTCATTACAGATGCTCTGTGTATAACTGTAAATGCTGGGTTCTAAAAGGATCAAAAGAGGAAGCCATTGGGGCTTACACAGATGTCAGCTAATCCAGTGCTGATCCTCATTCTGTACCTGAGCATTGATACCAATATCAAGCTGTGGGGTAGTTATTCCCCAATCCATATTGGGGAGTATAGGGCTTTGGTAGTTCTGTGCTTGCTGACTCTGCAAAATAGAAAATTGCTGGAGGTTTATGTGACATTAGACAGGAAGTTGGTATTATGCATATAGGCCTTTAGCTAAGAAAAGCCACTGATTGTCTCAGTGTAAGGAATTGGATTGTAAAATTCTAATTGATTATTAAGAAGTGAAATTCTAATAGAAGTAGATTGTTGCTAAAGGTTAAAGAGATTATCTGAAAACATTGATTTCTACTTTGTTGGCTATGGATATACCATAGAACTCAATTATTTAAACGTAATATTTCTGAATTTCTACGTAAGTTACTATATTGTAAAAATAGAATTCTAAACAAGGCCCAATTGTTATTTACTAATCAAATACTATTTTTATATCTGCTGTAGGCCTGTCTCTGCTAGCCATATAGAAAAACAGAATATATGTTCTTTGCTATAAGTGATCTTATGCCCAAATTTACATTTGAGACCCCGAAACAAGTTGTTAAATTTGAAATCTCTGGTGTTTGCCATCCTACTGATAAAATTTGTTGTATAGACTTTCTAAGCCTCTTTGCTATACTCCACAAAGAGAAAACATTACTAATAGCTTGCATGTATTAAGCAGTTAATTTGAACTAGGGCCTGTGCTAACTGCTTTATTTGGATTATTTTGTTTATCTAAGGTAAGCACAGTTACTGTCCCTGATTTATGGATGAGGAAACTGTGGCGCAGAGAGATTAAGTCACTGATTCAAAAGGATACACAGGGCAGCCCCAGTGGCTCAGCAGTTTAGCACCGCCTTCAGCCCAGGGCCTGGTCCTGGAGACTGGGGATTGAGTCCTGCATTGGGTTCCTTGCATGGATCCTGCTTCTCCCTCTGCCTGTATCTCTGCCTCTCTCTCTCTCTCTCTCTGTCATGAATAAATGAATAAAATCTTTAAAAAATGTTATAAAACAAAAGGATACACAGCTTGTAAGTGACAGTATTCTTTATAGCTTCCCATTTGATAAAGTTTTATGTTCTTAAAAGTGCTTTAGAATTTCGGGTTTTACTTTGATACTCTTCTTCTGTGTCCCATGGCTATGAACAAATCAAAGCAAATCTGTGGTTTATTTCTTAGGGAATTATACATAGTATAATAAAAATAAAATAAATTAGTTATATGCTCTAATTACATTATGAATGGCTTCTTTTAATAGTGACCAGCAGTAGCGCAGCTACTAATCTTTATCCCTTAGGTAGTCAAGTAGTTAAGAAGTAGATAAGCAGGTGACCACTAGAACAAGCCTCCACCAGAATAATTCTAAGTAACTTCTCAGACTGAATTGCAGTTCCCTCAATCCTATTTCACTAGATAACATTGTTCAAAAGATACTCTTTTACTCCTTTATGTACCCTGCTGGCAAGCATTCTCAAGAGAGCTTATGCCTTTGGCCTGTGGATAGATCAAAGACATTTTCTCAAATACTGATAATTTTGCTGCCAGCTGGAATTAAGCAGATAGAAAATATACCTACATGACGTAAGCAAACTAGTTTAAAACATGCTAGCTGTAGTATTATTTGTGCTTTTCAGAATTTCCCTAAGGAACTTCATTAATCATGTAGACATTTTGACAAACAGTAAAGGGACAGAACAGAATTTTCCATCTCTTATGACACCTGTACTGTCATGTAGTGTAACATCGCTTCAACTGCTCTGTGCTTTTTTTATTTTTATTTTTTTTAAATTTTTTTATAAGTAGAGTGAGGTTGGGGAGGGCCAGAGAGAGAGAGAGAGAGAGGAAGAGAGACTCTTAAACAGGCTCTGTGTCCAGCTCAGAGCCCAGTGCGGGATTTTAGATTATGACAGGAGCAGAAATCAAGAGTTGGACACTTAACCAGTTGAGTCACCCAAGTACCTCAACTCCTCTGTGCTATTATTTCCATTTAGAAAACAAGAAAATTGAGACTCAGTGAAATGAAATATTTTACATCACTACCTTAAGTCATGATGACATTGTTGGAAAAGGAGAACACTTTTGGTATTTGCTGATTTTATCTTTTTACTGGTCACCTCGTCTTACTGTAATTTGGACTTATCTTGCACTAGAACATCCCAAACTAGATGAAAAACTCAATGGATATAACCTAGTGTATGTATATAATGTATGTAATACAACGTATAGAAGGACTAATGGCAAATTCCTGAAAGACTGTTTCCCTGCTGTCTCATGCCTTGGTAGAAATAACACGTCCTGAGTGCTTATGGGAGGCCCATTACTGTGTCAGACGCTTTTCACGTTTCATCTCCTCTGATTCTCACACTTAGCACCAATCTGTCAAGTGAGTGCTGTTTAATCTACATTTTTAAAGGTAAGATGGCTGAGACTTAGAAAAGTTAAAACCATTTGCCTGTGGTCATTAAGCTAACAATAAGCAAAGCCATTGCTTAAAAAAAAAAAATATATATATATATATATATATTACTGAAGTTTGATTTGCCAACATGTAGTATAACACCCAGTGCTCATCTTGTCAAGTGATGACAGGGGCATCTCAATGCCCGTCACCCGATCACCCCACACCCACACCCACCTCTCCCCTTCCACTACCCCTTGTTAGTTTCCCAGAGTTAGGAGTCTGGCATGTTTTGTCTCCCTCTCTAATTTTTCCCACACATTTTCCCTCCTTTGCCCTATAATCCCTTTCACTATTTCTTATATTCCCCATATGAGTGAAACCATATAATTGTCCTTCTCCAATTGACTTACTTCACTTTAGAAAGGATGAAAGCCATTGCTTTTTAACCACTGTGCGATTTTCCATGCCCACTGAACTACATAAATAGGTTTACTGTAGTTTTTGTACCTCTCAGTTCAAGTCACTACCAGATACACATTCTAAACCAAGATTGCGTACCAGATACACATTCTAAACCGATATATGATATGATATATCATATCAAGATATGATATACTTGATATTTGATTTTTATAAAAATATTTATTTTGTGGTTTCTGATATAATCAGGAAAGTGGCTACTTACTTTTCAAGGTCTGAGTTGGATGTTCTGTTCTCTGTGAACCTTCTCTGAGTTTCTTCTGTGTGTCCCTGTAGCACCTTGTAGCTTAGCCCTTAGGATTTTCCCCATTTACACTCTGGCCTTTTTTTAGAAGCAAGTTGTCTGGTTCAGTTGTTAGCCTTTATTTGTATTGCAAGCACCTTGTTAGCAAATGGTGCACAGTAGATGGTTAATAGATATTTGTTGAATTGAATTGGATGTTTAATAACTGTTTGAATTTAATTATGATATTTACTTTCTGGTGTGCGCTCAGGCACTTTTGGAAGGTCATTGCAGCATTAGGTGCCTGTGGAGACCTTCAGTTTTTCAGGCTAGAAATCGATGACTTGCCATTCCTATAAGAGATCAATTGAATGCATCATTGGGGCTGATTTTTTTTTTCTAAATACTGCTTAGAATACATACATTTTTCTCATAATGGTACTGTCATACTGAACAAAAAATCCTTTTTATTTTAATAAAAGCTTTTTGAAAATGTATCACAAGATTTCTGCAGCATACTTTGTGAGCAGCAATATATATCCCAATGTTTAGAAAATCAGATTTTCAAAGCTACGCTTTATTGATTTATATCCTATTGAAAGTAGCATGAGCAAGTGGAAAGAACGTGGATTTTGGAGTTAGGTGCCTAGATCAAATTCTTATTCAGCTACTTCCTAGCTTTTGACTTTGGACAAAATATAGTTAACTTTTTAAACATAGTTTTCTTATTCTTAAAGCACGAAAGATACATACATATTGGCAGATTTTAGGATGAAATATATATTGGAAGGAAATGTGTCAAATCACTTCTCAAAAAGAGATCTATGAGCTCTCTGTGATAACTTCTGGTATATGTTCATTTCAATTGAATACTTTTATTCTAATTACAGTCTTAAAAATAGTATAAGCGTGTGTGTGTGTGTGTGTGTGTGTGTGTATAGTAAATATTTAAATCCAGTATAATTAATATACAGTGTTAACATTAGTTTCAGGTGTACAATAATATAGTGATCCAACAATTCTGTATATTACTCAGGGCTAATCAAGATAATGTACAATTAATCTAATCCCCTTCATCTATTTCACTTATTCCCCCATCCACCTCTGGTCAGTTTTTTTCTCTATACTTAAGAGTCTGTTTTTTTTTTGTTTATTTGTCTCTTTTTCTCATTCGTTTATTCTGTTTCTTAAATTCTACAAGGGATCCCTGGGTGGCTCAGCCATTTAGCACCTGTGTTTGGCTCAGGGCGTGATCCTGGATTCCCAGGATAGAGTCCCACATCAGGCTTCCTGCGAGAAGCCTGCTTCTCCCTCTGCCTGTGTCTCTGCCTCTCTGTGTGTGTGTCTCTCATGAATAAATAAATAAAATCTTTTTTTAATAAATAAAATCTTTTTAAAAATTCTTCATATGAGTGAAATCATAGGGTGTTTGTCTTTCTTTGACTGATTTATTTCACTTAGCATTATACCCTCTAGACTCATGCATGTTGTTGTTCTTTTTTATGGATGATACTCCTTTGGGTATATACCACATTTTCTTTACATATTCATCTGTTGATGGACACTGAGTTGCCTCCATATCTTGGCTATTGTAAATAATGCAGTAAACGTAGGGGTGCATATATCTTTTTGAATTTGTTTTTCCTATTCTTTAGGTAAATACTCTGTGGTGGAATTACTGGGTCATATGGTAATTCTCCTTTTAACTTTTTGAGAAAACTCCATGTTGTTTTCTACAGTGGCTGCACCAGTTTGCCTTTTTACAAACAGTGCATGAGAGTTCCTTTTTTTCCCCACATGCTCACCAACACTTGTTTCTTATGTCTTTGATTTTAGCCATTCTGACAGGTGAGGGTGATATATCATTGTGGTTTTGATTCATATTTCCCTGATGATAACTGGTGATACACATCTTTTAATGTGTCTGTTGGCAATCTGTATATCTTCTTTGTTGAAATGTCTGTTCATGTCTTCTGCCCATTTTGAATGTATTTATTTTTTGTTTATTTTTGACATTGAGTTGTATAAGTTCTTTATATATTTTGGATACTAACTCATGCTAGATATATCTTTTGCAAATATCTTCTCCCATTCAGTAGGTTTTCTTTCATTTTATTGATTGTTGATTTGTTTTATTGATTGCTTTTCCTATGCAGAAACTTTTTATTTTGATGCAGTCCCAATAGTCTATTTTACTTCTATTTCTCTGGGCTCAGGAAATATATCTAGATTTAAAAATGTTGCTAATGGTCTCATTCATTTGGGGAATATAAAAATTAGTGAAAGGGAATAAAGGGAAAGGAGAGAGGATAAGTGAAAATATTATGAGGGTGACAAAACATGAGAGACACCTCACCTGGGAATCAAACAAGGGGTGGTGGAAGGGGAGGTGGGTGGGGTCTTGGGGTGACTGGGTGATGAGCACTGAGGGGGGCACTTGACATGATGAGCGCTGGGTGTTATGCTAAATGTTGGCAAATTGAACTCCAATAAAAAAATTAAAAAAAATAAAAATAAAAATGTTGCTAAGATTGATCAAGTCAGCAACATTATTGCTTGTGATCTTTCCTAAGATTTTTATGGTTTCAGGTCTCATATTTAGGTCCTTAATCCATTTTGAGTGTGTGTATGTGTATGTGTGGTGTAAGGAAGTGGTCCAATTTCATTCTTTTCCATGTAGCTGTCCAGTTTTCCAGATGCCAGCTGTGAAAAGACTGTCTTTTTCCCATTGCATATTCTTGCTTTTTTTTGTCAAAGATTAATTGACCATTTAATAATGGGTTTATTTCTAGGTTCTCTGTTGTGTTTCATTGATATATGTGTCTATTTTTTATGCCAGTACCATACTGTTTAACTTACTATACCTTTGTGTAGTGTATCTTGAAATCTGGGGTTCTTGTTTTTCTTGTATAAGCCTATTGAGAATTATTTCTCTGATCACCTTATCATCAAGCACTGACACAATTTCTGGCCCAAAATTCCAAGTTTAAGTCAAATAACATCAAGATGTGCTCTATTCAGATTTTGTATGACATTAAATAAAGATGGATAGAGTCATCCATACATAGCAAGGTCATGCCATAACAGTAAGTACTGTATTCATATACTTAGCACAAATTCTAACTTAGAAAGGACAGATTTGGAGAAGATTATAGCAGTGAGTATGGCAGTAAATGTGCAAAGGAAGAATTTTTCTCAGTTCCAACAATAATTGCTTCTGGTACCTATTTTAGTGAGAGTTCAATATTGTTGCATTTTTACTCATCTTCAACTCAGCAAAAACAGTTTTACAAAATTGCCAGGAGAAATCTCTTGAAAATGGCAACCTAAATTTGCTTACCAGCAGTTGTAGCCAATTATAAGGTCTGATTATCCTGGACCTCCTCCAATCACTTGTCTGCTCATTTTAGTTTTCCAGAATATGATTTTTTTTGGTTTGTTCTTAGGTTCTTTTAATTTTTAAAAAAGATTTATTTATTTGAGAGAGTGAGTGAACACAAGTGTGGGAGGGAGGTTCAGAGGGAGAGAGAATCTCATTAAGATTCTTCCCTGAGCTTGGAGTCTGATGCAGGTTCAGTCTCATGACTCAAGATAACAACCTCAAGTGAAACCAAGAGTCAGACACTCAACCGACTGTGCCACTCAAGCACCCCATGTTCTTAGGTTCTTTGAGCTGCTACCATGGAGCTTCTTTTTATCTGGTATGAATTTAGGGCTTATGCTAGAACATCTTGATTTTAAGAACCTTGATCATATTATCTACCAGTATTTCTTGATTGTGTTAAGTTAGATGTTGAGAATGTTATGTGGTCACATTTCTTGTATCTTTAGGCTTTTTTGGTTCCAGAGTAGCATTGTGATTTTTCATTATGTAGAAAATAGGACTATAGTTTCTGAGTTCCTTGCCTTCAGATCAGGATTGCATTTTCATTTCATCAATTTGTGCTCTGATATTGCAGAGCTGGGTAGAGTCTGTGCTTCAAGATAATGTACCTAGCCATTAAGAGCTGAGAATGGGTACAATGAGCCCCTGTGATCATGTAGCGTAGATAGTAGCCATCGCTTTTTACTGGCTCCTTTGAGAGCTCACTAAATCCACACAGTGAATTAACTAGGGCTGTTTGAGAAACAACCAGTGGGATAATGAACACTTTTATGCTTTTTAAAATGACTATAGAGAGAATGATCAGATGAGGCAATTCCAAAATGGCAGCTGTGTTTTCATTGTTCTTTTGGGACTTGCATTGAGAAGTACGCTTTTAGCGGATTTCCCCTTTAACAGAAATTCATTAGGGGGTATCCATTAGCCAATGAACAATAAGAGAAAGGAGCATGTTAGTTATTTCAGAGAGCGAAATGTGACTTTTAACTTTGAGCTAATTATAGTTGGGTGGATTAGAAGAACTAACCCCCTCCCCCAAATCTGGAAAATGGATTTAAAGACCTTGGATTTTATTTTGAAATAAGGAAAACAGACTTTTATTTAAAATTTTATGTTTCTTTAGATTTATCTAAAGAGATAATGCTCAGATTTTTAATTTCTAGATACCATACCAGTAATTTTTTTCTGTACTTTTATTGCAATTTCTTATTTCTAAAAATTGAGACTGTAATGTTGTTAATATTTACATTTTTTCTCTTCCAAACTGTTAAAGTGTGACAGTATAAATTTATACTTGTGTTTGCTTTATTTTTTTATTTTTAGTTTTTGTTTTAATTTTTGTGTGTGTGCTACCCATACTTCTTGTTATAAAGATAAATTCTGCAAGGTTTGGACGATTTAGGGGAGAGGAGACATATTATTGAATAGCCAACCTTTTCTTTTTCTTCTGGTTTTTAAATTCTAAATGCAGAGAAACACTGTAAGTCAGTGAAAAGCACACTGCACTTAATTGGAAATCATCATAGTGGCTTCAGTGTAGAACTCCTGTGACCTTGGGCATGAGGTTTTGCCTCTCTGGGTCATAGTTGCCCAATCATCAGAACTGTACTATTGGACAAGATTATGGTTCCCTGTTGTGTATTGTTATGGGAAATGTGGCAGTGAGTTAGGAGCCATCTAAAGTCTCCGTGTAAACCCAGCAGGCATATCTTTCTACCTTCCTTCCATATCTCTTTTATCTGGTGTATTTGCCAAAATATTATTTTTTATACGTTTATAGATATATTGAGGACTAAAAGCAATTCAGATGTATTTATATGGTAATGAGATATAACACCAAAAACTGAAAGAAATATACTAACGCCAGGCCACAGAAAGGCATCTTCTTATATTCACTCTTCTCTGCCATTTTTAGGATGCTTTGATGGACAAATTTAAGGATCACTGGATTATATGACAAACTCTTTCTATTCTAAAGTTATTTAACTGCGAGAACATTTCGAGTTTCCCTTTTCCCCATCCTAAATCAGTAGCATTTTCTAAAGAAGAGCTTGTGTATTTTTTTTACGTGAATCCTGTCTCAATGTTATTTGATAACAATTCTTTTAAGAGATCTTATCCTGAAAGGAAGGTATTTAGTGTTGGCACTGAGTGGTGGTGTGTGAGGAGTGGCAAGCAATGCCATCAGCATACTAGACACTTCTGCCTTCTTCAAGCCCCTCTAATGCCCACTATTTTTTTTTAAATTTTTATTTATTTATGAAAGTCACACAGAGAGAGAGAGAGGCAGAGACACAGGCAGAGGGAGAACAGGCAGAGGGAGAAGCAGGCTCCATGCACCGGAAGCCCGACGTGGGACTCGATCCCGGGTCTCCAGGATCGCGCCCTGGGCCAAAGGCAGGCGCTAAACCGCTGCGCCACTCAGGGATCCCTAATGCCCACTATTGTTGTGTTCCTTTTTTCCTTCCATTTCAGCCTGGATTCTAGTAGAATGGAAATCCATGTTTCTGAATTTCGTATATTTACCCCTCCCCTTTTTCTTATCTTCAGCAACAATATACGTACTCTGATGGCAGCTGCTGTATTAAGCCCAAGAGCTTAAAAGATTAAAGAAACCACTAACAGCAGTCAGGAGGAAGTTTAAGGGTCTGTTTTTCTGAAGGTCTGCATTTTCATTCTGTTGGTTGAGTAGAAAATTGCAAACAGGTTGTCAGCAGCTGGAATGTTCTTCTGCATCTGGGGAGACCCGGCCTTCTGTTCCTTTTCCATTCATTGGAAGGGTAGCCAGCCTGAGGTGGAAACTGAAGGCGGAGAAATCAGAATTCTTTGTGTGTATAGTCATTAGAACTTTTTTTGTAGAAATGTTTTCACAGAAATGTCAACTTGTCTTCCATTCTTTCACTAGCTTTACTGAGTACTTAACTTCAAGGCACTTGCTGAAAAGAGGCCTGAATATGATAATAAAAATACCTTCCAAAGACTTAGCGCCTAAAACTAGTTGTTTAGACTCTCAGTAAACATTGGGGTTGAGGGGTGGTGGCCTGCCCCCTGGTCTCTCTCTCATATATCGCTCAGGCTTTTATCCTTGGGGATTTAGTGTGTGGCTGCTAGAAGCTGGAGGCCTTGCTTCAGTAATGCATCATTGGTCCAGCCTCTGCTGCTTACTTCTGATGGATATTGCAGAGTGAATCTCAGCAAATCTAGAATGTCTGCTGATTTGTTGGTGGATCCTTAAGCACGGCTAGACAGTTTTCGTAATAAAATCAGTTTTTAAAGCTAAATATGGGTTACTTCATTCTTCCTCTTTCTTTTATCATTTTTTTCCCATTGCATTTTGAGTTTTAGAGCTAGATGGGGAGCCCCTTCAGTGCCCTTAGGTGCTGATCAGGTAAGGACATAATTGTGTGGTTGTTGCCCCCTCCCTTTTAAAATCTTTTAAGAAAATATTTTATTTATTCATGAGACACACACACACACACACACACACACACACACACACACAGAAGAAACGTAGAGAGGGAGAAGCAGGCTCCTCAAAGGGAGCCTGATGTGGGACTTGATCCCCAGACCTGGGATCACGCCCTGAGCCAAAGGCAGATGCTCAACAGCTGCGCCACCCAGCCATCCCTGGTTGTTCCCTTCTGACATAATAGAGAGAGGTGGGACCTAGGGCAAACTTCTGTGTTGTCCCTTCAGGCAATCAGAGCTATTAAAAATAAGTAATGTCCTGATGAAATAAAACAGGACTGACAGTTCAATTGCTATTTTTGGATAACTTCCTTATTTTATAGATATGGAAAGAAGCTGAGAGGGTTTTGCTCTCCTCAAGGTCACAAAACTGGTCAGTGGCCTAAGTCTAGACCCTGTAATTCTCAGGCTATTTGAGAAAATCAAGTGGTCCAAGTTCAGTTATCAGTGGCACTTGTTCTCCTAAGTATGCACAGACCAAGGCTTTCTTGTCCAGACTAGTATTTTAGGATTATTAAAGCTAATCTAGTTTTTAGATAAACCAAATGGATTTTTGAGATTGTAAAGAACCTATTGTGATGGCTGAACAGCTCTTAAGTGGAGTTTCCAGACAGTTCGATCTGCAATTGTTCTGTAACACCATATGGATTTCCAAGTAAATACATTTTGCATATTGCTTACAAATTATCTTCATGAATAATGAAAGCTGTGCTACAGGAAGCTACAGATTAAGAGAAGCTGATTTTTTTCTTCTAAACTGAATTTCATTCCTTTGTTTCTTTTGCTTTTATTTTCTGTGCCCTCAAGGGTATGTATTTGAGTTGGAGGGTGATTGGGGAGGGAGAGTGCTATTATAGGTTTCTCAACATCTGTGTTTCTTTATGAAACATCATTTCTTTTGCTACCAAAGAGGGCTTGCCAGTTTGAATACACTCTGGACCATGCTTTCTCCTGTGCTGATCTGTGCTGTATTTTGTTTAATTTTATTTTGTTTAATTAAGCTTTCTTAGCAGGGTTCTTTACTTCTCTCAGGGAAGATATCCTCTGCCATTGATACCTACTATGTGCCATGTACTCTCTAGGTGCTTCCATGATTTGCAGTAGTTCTCCTAACAACCTCATGAGATCGGTATTATTATCTCAGTGTTTTAGGGAAAGCAAAGGCCTGGAGATTGTGCCTTCCTTAATTATGCACCTAGGAAGTATAGAACTGGCATTCAGGTGCAAATCTAATTTAAGCTTAGTATACTTTCCAAAATGCCATACCACATCTTTGTCTTTTCTCTCTTCATTCACCTAGTGTTTTGAGCATACAAATTGTGCTGGCATCTCCAAGGAGTTTCCAAATTCTTTTGTCTAAAAAATGGCTTTCAGACTTTTTTTGTCTTAATTCACACAGTTAGAAATACAATTTATACTATGATCAAGTGTACATGTTTATGTTTGCACATGCACAAATGCATGCATACACCCATGCTTACATATGAAACTGAAACAGAGTTTTATTAAATGACACCTTATAACACACACCACACTGTAATTTTCCCTTTTCTCTTCCACTAACTGGTGTGCATACTTATATGTCAGTGATTACCCACTAAATTAGTTTTATGACCTAGGACACCTATAGTTGAGAAAGACTGACCTGGAGGGAGCTGTCCAGGGTGGGGTACATGTCTCTCCCTAACTTTATTAGATTTTTAGGATGATCCATTGGCATATGGGACAAAATAGAAGTTTTGTTTAGATTTATTATCTTTACAGAAGACACATGGAACATTATTAACATTTAGTATTTGAGTTGGCAGTGTACTATCTGCAGGATAGTCAATGGCCCATAAAGGTGTGGTGGGTGTCCTGGAGGGGGAGTGGAAGTTTCACAAAATGGCATTCCTTCAGCCTTTAGCCTTATGTTCTCACCATGTTATGGGACATGTTTCAGTTTGGTGGATCAGAAAGTGTGTTACACTATTTACTTTAACCTTCACAAAAAGTACAAGTGGTTTTTTAAAATTCCTTCAAAGTAACTATGGAATGAGGTAATATAAGCACAGGGGAACAGCAGGAAATTTTTAGAGTTTATATTGCCTTTATTTTTATGAGCTCCTTATCAACAGTGTTACAGACAACAACTACACAATCATATCTAGTAAGAAATTGGTCAGAAGATTTAAATTATAAAAACAATTGGGAACTGAGGTTTATATCCATGATCATAATTGATTTACCTTGCCCTTAGCAGAAGTTGTATCTTGAAGTAACAGCTAATGCCATTATGTTGGATAAAACGTTAAAACTTGTGTTCATTTTATCTGTATATCACCCTGATATTTATTTGTATATTTTGTAATATGTACAGTCTACCAGTGCCTTATAAGTAGCTACATATATATTTGGGAATATGCTCAAAAATTTTTTGATACTAATAAGGATTTAAAATCAAAATTATGTGCAGATTATTCATGGGTCTGGAGAACTACCAGTACAAGTCTCCAGTAATTGTTAATAGGTATCTTGGGTTCCAGATGAAGAGTGAAAAGAGAGTAGGAGACAGAGGATATTTATGTACAAGTTAGAGAACAGGCCTCCCTAGATGGATTCAATTCTGCAGGCACATGGTTTGGTGAGCAACCTGTGCCTTTGTGTACATCACAAAAGTTTCCCCATTCTCTTGACAGAGGAGCCCTGGGTTGGGGTATGTGATTTGGCAAGAGGCATGGTCTAGATTTTTGCTCCCTTCTGCCCCCGTCTAGTCTTTCTTCTTTTTGCAGATGTAGCCTACACAAGGAAGTGCAGGTACCAGCTCTGATTCTGAGGTCTGAAAAAGGAAGAATAGTGACCACAGGAGCTGTTTGGTCACTGCTGTAGGGAACTACAGCAACCAGACCCCTCTTGTATTTATTTATTCATTCAACTGTGTATTTATAGAATACCCATTCTGTGCTAGACGTGTACTGCAATAGGAGTCAGCAAACCTCAGCCCGATGGATAAACCTGATCTGGTGTTTTGGTAAATAAAGCTTCATTTGGAACATAGCGATACCTCTGTGGCTCCTTGTGAGCTATAATGGCAGAGATGAATAATTGTGACATAATATGGCCTGCAAAGCCTGCTGTGTTTACTCATTGGCCCTTTACTGGAAAAGGTTGAGGATCTCTGTTCTAGAATATGTATGACTCTATACTTGCTTCTGGTACCACCCCATAGTAATTGAGCCATGGGCTTTTTGGCTTCTCTCTCATTTGCCCTGCTTGTCAGAAAAGACCTCCTTTGGAGCGATACTAGGGAACATTAGGGTGGAGGGACAGAGCTAAAAAGCATGCAGCTGGGGCATATCTATTGCTTAGGTGTCTACACAGGCAGTGTAGTACAGAGAAGAAATCAAAGAGCTAGGAGTTTGGAGACCATGGAGACCTGTGACCTGTCTGGGCCTCAGTTTTCTTCACTCTGCAAGTAGGAGATACATTAGATACTTCAAACAGCACCAGAATCACCTAGAAGCCTTGTTGAACAGATTGCTGGGCCATAACCCACCCAAGGTTTCTGATTCCATAGGTTTGGGGAGTGCCTAAGAATTTCTGCCTTTTTTTTTTTTTTAAGATTTATTTTAGAAAGATTTTTTTTTAAGATTTTATTTATTTATTCATGAGAGACACAATGAGAGAGAGGCAGAGGCAGAGGCATAGGCAGAGGGAGAAGCAGGCTCCATGCAGGGATCCTGATGCGGGACTCAATCCCAGGACTCCAGGATCCCAGGGTCATGCCCTGAGCCACCCAGGCATCTATAGTTATTTATTTTAGAGAGAGTGTGAGGGAGCACAAATGAGAGGGGCATAAGGAGAAGGAGAGAGAATCCCAAGCTTACTGCACGCTGAGTGTGGAGCCCCACACACGTCTTGATCTCATGACCTTGAGATCATGACCTGGGCCAAAACCAAGAGTTTGATGCTCAACCAACTATGCTGCCCAAGTGCCCCAATTTATGCTTTTAACAAATGCTGGGTGTTGAATCTGCTGGTCTGGTGATGTGCACTTTGAGAGGCCGGGTTCTGAGTTAGAGCTTCAGTAAGGAGTTCTTGAAAGAGTAATTGGTCATCCTTAGGTAAGCATTGTGCCTGGATTGCTTGTTAGTAGCCGGCCTCTCTTTGGCATTGATAAGTGAAAGGCTGGGGTGACACTGTGAGAAATGACATTTGGAGAAGACCTATGTGCTAGATGACTCTGTGATATGTCATCTAGAACTCTCCTGGGCTAAGTTTGTAAATTCTCACATTGCACCTATACAAAGGAAACTGTAGGCTTCCTCTTCATTATCAGTCATTCCAAGTTTTGCCCATTGCCTCTGAAATTCTAGATCCTCAGATGATTAATCTGTTAGGGCACTGTACAAGGACAAAATCCATGATGGCAGGTTGTTTTTTATGTTCTCTTTCCTATCCCTCCTACTATGACTGCTATTCCCTATCTTTTAAGAACCCTTTTTCCAGTTAACTTTTTTTCTAAAAAAAAGTCATTTTTTTGGTTTCAATAAAGTGCTAATGTCTCAAAAGCTATAGGGAGCCTAATGATGGAAGAAACTAATGCAAGTTACTTGCAGGATAACCATATCAGCCCTCTAAAAAATTCTTGGGAGTATTACATTTTTCTAATTTTACAAATGAGTAGTCATTACAAATTAGGAGTCAAAGAAGCTAAGTAATGTTATGACCTAGGCAATTTAAAAATCCATGCAGATGACCATCAAAAACCAAGCTGCCCAGGTTTTGTCCTCTTTCTCTCTGGCCCTCACCGCTGCTTCCTCCTGAGTGCCCATTCTCATGTTCAGATATTGGCCCTGTTATTACCTAGGATTGCTCTTCCTTAGAAATCATGAACTCTGACGTCCTATCGTCCCTGCAGTTCAGCATTTCATGCCTTGGTAGAGCTCTCTCTTACCTCCTTTCTCTACCAACAGAAATAATTCTCTTCTCTGGTCTATTTTTGTATCTTAAAAGACATAAAAATATGTATACTTTGCACTAAATTGTATTGGCATATTTCTAGTTCCTTTACTACCAGGTAACCATCTTAAAAGGCTATTTTGTATCATTTTTAAAAAAGATTTTATTTATTTACTCATGAGAGACAGTGAGAGAGGGAGAGAGGCAGAGACACAGGCAAAGGGAGAAGCAGGCTCCATGCAGGGAGCCCAACGTGGGACTCGATCCCGGGTCTCCAGGATCATGCCCTGAACCGAAGGCAGCGCTAAACCACTGAGCTACCCATGCTGCCCATTTTGTATCATTTTTAAGGTTTCTTTTTTTTTTTAATTTTTATTTATTTATGATAGCCAGAGAGAAAGAGAGAGAGAGAGAGAGAGAGAGAGAGAGAGAGGCAGAGACATAGGCAGAGGGAGAAGCAGGCTCCATGCACCGGGGGCCCGATGTAGGATTAGATCCCGGGTCTCCAGGATTGCGCCCTGGGCCAAAGGCAGGCGCTAAACCGCTGCGCCACCCAGGGATCCCAATTTAAGGTTTCTATAGAACCAGGGACTGTGTCTGGTATAAAGGAGGCATTCAGAAATAACTGTTTAACTGAGCTTAGTGAATGGTTAAGACAGAGGTTTGAACTCAGGTGTGTCTTGCACACAGTGCTGTATTCAGGTCTACCACTGGCTTATTCATACCTAGTCTGATCTGGTTGAAGAAGGAATTGTTCAAGAGGTGGTGTCATTTGTGAGATACTTTGTCACTTTGTCTGCTTTTCTATATCCAATATGCTATTACTGATGACTTTTCATTTTTTTCAAAATGTATCTTTTCTTTTCAACCTGAGTTCAAATTAAATAATTTTAGACAGTATGCTCAGAACATTTGGAAACATGACATTTCAGATCTATTTTCCCCTTTTGCTTTACAAAAGTATATACAGCTTTAATTACTAATTGCTGCACTCTAAGTAGAGACAGATGATACGTATGTTTGTGACAATTTTCCAGAGGGAGAGCTAAGTAACCAGGCTCATTTTTCCATAATGTGAACGTTATTCACAAACTATTATCATAATTGATGCACCAAGCCACTGTAGGGTAAATAATGTGTTGTGTGTGGGAAGCAAGCTAGTAGTCAATGAATATTAAAGAACAAAACCTCATTTTAAAAGAGAAGCTGTAATTATAATCATTCTGAATTCGTACTGCAAAACCAGTTAAAATAACTTGGCTGCCATTTATCTATGTAATTCTGTGTGTAAAGGAAGTAGGTATATGAGTAGAGTTGTGCACACGTTTCTGTAAGAAGACACAATGTCAAGCTTTAGAAGGAGTTATTTTTCAAAGACATTTGATACAGAGATGTGAACACGAACAGAAGTTTATCAGTGAAATTTATATTAATGGGGGAAGATCACAATTGTAGTTTTATCTTGCTTATCATGCTTTGTAGGTGCTTTACATCTTCCTGGAATGTCTTGAACCTTTCCTTGACCAAATAAGCTTCTGCATTTTTTTCAAAGCTCCTTTTTCTTAGCAAGCCTTTCTCATCCACTTCTAATTTCTCTCTTACTGCTACTGCCTTCTAGATACTCATCAACCTCTGTGTGTGGGTATTGATTTGCACTTGTGGGATTTGTTGTTTAGTAATAGGAGGTCATAAGTCACTTCCTATGTGTAGCATTAGTCTCCCCAACCAGACTGCCACATCATTTCAGAAAGGGATGGCTCTGTTTCTGTGTATGTGTAGCTCATTCTTGTATTCTCATGGATCATGGTCCGTGCACTCTATGCATATGCTGACTCCTTTCAGAGGTAATCTGGTTATCTCTTTTTCTCCATCAGATGTTTTGTTTTATTTTTATAAAATCTTTTTTAAGTTTGGTGCTTGTTTACAATGTCTGTAAAAAATGCACTATTATAACTGGAAAGAATTAGGTCCTTTGGCATGGAGTTTTTGATGGAACACTTAATCAGGAATCTGGAATGTGGCTTACATGAAATATATAACCTCTCAATCTTTGTCAAGTTCTGACATCCAGGGGAAAGATGCTGCCTTTGTCTCTTGGTTTTTAATGTTTTTGACACATGGGTTTTAGATGCAGATAAGGTGATTGGATCAGAGCTTAGATACTTTTATATTTTAAAGTATATTATGGTGTATCTATTTTTAGGAACCTTTTAGAAAAATCTCTTCAACATTGATCCTGTTATTAGTTGTATCCTCAGAATATTCTGATAGTTTCCTTCAAATATATAACTGTTCCTTCTGTATGGACTTCAGTTGTCTTTTCCTTATACAGCAATGAAAGTATGGGCAGAGCCTGAAATACTTTCTTGTTCAAGTTTCCATGGCCTTTAATGTCAGACAGAGATAATTTATTCAGCTAGTTTATCCATTTGAACATATTTCCATAACAGAAAAATGAATAAATAGAATGTTCCTTAACATATTGCTTGTATAGACAGAAACCATGTTGTAAAACTGTGTGGCTCTTCCTCTCAAAAGAGTATTATTGGTTTCCTGCCTTTATCCCATTCTTAAACAATTTGACCTTTCTGAGGGCTTTATGGAAAGTTCTAAGGAAAAAAAATAACAAAACTCATACAACCTCAGGAATTCTAAGTATCAGAGTTTACCTCTATGAAGGTAATTTTTTCAAATTTCAAGGTATAGTTCAGTGCATAATATGGGTCATTGTTAATGTATCTAACTCTGGGATAGCTTAAGTTTGCTTGTCCAGATAATAATTATGTCATTATCCAGGAGTAGACTCCTTAGAGTGGCAAGGACCCCTGGAACTGATCCTTGTGGAGGCTCTTTTCATCCCCCAATCTCTTACAAGATGGCTTGGTGTCTGTTGACACCCTTTTCCCACCATGAGAACCCTAGGTGGGACTTTGGCCTGGTTCCCTCAAGGACTCTGGAAACTGCTTAGCTTGGAATGGTGCCATTTGAGGCCATTCTTGGCAGTGGGCCTTGGCTTTTTTCCTTCTAGGCCCTGTGCCTCTTAGGAGCAGAGATGAGGTCAGATGCAGATAACACAGGCATGGTGTCTGTCTCCTGAAATGCATTTCTCCCTCCCCCTAAGTGTTAAGGAAGAACACATTTATCATGGAGTATAATGAGGAGTAGGAAAGAACATGTAGCTTTTTATTTTTCCTGCTGAATAGCAGGAGAGTAGGATAAAAATCTGTTTACAAGTCAGCTGTATCTCTTTGTAATTTGTGTTCAAGTAATTTGAGGCTTTACAGTTAAGCTAAACTTCTGAACAGTTTGATTTGCAAACTCTTTCTTGGAGGGCCAAGGGAAGCTTTTGTGAGGATTTGAGGTCTGAGATGAGAATCAGGACTTAAGCCAAGGTAGAGGGTGTGTGTGTGTGTGTGTGTGTGTGTGTGTGTGCGCGCGCGCGCTGCATGTAAAGCATGTGCGTGGTTTGGCAGGGACAAGGACAGTTGAAGAAAAGAGGAAGGGTCTTTCCCAGCAAAGGAAACAACACATATGAAGGTCTGAAGAATCCTGTGATTTTTGTCAGGTAATGAGTCCTTTTGTTGTCCCCAGATTGCGAATCCGAGAAACCACCAAGGAGCCGACACTGATGCAAACACACGAGGGTTTATTACAAGCTCGAGCTTGGGTCTAAGTATACCCGTCACAGTGGAGCAGGAACTTGGACCCTGAGACTAAAGCGTAGCAGATTTATAGGGGCCAGTGGCCCATGGGATACGCAGAAAGTTGCACAGTCATGTTGGTCCACACGCAGGTGGCCGATTGAATTACATCTTACCCTATAGTATCTATTTGAGCTGGCCTATTACTTTGGTCAGAATTGGCACGCGGGGCACAAGGCGGGGTTACATTGTTATGAGCCGATTTCCGATTAGGGTGTGCCCTGGGCTTGACTACGGTGGGGCAGTGCCCTAAGCAGGTCGGTGCAAGGCGGGTACAGCACAAAATGGAGTCAGTCCTGCTCTGCTTGGCCAGGGGTAGGGGTTTTTTGTTAAATTTCCTGGGTCCCATACCTTTCAAAGGTTTTATTAAGAGCTGTGGCCAGGCCTGTTTGCTGAGAACAGAGAAAGTCCTCAAACACCCATCATACCTCTCCAGCCTCTCTTAACCAGCATTCAGAGGCTCTGCCAGAGGAAATGGCGTGGTCCAAGTGCAGCTGGGATGGAAATGAAGTCCGTTTAGTGCTGCTGAAGCAGTTCCTCTGCATAGACTGTCCCTTTCTAACAGTAAACTGTTTAAAATGAAACAAAACAAGGCTCGTGGGAGCTGGAAGGAGAAGGAGTTTATGTCAGAAAATGAAAATGAGTTGCTGCAGAAGGCCTGTCTTGGTGATGGTTTCAGAGTTATTAAAAGGACTCAATTGCTAGTTTGTTTTATCTCTGTGTATGTTTTTATGGACTTTTAATTCTCCAGAAGACATGAAGGCTAAAATAGTAATCCTGTCTCTATTAGGAAACAGGCTCCTGTTGTCGGAGATGACTACCTTGCAACTCACAAGCCATGGCATCTATCAGTATTTACGTTCACCAGGGAGCTAGATAGACTTATGTTGTCTTCCCAGCTCTTCTTTTTCCCTTCCTTATGGCAAGTCAGGCTTTGAACGTAATCACAGTGTGACTAAAGCTCTGCCACAGCAGGTGGAGTTTCTAACTTGAAGTCTGAGAAGTGATATTTTGATTATGTTTCCAGCTAATGGTTGCTACTAAGCAAAGGGTAGGAGGTTGTAGCAGAGTTGAAGGTGACATTGCCTTTACCTTTTTATCAAGCTCAGTTATGAGCCTTGAGCTATAATAACTGCTTTACAAACATGGGCCCATTTTAAGGTAGATTCATTTAGCCTCAGTATACAGATGGGGAACTTGAGGTTGAAGGAGGGAACAAGTTTGCAGTTGTGCGCAGCATTTGGTGTGGTCAGGATCGGAACTGAGGTCCCTCTGTCTCTAGAGCTCTTGTGGGTAACCACTGCCTGTTGCAGGATGCTCTCTTATAACATAGCCTGTCCTTCCTCCTCCATCAGTTCTTGTCCTTCCCCTCTTATAAGATGCTCTAAAGAAAACACAACCAGAAATCTGCCTCTCGCATTGACCCTCCTCTCCTTCCTTATGTTCCATTAGGCAATGCCTCATATTCATGCAAATATTATATATTTTTGGGGGATAAAAGAGCAGTTTTAGCTTATCTCCTTTTGACTCTAAGAGAATTTGTGTTGGTTAATTCTGTCTATTCCATAATACCATGTGACCAGAAATATGTAACACAGTTGTATTCTCAGGGATATACTTACATGTGATAGCCTGAAGCTAGACTCAGGAGCCAGGAAGACTCACAGACCTTGTGAGACCCTGGTGAAGTCACTTTACCTCTCTGGGCTTTGCTCCTTTCATCACTGCAGTGTTTAATCTAGGTCACTCCACAGTTTGGGATGTACAACATTTATTAGGACGCTAAATAGGTCACATGCAGCATGTCCTTGTATGCCCATTATTTTTTGATGTTTCTAGAAGCGATGGTTAATAAACTAGAAATTCATTAAAAATATTATTACATTCTTACATTGTGTGTTTCTTCAATTAATGAATGCCTGCTAAAATTCAATATGTTATCAAATGGGGACTTCATTATTTCTTTTTAATTAAAAGGGGCCTCATGCTAAAAGTTAGACACTATTGGTTTTCATGAACTTTTAAAGTCCCTTCCCAATAAAATATCCAGTAAGCCTGCTAATAAGTCTAAATACTTTATTACCCAAATTCTAGCTGTTTGGAATCTTACATTAACTTACTTTTTCTTCTTCTCCATGAGCATTTTAATTTATAGTAAAAGGGGGAAAATCGTGAGGAAATGAATTGACTCTAAAAGAACCAATCTTCCATAATCTGTCCCTGAACACAGAATGTCTTACCATCATGTCTGTAAGTACAGTTGGTCATGGTCACGCAGTCATCTTTCCCCTGCCCAGTCCCTGTGTGCTGTGAAGCCCTGTACACCTCACCTTCTTTTCCAACCACAAGCCCATCTGGCCTCACCTCTTCCCTCACCCAGCCTTGTTAAATGGGAACCCCTCACTGCCTCTTTTACTGGCTCTCTCAGTTCCTGGAAGTTCTTGTCCTTCTGCCGTTTCCTTCCAGAAGCATGCCAGCTGTCTGTCCTCTCTTGAGCTTCTATGTTCCACTTGAGAGAATTAAAACTGTCTGGAATGTAATTATAACTTACGTGGATTACATAATGTATATATACTGTAGTGGGCCTCAGTATTTGAAGGACTTTTCATTGTTGCCCATCAGTCCACTTACCATGTTGCTTTCTTTTCCCTTGGTAACAGTCACAAATTCTTCCCACTGAAGGCTGCAATCTTAGCAAAAGTTTATTAGGAATTTACTGTGCTAGAGGAAACATGCTAAGGACTTCAGATGCATTGTCTCAGCCCCATTTGTGCCACATGACTTAACTTTTCTTCCTTCTGTTACATCAAACAAATAGTAACTGACCATCAGCTATGTCCAGGCACTGGTCCACATCACAGGCTGTAACTGTGATTGAGGGAGGCTGGGGACTTGCTCCAGAGAGGTCTCCACTTCAGAGGGAAATGCAGAGAAGTAAATAGGCAAAAAGAACATTGTATGAGACGTGCCATTAAGGGGAGAAATTCAGTATATGATAGATGAACCGACTCAGGCTCAGGGATGCGGGTAAGGAAAGCTTCTTGGAGGAAGTGACAGCTAAGTGCCAATCCAAAGGATGAGAGTAAGAGGTGACGTGATAGAGGATATAGAGGTGTTCCAGAAAGTAAAACACCTGGGCGCTGAAAGATGCAGGGAGCTGAGAGGGGCCAGTAAGAATGGAGTCATTGTTCTCAGAGAAATTAGTGGCCTTCAGGTATTAACTCCATTCACTCTATTTCCTACCTCTGAAGTGATTTATATCCTCACTTACTAACTCAAATTAGAATCCACTGAGATACTTTTTTGTTCCTGTGTGTTAGGGGATGAGTTTTGACACACTTGCTGTCAATCTTGGTACAGAGTTTTGCTGTGTACTTGTGTAGGTGCTCTGCCGAGGTAGTATTAGGGTATTTGGGTGCCTTTGGAAGAAAAGACTACTTCAAAAACATTATGGGAAGGTTTGTGATTATTGTGATGCAGGAATGGAGTTTTTCAAGAGGGTTTTTCAGTGTTAATCACTCCCAGAATTGTGAATGCTACGATGAAGGGGCTGCTTAACCTGGCATGTGATAGATGCTTCCAAAATGGAAGCATATCCCTTCTCCATCCCGATGTCCAGTAAATGACATGTAGGCCTTAGCAAATGTGCCTAGACTGAGGAAAGCATGATGGGCCTTGGAGGAAAGGTCTGTAGGGATGAAGGATTGGAGCTTCTATGACACAGAAGTAGGGAAATGAAGTGATGGTCCACACATGCTTCTGGTCATTTGCAGATGTGAAAGATAAACCCTGTGTAGACTTTTTTCTTCCTGTATGGCAGGAAAGGTTACTCATTAGAATGGCCCCATTCATCATTTGGAATAAAAGTGGGCACAGAGAACAGCTGTGTGGTAAAAGATTTCAGGCTTTTTTTCAAGGCACTTTGAAAGGTGGAAGCCTGTGATGAATACTCAGACTCTCCTATTTCTCTCTGCAGGTGAGGGTAGTGTACAGCATCCCATAGTATGTACTTTTAAATCCAGATGAATCTTAATTATTTTGTATTTAATAAGTAAATATTTATTACTTAAGGATACGGATACAGGAAGTAGGGACAAGAGATGTGTTGACAAACTATTAAGTAGTTTGAAGTGGGCAGTTTTCTACATGCCGGGTTGTGGCCATGTGTCATCTGTAGCACAATGGTGCTTGGGGCAGCAGCTTCACTTGTGCTGGAGATCTTCACATACTCAGAGATCTCACCCCTCATTCTCCATTTCTTCTGTCTCTTGCATCTTGTAAAGTAGGTGCTGTGATTCTATTTCACGTATTAGTCTTGAAATTTGAAAAGTTTAATGCGTTAATAGTAAAACAAAAGTAAAAACACTGTCTTTACATTTCTGGGGAAAAAATGTATGAAGAAATGTCAGTCATTTTCCAAGCTGTTAGTTCCTGAGGCTGAATACTGGGAGCTGTTTTCGTAGCTGCTAGTAGAAGTAAAAGGGAATAGCAAGAGAAAGCTGGCCCAGTTTTTCTCTTTGTCTACGAGAGGTCGAAAGATGTTGTTTCAGCTGGAGAATTTAAAATGGATTCTTTTTCACTTTTTGCTGAAAAGACTGGACTGCTTTTAGTGTTGTAATCTTCCATAGGCGTGGAGAAAGGTCACCTCCTGATCTTGTTTTGGGGATCATGGGGTTAAAGCTGTGGCAGAGTCCTTTATCTAGACACAGGCTCTTGGCAGAATAATGTTTGGCCAGGTGTTAATCTGTGTCCTGAGGGGGAGTGCTGGAATTCATTATTCATCCCGTGGGGATAGGAGTGGGAGGAGGAGGTTGTCCTTCTGGGAGGGTACAGGGCCAGGGCCTGCCTCCTGCCTTTACCAACATGAGCCATTTGTGAGGAAGGCAGCTGAAACCCATTTGAGGAATTCTCTTGTCAGCTGGCCAAGAGTGCAACACGGAGCAAGCGAGCTAGTGGGAGGGAGGGAAAAGCAGGCAGCTCAGGGAAGCAGTCCTTGCGTGCAGTTTCTGGAAGCAGGATCACACACAGTGTTGTAGGCACTAAGGGAAGGTGTATAGGAACTTTAAAGGGGAAGGAGGCCAGGTTTGAAATAGTGCATTTTCCTATTGCTCTCCCCTTTGCCCCTCCTGCCTTTGAATACATGGCATCCTTTGGAAAGCTCAGCATCTGAAAGAAGCTTTTGCCCGAAACACACTTTTTCATCAGCGTTATACTATTTTGTTTTGTTTTTCTTTTCCTTTTTATTTTTTCCATCTTTTTCCTCTGAGGGCAGGAGGTGAGACAATGATCAAGTCAAGCTGGTTCTATGTTAAGTTCAAGTATGCAGAGAAGGTAAGTCAATATGTTTTCTTTTCCCAAAGGGAAACCTGCTACCTCCCTCCTACCTCCTTCTGTGGACAGGCTCCTCTGGCTACCAAGGGAAGCACATTAGCCCAGAAGTTGTATTTATGAATGGTTTCCTCTGGCTTAATGATTCCTGGATGAAACACAGGCTCTGTGCTGACAATCAGACATTGCTATTGACCATGAGGAAAGAATCTTCACACCCAGTCCCAGAAGCCTTATTCAGAATCTGAAGAAGGAAAATAATGAAACTGCATTCACAGGAAAGACAGGCGACACTTGAGAGAGAGTAGTTTCCAAGAGGAGTATTTGTTACGGAACTTGATGTGTTTTCTGTCCTGAGACAAATTGACAATCACTTCCTTTACCTATAGTTTGCTTAGTGAGAATTTTTATTTCTTTCTTTCAGTTAACTGACTTGACTCATTCATGTATGTAGAAGAAGAGCTTTGCTGTGTTCTGGGGTATAGGAAGAATCCCACCATTTTGACAAACTATTTTTGAGACTCTCTCTTTACTGTCTGTTGAGGGAGGATTACATTTTAGGGAAGCACTCAATTTTGGTTTGCATCTCAAATTTTGATGTTGCAGTTCTCTGTTTTTTTTTTTTTATTTTTTTTTTTATTTTTTTTTATTTTTTTGCAGTTCTCTGTTTTAATATATCATTACTAGGCTTGGTGGGAAGAAGTGTGTACTTTCTAAGACATTTTCCCTTACCTGGAGACGATGACCCATCCTTTTTTGTTCTGGATCCATATGTGTCACTTAACTCTGTTTGGAATTTATAGGGTTAGAAATGAGGTTTCCAGGGGCAACCTAAAATGTCTCCTTTTTGAAATCCTTTCTTGATTTTCTTGTTGACAGTATTGGCATATTGACTGTAGAGTTAAGCTGAGATCCTAGAGAAGGGAGACATAATGTGGCAAGATGGAAATTGTGATAACTTACCTTACTTCTTATGATTATATGCATAAATAAGCAAGTTGAAAAATTCCTTCTCCATTCTTCTAGTTTAAAAAAGAAGTTAGTATACTTGGAGCTCATTTTGCCACATTTTTTTTTCTGTATGGATCTGTTTCTACTTTATTTTTATGACAGCAAAATTACTTGTTCTTCACCCGTGTGTATGTACTCATCAAAATATATAGGCTTTTTATGTAAAAAGATCCATCCTCCATCTTATTTTTTAAAATATATTTTATTATTATTTTTAAGTTTGCTCCATGCCCAGTGTGGATCCCAGTGTGGGGCTTGAACTCACAACCCTGAGATCAAGACCTGAGCCAGGATCAAGAGTCAGATGCTTAACCAAGTTACCCAGGCACCCCATCCTTCATTTTAAACCATTTGCATTGTTAACTGTTAACATTATTATTACTAATATATTACACAGGGTCAGGAAAAGTGATGTCTTGGTTTAGAATTTACTTTTTTTCTCTGTGGATTACTTTCCTTGGAAGAGCCTCTTACCCGTTCTTGGTGTTATGAATTTTGATAAATTAAAACTGTGTTCTACCTCCTTAACATTTTCCTTTCACCATAAATGAATGTCTTGCCATAGAAATCTGAAACTCATAATTAAGGACTGAGAGTAAAGTAATGTAAAAAAGGGGAAAAAGCATTTCAAGCAATGATCTTGATAAAAAGGAAAAGGAGGGGGATGTTAAATTAATTGCCTTATCTGAATGACCATATTACTATTCCTTTAGCAGCAAAATGAGAGAATGCTTTCATATACAAAGATGTGTCTGTCATAAAGCTAAATAATGTAAGCCTCCATAGCTAATTGAAGAATATCTTGCTTTTATTACAGATGGGAGAAAAATAAACAAAAATCTCAGTTTTGGTTATGACATGCTTATGGTGCTCTAGATCTCTGTGATTCTCAGTGGAACTTTTGTTGTTTTGTTTCTTCCCTATAATTTATTTTTTAATCTTACACTGGAGGTCCCTTCTCCCTCCCCCACCCAATCCCTCCCAAACTCATCAAAATGAGTTTAGTTTCATTGGAGAGATAAAAAGCTTGAGTGTAAACCAAGGGACAAGGATGCTTAAAAAACTGATTGATTGATTGATTAAGAAGTTATTTACTTATTCACAAGAGACATGGCGAGAGAGAGAGAGAGGGGCAGAGACACCGGCAGAGGGAGAAGCAGGCTCCATGCAGGGAGCCTGATGGTGGGACTCGATCCCAATACTCTGGGATCACACCCTGAGCCGAAGGCAGAAGCTTAACTGCTGAGTCACCCACGCGTCCCAAAAAACAAATTTAAATCATTCTTTTCCACATTATTTTAAAAAGTTATTCTTTTTATAGAGATGTTAATTTGAAATTTCCTCCAGTATTTTTTAAAAGGGTAAGAAGAAATCCCTGTCTCTATTTCCAAACAGTGACCACATAATTTGATATAAACTTGTAATTGTTGGAAAGATAATTTCATCTGCGAAGTTTGTCCACAGTTGTAAGAGAATACATTATGTGATACCTTTAATGGACAGTCATTTCTTAGTTTTACATTTAGGAAAAATGATTTCATCAGTCTTAAATAGCACGAAAAATTAAGAAATTCAAGGTAATGCATTACCAAAAATATTGCCAATGGTATTATTTTCCTGTGATCATCAGGATTGTGATCCCTTTCCAAAATTTAAAAATATCTGTATCTAAATATGTATATAGTAAAACAAACCTCTATTACCTCTACCACATACACACTTCTCTGTAATATTTCCATATAAATTATTGATGAGTTATCTCTTTCTTTTTTTTCAAGATTTTGTCTATCATCTACCTATCTCTCTATCTAACTACCTATCCATCTAGAGTGAGTAGAGTGAGGGACAGAAGGAGAGGGGGAGAGAGAAAATCCCAATCGGACTCTGTGCTGAACTTGGAGCCCATTGTAGGGCTCAATTTCATGACCCTGAGGTCATGACCTGAGCCAAAACCAAGTGTTGCTTGCTTAACCCACTGAGCCACCCAGGAGCCCCAAGTTATCTCTTTCTTGAATTAGGTTGGTATGTAGCCATCATTCTGTTTTTTGTTTTGTGTTGTTTGGTTATTGACTAGTTAGATATCTGTCTTGAATTTCAATAGGTATCTCTAATGCAGCATCTCTAAAATGCAGTAAATTTCTTCTTTCTCAACTAAATGTATTTATATTTCCTACCATGGGTAAGACATCACTATCCAGCTGGTTATGTGTGTTCCCAAAGGACCTGTTTTAGTTCTGTTATCATCTTCTTCCTGGTTTATTAGAGGAGCCTAATTGGTCTCCATATTGTCCAGTTCATGATACCTTCCCGTGTTACAAGACACTGCTAGAGTGATACTGTTCAAAGGTCAGTCTGAGTCTCTTATTCCCCTGCTTATTAAAGGCTGCCCTCTCCTCTCTAAGAATCCCAGTTGATCTCTCTCAACAGTGCAAGCACTTGTCCTTGTATATATGTAATACCTTGCATTGTGATTATTGACCAGTCTGTGCCTTGAGGCACCATAAGATCCTAGAGACCAGAACTATGTCTTTTTTTTTTTGATATCCATAATACTATCATAAAACAGATGCTCAGTTATTCTTTAAATACCATAGATTACTCTGTGGTTCTTTTGGGAGTCTGGCTGACAAGAGTTTGAATTCTGCTTCTGCCATTTATTGGTAGTATATGACTTTGGGTAATATATAGAAACTTGATAAAATTATTTATATATTAAATTGGGAAAATTATTGCCTAATATACTTTTTATAGCCTTAATCATTTTTACTAGACTTAATAAATACAAGAGAAATGTTGTGAAACCACTAGCAATTGACTAGTATACTTTTAAAAAATAAAACTTTTATGTTGAGATGATAGTAGATTCATATGTAGTTGTGTGAAATAATATGAATACCAGGTGCCTTTTATCTAGTTTCCCCTAAAGGTAACATCATGTGAAAGTATAGCATAATATCACAACCAGGATATTGCTAGTAATGTAGTCAAGATACTAAAGATTCTGTGCCCCAAAGATCTTTCATGTTGGCCTTCTATACCCGCCTTTGCATCACTTCATTGACTCCTGGCAACCAGTACTTTTTCCTCCATTTGTACTGTTTTGTCATCTCAAGCACGTTCTATAAATGGCATGATATACAGTGTCCCTTTTGAAGATTGTCTTTTATCATTCAACATGATGGAGATACATCCAAATTGTATGTTATTCCCTTTGGTTTCTGGGTAGTATTCTAGGGTTAAGGGTTTTAATCATTTCCCCAATGAAGCACAACTGCATCGTTTCCAGTTTTTTTAATTGTAAATAAAACTGCAATGAACACTTGTGTACAGGTTTTGGTATAGACGTAAGTTTTCTTTTCCATGGAATGAGTGCCAGGAGTGCAATTGCTGGATAGCATATTTAGCTTTTAGGAAGCCACCAAACTATCTTCTAGAGTGGCTGTATGTTTATTGTACGTTCTCATTGTAGTTTTAATTTGTATTTCCCTATTAACAGCTGATACGATGTTAAACATCTTTCCATATGCTTGTTTTTCATTTGGGTATCTTCTGTTAAACATCTCTCATTAAATGTCTTTTGCTTGTTCTCTCATTGGGTTTTTTACTTTTATTGTTCAGTTTCTAAAAATTCTTAATGTATTCTAGATGCTAGTATATTATTGGACATGTGGTTTATAAATATTTTTTTCCAATCTGTAGTTTGTCTTCTCATCCTCTTAATAGCATTTTTCACAGAGCAAAAATAAAAAATAAAAACTAATTCTGATACAGCCCAGTTTATGAACTTTGTTCATTTTTATGCCTTGTTTTTTTTGTGAAAGCTAAGAACTCTTTGCTTGATCTATCTCTTGATCCTGAAGATTTTTCTTACCTTTTTTTTGTTTAAAGAATTTCATAATTTTACATTTGATTTGTAGTATTCTGATGATTTCTGATGTTAAGCATCTTGTGTTTTTTGGTCCTTCTGTATATCTTGGGAGAAATGTCTATTGAAGTCCTTTGCCCATTTTGTAATCAGCTTATTTGATTTTTGGTTGTTGAGTTGTAGAAGTTCTTTATATATTCTGGTCATTAACCACTGATTTGCATACATTTTCTCCCACTTCATAAGTGCCTTTTTATTCTGTTGATTGTGTTCTTTGATATACAAAAGTTTTTAGTTTGATGCAGCCCCATCAAATTTTTTTTTCTTTTGCTTTTTGTGCTTTTGGTGTCATATATGAGAAATCATTGCCAAATCCAATGTCATGAAGCTTTTCCCTTATTTTTTTTCTAGGAATTTTATAGTTTTAGGTTTTAATGTTTAGGCCTTTAATTCATTTTGAGTTAATTTTTATATATGGTTTGTGGTAATGGACCAACTTCATTCTTTTGCATGTGGATATCCAGTTTTCCCAACACTATTTATTGAAGAAACTGTCTTTTCCCACTGAGTGGTCTTGGCACCCTTATTTAAACAAAGATCATTTGGGACACCTGGGTGGCTCAGCGATTGAGTGTCTGCCTTCGGCTCAGATTGTGATTCCAGAGTCCGGGATCGAGTTCCGTATTGGGGGCTCCCTGCATGGAGCCTGCTGCTTCCTCTGCCTGTGTCTCTGCCTCTCTCTCTCTTTCCGTGTCTCTCATGAATAAATAAATAAAATCTTTAAAACAGAACAAAAAAAAACCAAAGATCATTTGTCCATATACACAGGAGCTTATTTCTGGGCTCTCTGTTCTGTTCCATTAGTCTATTTTGCCCATTTTGTCCTTATGCTGGTACTGTACTGTTTTCGATTACTGTAATAAGTTTTGAAATCAAAGTGACAGTCTTCCAACCTTGTATTTCTTTCAAATTTTTTCAGCTACTTGGAGTCCATTGAGATTCCATATAAATTTTAGGGTGAATTTATCTATTTCTGCGATTCCCTGACAGGCAGTTTTAATTCTGAAAGGAGTTGCTTTGAATCCATAGATCTCTTCAGGTAGAATGCAGATCTTAACAATATTAAGTGTTCCATTCTATGAACATGGGGTGTCTTTTCATTTGTTAGTATCTTTAATTTCTTTCAGCAATTTTTTAGAGTTTTTGAGTTCTTAGTTTTTGTTATTGAATATAATGTTTTTGAATTCTAAATTTTCTCTTGTGTTTTCTTTATATCTTCTATTTCTTGGCTGAGATTTCTTTACTGTGGCTATTTTTTCTTTGGTTTCAAGCATGTTTGTAATTGCTTGCTGAAACATTTTTATGGTAGGCACTTCAAAACCTTTGTCAGATAATTCTAATATGTCTATTATCTCAGTGTTGGTGTCTATTAATTGCCCTATTGGATGGAAGTCCTGGTTTCCAACTTGACCTCAGTTTTCCCCTAATGGGGAAGAAGACCTCTCAGTTACTAAGGAGGAGTTCCATTTCTCCTCTAAGCCTCAGCTGATCCTGTCCTGACTGAGAGGGGTAATGATGTCTCCTTGCTGCAGCCCTCCTGGCCTCTGCTGACACCACAGGGGAGGAGCATGGCCTCCTTACCTGCAGGCATGACTCTCCACAGTGCCTTTCCTTACACCACCCAAGTGGGGAGAAGTCAGAGGTGCCTCCTTACTGCCTCTTGAAGATGTAGGCTTCTTACATGGTCTCCACTAACATGGAGAATAGGGTGGTGCTCTTCTCTGCCTGACTTCTCTGACACCACAATCTGTGGAGATGAAGTAACTCAGTAAAGCCTGATGAGGAAGAGTAAAAGTGTAGGTTCCCCACTCAGTCTTGCTTATGGAGAAGTGGCTGTGTCCCAGGTTTTTCTCTGATGTTTGTCCAAAAGTTGTTTGTGTTGCTAGTTTGACTCATTTCTGGTCCTGTGTCTAAAGAGAGCCGATTTTTCTTGGGGCCTTTTTTGTATCTGCTGTTGGTGTTTCTGAGTTTCTTCTTTCTTCTTCAGCTCATGGTCTGGGATATTTGAGGCGACAAGCAAAAATGAAAACAAAAAACCCTAAGGAACTCCCCATCATCTCATTTATTTGGGTCCCCAGTTTTTTAGCTGGTCTGCCTTCTTCTCTTCACCTCTAGCACCTATTTATGTTTCCTCATCCACGAGGTCCAGGGTTTTAAGTTGTACTTTGTGTAAGTAATAGGAAAAAGTATGTTTCATTTTCCTGGAAGCAGAAGTCTCCTAAGATGTTTTTTAAAAAGTGATTGATTTAAAAAATAAATCAAAAGTGATTGAATGACAATGTTTTTAAGTGTTTACATTGCATAAGGCTTGGTAGTATGTGCTCCAAGGAGGGTGATAATTGTGTTTTATTATCTTTATGTTTCTTTTTTTTTAATTTTTATTTATTTATGATAGAGAGAGAGAGGGAGAGAGAGAGAGGCAGAGATAGGCAGAGGGAGAAGCAGGCTCCATGCATCGGGAGCCTGACGTGGGATTTGATCCTGGGTTTCCAGGATCGCGCCCTGGGCCTCCAGGATCGCGCCCTGGGCCAAAGGCAGGCGCTAAACCACTGTGCCACCCAGGGATCCCTATCTTTATGTTTCTTACATTTATATTAGAAATGTCATCAAACTTTGCTAACCTCTGCTTAGAAGTAACTCCCATTGCAAGTTTACCTTACTTCATATAAATTATATTATCAATAGCACATGCATTTGCATCTTTAAGTCCTCCAGCAATGCTATTTCATCAAGATAATACATCACTAAAAAACATCATCAATTTGCAATATTTTTCTTCTTCAAAGCAGTTCTGACAATCGCTTTCATAATAAGGTTGGAATCGTTAATCCCATCTTTGTTTAAAAAATTTTAGCTACTTTAGCCAGAAAGAGCATAGTGTAGGAAACAATAATAGATTTTGCTTCTTTTGAAACATTGAATTCAATGAGGTGTTGAGTCCAGTGGGAGGAAAATTAGTACACTTGTTTCTTTGGTAAGAGATGTTTTTTTTTGAATCACTGCTCTGAAATTATTACAAACACTGTCTGACCCCATTGGCTGCCTTCCTTGGAACCTTATGCATCTGTCCATAAGTTTAAAGTGTATTCTATAACTGTCTTTAACTTTAGAGTTAATTTGAAATTTATTTATGTAGTTAGTGTGTTGGAAATTTCAATAATCACAATGACTGTGCCTAAGCTCTTACTATATTTTCTAGAATTTTATTGGCTTCTGTTAGAATGAAGCATTCAATTTGTGCCAGAAAACCAGTTTTGAAATTTGAAAGAAATATGGTAGGAACAAGCTATGGAGCATGATACTATGAATCTCTTTATTCTCACTTGATAGTAGAACTTGGACATGGCAAAACCTTATTTCCTCCGCTCTTAGTTTTGTTGTTTGAGACCAGAATAACTTGATCTTTGTACATCAGGCTATGTTATAAATTTTGCTGCAAGCTTAGAGTGGACTCATTTCACTGGAAAGACTATTCATAGTTTTGACAACTCAAATAAAAACGCTTAAGGACAAACAACTGCTCAAAAGCTCCAAGAATTTCATTTCCAAAGGAATGATTTCAAATATAGTCATTTTCTTTGATTAAGTATAAGGAGGTAAATGGAAATCCTGTTTCAAATGGTGAATTTGAAGACTATGTTGTATCAGTGTACTTTGAAAGTGAAAGATGCAGCCAATCTGAATCAAAAGCCCAATTCCAGATTACTTTATTAGACTATGAGGAGTTCCTCAGCTGGCAATAGAGTCAGTTAATTTTGAAGAGTACATAGAACATCAAATGTGACTTTTTAAAAAAGATTTTATTTATTTATTCATGAGAGACACAGAGAGAGAGGGAGAGACATAGACAGAGGGAGAAGCAGGCTCCTTACAAGGACCCCAGTGTGGTCCGGGATCCTGTCCTGAGCCAAAGGCAGATGTTCAACTACTGAGCCGCCCAGGCATTCCCAAATGTGACTTTTGATAAGTGTTGTCACCATGTGTGGCACCAAGTGCAGTAGGCATCCTTTTGACCAGGCTACTCTAACTCCTTGTTCAAGGCTGTCTGCTATACAGTTGCAGCAAAAGCTGGATTAAAGAGAGCTATGTACTCATATATTGGCTTTGGTCTTCAGATAATATGTTTGCCCTTTTTTGACATTGTTTGAGAGCACTTAGAACAACTTTATGTACAATTATTTATTGTATGGCTTTGCATGTATAAATGAGAGAATTCGTGAATTGGGCTTTTAAATTGGAGGTTTCTGCTGTGGGCACATTGAAACTAAGTTCCTATCTCTTCTCTTCTCCACTAGGGTATTACCAGCCTTCCCCTTGTTTTGCCACCCACTTTTTTTTTTTTTCTTTTTTTTTTTTTTTTTGCCACCCGCTTTTTAAGACTCACTGTTTCGTATGCCTTTCTACAATGTTAGTGTGTACACTGAGTGTAGTTGGATGGTCTCAGCAATGTTCTAGAAAGAGCAGGAAAGATGCTCAGATTTATTCAGGGAGGACGAAAGAACTTTCTTGAAATTATAGAAGTGATGTTCCGTCCTCACTTTCCTGTAACTGATAGATCTTGCCTGTAGATCTTCATGTGAAGAAAGGCATTCAGATCCCATTCATTTTACTTGTTAGGGCAATGTAGATCTGGTTATATACTTTTTGGTGGTAGTGTTTGGTAGAATACTTCTTATCTGACATGATCACTTCCATGGTGCATCTATAAATTAAAACCAATTACCTAAAGCTAGAAATCATTAAAAGAAAAGGTGTATATTTAAATATATTATTTTATAGTAAGCCAAGTTATTATGCTTTTCTCACAAATCTTTTGGTATAGATCAGTAGTTTGCATTGGGTGTGCATTGGAGAGCCTTAAAACTTGGGGAGTCTTAAAAACAGTGATGTTTAGGTATCAATCCCAGAAAATCTGATTAAATTGGTCTGAAGTGCAGCCTTGGCACTGTTTGTTTGTTTTTTTTTTTTAAGATCCTCAGGACTTTTTTTTTTTTTTTTTTAAGCTTTTAAGCTTTATCCATTCATGAGAGAGAGAGAGAGAGAGAGAGGAGAGAGTCAGAGACACAGGCAGAGGGAGGAGCAGGCTCCACACTGGGAGCCACGACGTGGGGATTTGATCCTGGGCCTCAGGGATCATGCCCTGGGCTGAAGGCAGGCGCTAAACCATTGAGCCACCCAGGCTGCCCTCCTCAGGACTTTTATATGCAGTGAGAGTTACTTTGAGAATGGTTTCACTGATTTGTGTTCAAACCGTTGTTTCTTGAATAAACCACATCCATAATGCATTGACCAAAAATGTCTGAGAGTGTACTAAAACCATTGATACAACTTAGACATACATGAGTAATATGAATGAAGTCTCCTTTTAGATTCCCCTTCCCAGTCTTGTATGGTTGTCTCATATTCAATTCAACAATAGTTTATTTTTGAAGGAGCTCTGTTTATGGTATTCAGCTTAATTTTTATGGAAGCAATATCTCACTTTCATTTTGTACTCTTCAGTTTACATGATATTTAATTAAATAAATAAAACTAGCATAAACAGGTTTTAGGACAGTTTATTTTTAGTGATTGTGTGATGCATTGATGTCTTATGGAGGGGCATTCATTGGCTATGAATTGTTCAGTCTGCTTTACAAAGTAAATGAGGCCTGTAGTTGATCTAACTGGTTGTTGAGTGGAAGTCAATTAATAGATGATTTATTGTTTATTATTTTATTTTTTAAGGTTGTATTTGAGATGGAGAGAGAGAGGGAGAGAGAGAGAACAAGGAGAACGGGGAGAGGGAGAAACAGGCTCCCGATCGAGCAGGGAGCCCGACTAGGGCTCAATCCCAGGACCCTAAGATCATGACCTCAGCTGAAGGCAGATGCTTGACCAACTGAGTCACCCAGGCACCACAAAAGAACATTTATTGTAAAAAGATGTGTGCTTGGCCTGATTAATAAGGTCAGTTGATATTCACCTACAAGAGGGTGGGATATATTTCATTTTTATTCCATAAGTGAGTATACTAAGTGCAGAGTTTGTTTCTTTTTTCATGTTTAATTTCTTATTCAGGACTTTGGGTTAATTAATGTCTGATGTCACTACCTAATATATATAGATATAATCAGTATAATCAATATTATCTCAAGAGTGAAAACTGTTTCTGCCTATGGTTTTATTCTCAATCATAAACATCTAAATGATATTCATTATGGGCCTTCATTTCACACTGTACCCCTGAAGAGTCTTGAACTGAGTCCGGTCTTTGAGTATCACATGTCTTAAAATATGCTTCATGTTAAATTTGTGAATAAATTGTAGAAAAACTTAAGACTGAAATTTAGGTATTAATAAATGGTATTTCTTCCTAATACTAGTAGATATTAATGCCTTAATATGTCCTTTGTAGACTGAAATCAAGTAGATTCATCAAAATATGTATGCTCCTGTTCTTACCACTTGATATGTACACATCTGGAGTTGTTTATTCTCAATTGTTCGTAGTAATTGCATTCACATTTAGTATGTTTTACTTTCATTTAGGTAGCTAGTCATGAGTTTTTGTCTATTTTTCCTTAGTTATGTGTTGTTAATCTGGTTATATCTGTGTCTTGTTTTCAGTTCGTATTATGTGTTCCTTGAGGACAAGAAATCTCATCTTCCTCTGGTGTGCTATCTGCAACACAGAAATAGATTTAGAAACATGCTGTCTGAATTAATTTATTGACGTAGTCAGAGGATATTAAGTCTCTACTATGTGCAGGACAGAATACCAGGCCTTAAGAGAATTGGTCCCAAGAACATTTTTGTTTGCTTTCTTTCCTGGGAAGGAAAGAAACGGGTATATAAGCAGCTAAGTGCAAGTACCATGGTCTGTGCTTTTTCCTTTTGACTGCTCTGTTAGATTATCTTTCAGGAAAGCTGAGTAGCTTAGCACAGTGAATACTAAAGGGAATGCATGCTTTCCTTCTCAGGGGACTTAAGTAGTGTTTAACACCACCATAAAATCCTCAGCTGTGGCTTTCTCTAATGTAGAATTTGTCTAAGAAAGATTATAAGAACAAGGAAGGCTTTGTGTGCTGTTTTTTTTTTTTTTTCCTTTTTCTTTTCCTTTCTTCTCTCCCCATCGCTCCAGGCTATTCGTAAAAGTGTGGATTATATTCTTTGGGTCTCTGGAGTATGCATGTGTGAGTCTGAGAGAAAAATAAAAGACAAAAGCAAGGCAACACTTACCAATGGGAATCATCACCCACAGGTAAAATGAAGAAAAATTACATGAATGAGTTTGCTTCTGTTCAGCCACTTTTACCCACTCAGTGAACCAAACAAATTGTCAGAGACAAAGCATAGGTTTTAGCATGTGATAACCCAGTGGTGGGCCATTTACTTAACCAGTGGAGGACTCCGTTGTGCTATGTTCTCGAAAGAGATAAAAGCCTTTAGAAAGAATTAGAAGGGCTATAATTTGGGAACTGTACTCAGATTCTTTCTTGGTATAATTTTGAGAGCTTCATTATAGTGACTGTCATTCAGCAAGAAGCAATGGAAGACTTTTTTTTTAATAATAAATTTATTTTTTTATTGGTGTTCAATTTGCCAACATACAGAATAACACCCAGTGCTCATCCCGTCAAGTGCTCCCCTCAGTGCCCGTCACCCATTCACCCCCACCCCCCACCCTTCTCCCCTTCCACCACTCCAGGTTCGTTTCCCAGAGTTAGGAGTCTTCATGTTCTGTCTCCCTTTCTGATATTTCCTACCCATTTCTTCTCCCTTCCCTTCTATTCCCTTTCACTAGTATTTATATTCTCCAAATGAATGAGACCGTATAATGTTTGTCCTTCTCCGATTGACTTATTTCACTCAGCATAATAGCAATGGAAGACTTTAATATTCAGCCTGCTTCTATAGTGGCAGGGGAAGACTCTTTGAATTTTGGAGCTGAATGGCTATTTAGTCCAGCCCCTTCCATCCATAGCTGAGGGCAGTCAGCCTAGAATCACACTTTAAAACCAGTGGCCAGAGTGTAGACTATAGTAAAATTACAGACCAGAGTAAAATTAGTTTACTCTGCTGGAAACCAGTAGTGACTCGAACCTTTTCTTCCATTTGGTATTAATTTTCCTTTACTTTTGTTAGGAAAAAGTAATTGTAATCCTAACATTGGCACAAGTTTTAGTTTTTGCATGTTCCTTTGCATTTTAGCTCTTATTTACACTTTATGACTATTCCACATAGTTTTATATTTTCCTTTTTGCACTTACCCATACAAAATTCTTTCTAATGTTTCTGTGTACTGTTTGTCAAAATTCCTTTGGGTTTTTATTATAATTTACTAAATTATTGCCCTGTTATTGGGCATTTACATAGAGTTCATATTTCTTGCACTGAAGGAGAAAACCACAGAAAACAGTATGGCGAGTATAACTTTCCATTATTTTGAGTTTTTTTTTTTTTTCATCATTTCACTTTGTGGGAGTAATTTTTGTGGCAGCAATGGGAAGTATGCTATAGTCTTCTAGAACCTGAAGGGACATGTGCCACATTGTATATGTGCATAGATTGTTTGCATATGAATATTCATGACATAAGAAAATCTGCTGCTCTTTTAGGTCAAACAACTGATGAGTTTTAATGGAGAATTTTTTGATTCCTGTCAAATTGCTACTTTTGGGGAAGATAAAAGCATTTTTATTAATATGGTTGATTAGCTTTATTAATGTTGGGCAAAATCAATGTTATTAAAATGAAGCAAATCTACAGTTTGGGGGGACATTATAAAATTAAACAGACATGAATTATATATACTTCTGTAAAGAAATTTTTGAAGAGATATGAATCAAAAGTCTATATAAAATATATATTCAGGAGATACATTCTTTCTTCCTCTTGGATCTAGGAATATAGCAAAAATGAGACATCACTGTGAAATACTGTGATGCATTAAATAGCACAGTTTTCATTTTATGTAGTTTATCTGTTCTCCGATTACAGTGTCACTCTTTTTATCATATGGGAACTATAATATGGTCAGAAATGTCAGGACTTGAACCTAATGTTGATTTAGATTGTGTTGTGTTAACATTTTCTTTCTAGGGACACCTGACTGGCTCAGTGGTTGAACATCTGCCTTTATCTCAGGGCATGATGCTGGGATCCTGGGATCAAGTTCCACATCAGGTTCCCCATAGGGAGCCTGCTTCTCCCTTGCCTTTCTCTCTTTGTGTCTCTCATGAATAAATAATTAAATAAAATCTTTAAACAAACAAACATTTTCTTTCTAAAGAGGTGACATTTTAAAAAGGAAACTTTAGATTTACAAATCTGAGTTCTGAAGTATTTATGAAAATTTTGATAGAATCTTTAATAAAAGGATACCTGGGTGGCTCTGTGGTTGAGCATCTGCCTTCAGCCTAAGGTGTGATCCTGGAGTCCCAGGATCCAGTCCCACATTGGGCTCCCTGCAGGAAGCCTGCTTCTCCTTCTGCCTGTGTCTCTGCCTCTCTCTGAGTGTCTTTCATGAATAAATAAATAAAATCTTAAAAAAAAAAAGGAATCTTTAATAAATGTTTTTCTCCAGCAAAAAGCTTACTGATAGTAGAATTATTAGGAGCAATGAATGTGCATTTTTTTGCCTTCTTGATTGTATATAATTTTCAAGAAAGACTTGTTTTCATTTTGTTTAGCTTTTTTTTTTTTTTTTTTTTTTTTTTACACAAATGAGGATGGATACTCTTCCCTGTGCTGACTGTAGTGTGTGGTCCCTCCTAAGTGAATGGTCTGTAGAAATCCCTTCCCCTTCCTGAGGCAATTTGTCTGAAATTGCCCTAGTTGATAGCAGGTTTCATTCACTGCTCTCATACTCTTTCTAATTGTCTATGGGCTTTGGCAGATGTATAATCTGGGAGCTGTGGATGGGAGGGGCAGGGTCATCTCTGTCACATGCCATTGTTGTGAGATATTCTGTGCTACACCAAAATCTGGAGGTGATTAAGAATAATGGCTTGTCAGTGACATAAGGTTTTGGAAAGGATTTTGCTGGCATTTTTATAAAGAAGAAAAACTGATGATGAACTAAAAATACAGCTATTCTTCATTCAGCCATATGTCTGAAACCTTTGGAGAAGGTCCCCAAGTACAGTTTTTTCCAGCTTTGTTGAGCTATAATTGACAAATAAAATTATATATACTTAAAATGTGCAATGAGATGATTTGATATATGTGTACGTTGTAAAATAATCACCACAGTGAAGTGAATTAACACATATAGGGACCTTGAATGTGTGATAAGAAAGCTTGATATGGACTCTCAGCACATTTCAAGTGTATAATACAGTGTAAATAAATATAGCTACCACACTATACATTAGACCCTCAGCACTTAATTATTTGAATGTTTGTAGCCTTTAACCAACATCTCTCCATTTCCTCCATCCCTAACCCTTGGAACTGCCATTCTACTTGTATGAGTTCAACTGCCCCCCACCGCCACCCCACATATAAGTAATCCATAAAGTGTCTTTCTTGGTCTGGCATTATTTCACTTAACTTAATACCCTCCAGGTTCACTAATATCGTTGCAAATGACAGAATGTCCTTTTTTATGGCCAAATAATATTCGTGTGTGTGTGTGTGTGTGTGTGTGTGTGTCTCCTATCTTTTTTATTCATTCTTCCATAGATGGACACTTAAGTATTTCCACGTCTTGGCTTTTTAAAATAATGGTGAAATGAACATGAAAGTGCAGCTTTTCTCTGTAAGATAATGATTTCTTTTCCTTGCAGTATATCCAGAGGTGGATTTTGTAGACTCATATAGTAGTCTTATTTTGCATTTTTTAAGAACGTCTATATTGTTTTTCATAATAGCTGTACAAATTTCTATTCCCACTAACAGTGTACTAGGGGTGCCCTTTTCTTCACATTCTTCCCAGCATTTGTTACCTCCAGTTTTTTAGGCTTAGTTGACATACAATACTATATTAGTTTCAGCTATACAACATAGTGATTCAACATTTATATACATTATGAAGTGATCACCATGATAAATCTAGCTACCGTCTGCCACCATACAAAATTGTTAAAATATTTACTATTAAATATTATTAATGCTGTACATTCCATCCCTGTGTCTTAATTTTTTTTGTAACTGGAAGTTTGTATCTTTTAATCCCCTTCCCCTATTTTGTCC
This sequence comes from Canis lupus familiaris, assembly GCF_011100685.1. NCBI lineage: Eukaryota > Metazoa > Chordata > Mammalia > Carnivora > Canidae > Canis > Canis lupus. The sequence continues at coordinate 3,416,451 of NC_049227.1, read as the reverse complement.
ATCTTTCCTCCCCCGACAATCACCAGATTGTTATCTGTATCTGTGAGTCTGTTTCTGTTTTCTTTTGTTCGTTTGTTTTGTTTTTCAGATCCCACATAAAAGTGAAATCATATATTGTTTTTCTCTTTCTGACATACTTAGCCCTCATGGATGGCAAGATTATATTCTTTTTTTATGGGTGTGTGGGTATTTTATTATCTTTATCCAAATTCATCTATTGATGGACACTTGGGCTACTTTCATATTGGGGTTGTTGTAAATAATGCTGCAGTAAACATAGGGATGCATACATCTTTTTGAATCAGTGTTTTAGTTTTCTTTGGGTAAATACCCAGATGTGAAATTACTGGATCCTATTGTAGTTCTGTTTTTAATTTTTTGAGATACCTCTATATTGTTTTTCATAGTGATGAAAAACCCTAACAGTGCAGGAGGGTTCCCTTTTCTTCACATCCTTAGCAATGCTTGGTTTTGTTTTTTGGGTTTTTGTTGTTGTTGTTGTTGTTTTGGTCTTTTTGATGATAGCCATTCTGTTAGGTGCAAGGTGAGATCTTACCATGGTTTTGATTTGCATTTTCCTGATGATGAGTGATACTGAGCATCTTTTTATGTCTTTTGGTTATCTGTATGTCATCTTTGGAAAAATGTTTATTCAGATTCTCTGCTCATTTTTTAAATCAGATTTTTTATATTGAATTGTGTGACATATATTTTGGATATTAATCCCTTATTGGTTACATCATTTGAAAATGTCTTCTCCCATTTAGTAGGTTGCCTTTTTATTTTGTTGATGGCTTCTGCTACTGTGCAAAAGTTTTTCATTTGATGCAGCCTTGTTAGCTTATCTTTTTTACTTTTGTTGCTCTTCCCTTAGGAGACAGCCAAAAAAAAGTATTAACTAAGATTAGTGTCTAAGAGTTTAATGCCTATGTTTTTTTTTTTTTTCCCAAGGAGTTTTATGGTTTCTGGTCTTATATATTTTTAATCCACTTTTACTTTATTTTTGTATATGATGTAAGAAAGTGGGCTAGTTTCATGCTCCTCTAAGATCAGGAATAAGACAAGAAGATCCGCTTTCACTAGTTTTATTTAACATAATATTGAAAGTCTTGACGATAGCAATCTGACAAGGAAAAGTAATAAAAGGCATCCAGATTGGAAAAAAAAAGTAAAACTGTCACTCTTCACAAATGAAATATAGAGAATCCTAGACTCTATCAAAAAACTGTTAGAACTGATAAATGAACTCAGTGAAGTTGCAGGTTACAAAATTAATAGAAATCTGTTGAATTCCTTACACACTAATAATGAACTATCAGAAAGAGAAATTAAGGGGCTCCTGGGAGCTCAGTCAGTTTAACATCTGGCTCTTGATTTTAGCTCAGGTAATAATCTCTGGGTTGTGATATCAAGTAAGGAGCTGAGCATGGAACCTCTTTGAGATTCTCCCTTTGCCCCTCCCCATCCCTGTGCCCTCTCTCTCTCTCTCTCTCTAAAGTGTGTGTGTGTGTGTGTGTGTGTGTGTATATAAAATAATTCTGCTTATAATTGCATCAGAAAAAATGAAATACTGAGGAATAAATTTAACCAAAGGAGGTAAAAGACCTGCACTCTGAAAACTAGAATACATAGATAAAAGGAATTGAAGACGATAGAAATAAGTGGGAAAATGTGCCTTGCTCATGCATTGGAAGAATTAATATTGTTAAAATTTTATACTACCCCCAAAAATTTATAGATTCAGTTAAATTCCTATAAAAATACCAATGGCATTATTCACAGAACGTGAATAAATAATCCTAAAATTTGTATAGAACTAAAAATGACCATGATGGCCAAAGCAATCCTGAGAAAGATCAAGGTACCATACTTCTTTTTTTTTAACTTTTTTTTTTTTTAATTTATTTATGATAGTCACACACACACAGAGAGAGAGAGAGGCAGAGACATAGGCAGAGGGAGAAGCAGGCTCCATGCACTGGGAGCCCGACGTGGGATTCGATCCTAGGTCTCCAGGATCGCGCCCTGGGCCAAAGGCAGGCGCTAAACCGCTGCGCCACCCAGGGATCCCCAAGGTACCATACTTCTTGATTTCAGACTGTGCTACAAAGTTATATTAATCAAAACAGCATGTTATTGGCAAGAAACAGACACATAAATCAATGAAACAGAGAGTCCAGAAATAAGTCCATGATTATATTGTCACTTGTCAAGAAAGGAGACAAGAATATACAAAGGAGAAAAGATAATATCAAGTTGTTGCCAATAGTCATCCTAACAGGTGTGAAATGATATCTTGTTATGATTTTGATTTGCATTTCCCTTGGTGATTAGCAATATCCAGTACCTTTTAATGTACCTGTTGGCCATTTGTGTATCCTCTTTGGCAAATTGCCTATTCAAAACCCTTTTAATTAGGTTGTTCCGGGCAGCCCCAGTGGTGCAGCGGTTTAGCGCCACCTGCAGCCCGGGGTGTGATCCTGGAGACTGTGGATCGAGTCCCACATCGGGCTTCCTGCATGGAGCCTGCTTCTCCCTCTGCCTCTCTCTCGCTCTCTCTGAATGAATAAATAAATACCTCTTAAAAAAATAAAAATAATAATTAGGTTGTTCGTAAATGTGTGTGTTTGTTTTACTGGTCAGTTGTGTGTGTGGTCCTTAATACTAACTTCCTATCAGGTGTGTGATATGAAAGTATATATGCCAGTCCCATACTATTTTAATTACTATAGTTTTGCAGTATACTTTGAAATCAGGAAGTGTGATACCTCTAACTTTGCTGTTCTTGCTGAGGGTTGCTCTGGTTAGGACCTTTTATTGTTTTGTATTAAGTTTAGGATTTTTTTTTTTTCTATTTCTGTGCAAAGCGCCAGTGGGATTTTAATAGGGATTATATTAAGTCCATGGATTACTTTTAATAGTTTGGACATTTTCACAATATTCTTTCAATATAAGAACGTGGGATATCTTTATTTTTATAAATTTATTTTTTATTTGTGTTCAATTTGCCAACATATAGAATAACACCCAGTGCTCATCCCATCAAGTGCCCCCCTCAGTGCCCATCACCCAGTCACCCCCATCCCCCGGCCATGTCCCTTCCACCACCCCTAGTTCGTTTCCCAGAGTTAGGCATCTCTCATGTTCTGTCTTCCTCCCTGATGTTTCCCACTCATTTTTTTCTCCTTTCCTCTTTATTCCATTTCACTATTTTTTTAAAGATTTATTTATTCAGAGAGAGAGAGAGAGAATGAGAGAGAGAGGCAGAGACACAGGCAGAGGAAGAAGCAGGCTCCATGCAGGAAGCCCCACGTGGGACTCGATCCCAGGTCTCCGGGATCACACCACGGACTGCAGGTGGCGCTAAACCGCTGTGCCACCAGAGCTGCCCTATTTTTTTATATTCCCCAAATGAATGAAATCATATAATGTTTGTCCTTCTCCGATTGACTTCTTTCACTCAGGAAAATACCCTCCAGTTCCATCCACGTCAAAGCAAATGGTGGGTATTTGTCGTTTCTAATGACTCCATTGTATACATAGACCACATCTTCTTTATCCATTCATCTTTCGATGGACACCGAGGCTCCTTCCACACTTTGGCTATTGTGGACATGGCTGCTATAAACATCAGGTTGCAGGTGTCCCGGCGTTTCACTACATCTGTATCTTTGGGGTAAATCCCCAGCAGTGCAATTGCTGGATCGTAGGGCAGGTCTATTTTTAACTCTTTGAGGAACCTCCACACAGTTTTCCAGAGTGGCTGCACCAGTTCACATTCCCACCAACCAGTTCACATTCCTACCAACGGGATATCTTTTTATTTATTTGTGTATTCTACAATTTCTTTTATCAATATGTTACTCTTTTTGGTTTATAGACCTTTTACTTGTTTGGTTAAATTTATTTCTAAGTATTTGGTTGGTTTTGTGCTATTGCTTGTGAGATTGCTTTCCTAATTTGTTTCTAATAGTTGTTAGTGTGTAGATGTTAACTGATTTTTGTGTTGATTTTGTATACTGCATCTTTGTTGAATCTGTTCATAGTTATTAGTCATTAGTTTTTTGATGTAGTCTTTACAGTATTTTATAAATCATGTCATCTGCAGACAGACAGTTTACTTCTTCCTTTTTGATTGGACTCCTTTCATATCTTCTTTTTTGCATAATTGCTCTAGTTAGGACTTTAAAAACTGTGTTGAATAGAAGTGGCAAGTTGGGCATCTTGTTTTTTATTCTCAGAGGAAGAGTGGTTAGTTTTTCTCACTCTTGAGTATGGTGTTAGCTGTGGACTTCACATATATGGCCTTTATTATGTTGAAGTACATTCCTTTCAGACCTATTATGTTCAGAGGTTTTATTACTAAAGGATGTTTAATTTTTTGCAAATGCATTTTCTGTATCTATTGAGATCATGTGATTTTTTCTTTATTCTCTTAATATGGTGTATCACATTTATTGATTTGTATATATGGAAACATCCTTGAATCCCTGGAATAAATGCCACATGATCATGGTGCATGATCTTTTTAATGTGTCATTGAATTGGGTTGAGGACTTCTGCAACTATATTTATCAGGGATATTGGCCTGTGATTTTCTTTTCTTGCAGTGTCTTACCTGGCTTCAATATCAGGATAGTGTTGACGACAAAAAAATGAGGTTGGAAGTGTTCCCTCATTTTCTGTATTTTGGATGAGTTTGAGAAGCGCTGGCTTTTTCACATTTGTTTTGAAATTCACCAGTGAAGCCATCTTGTCCTGGTCCTTTTTTTGTTTTGTTTTTGGTTTTGAGATTTTTTTTTTTATTATTGATTTAGTCTCCTTACTAGTTATAGTCTACTCAGATTTCTATTTTTTCATGCTTTAGTCTTGGTGATTTTATGTTCCTAGTAACATCCAGTTTTTCAAGGTTTTCCAATTTGGTGGCTTGTAATTGTTCATGACAGTTCCTGTTTAATTTCTGATTTTATTTATATGAGTCCTCTCTCTTAGTTATTCAAGCTGAAGATTTGCCAGTTCTGTTTATCTTTTCTAAACTCAGCTCTTGGTTTCACTGATCTTTTCTTCTGATTTTCTCTTTTCTGTTTACTTCTGCACTTATTTTTCTTTCCTTCTGGTAACTTTTGGTTTAATTTTTTATTCTTTCTGTATTTTTTGAGGCATAAAGTAAGGTTTGAGATCACTTTATTCCTAGTATATGCATTTATTAATACAAACTTCTGTTTTAAAACTGAAGTTTGTTCATGAGCATCTCATGAGCTTTGTTCTATTTCCACTTTTTTAAAATTTATTTTTAAGATTTTGTTTATTATTTATTCACGAGAGACACAGAGAGAGAGGCAGGGACATAGGCAGAGGGACTCCCCTGCGGGGAGTCCAATGTGGGACTACATCCCAGGACCCTGGGATCCTGAGCCACGCAGGCATCCCTCTACTAACACTTTCATTTGTCTCAAGATATTTTTTTGATTTCTTCTTTGGTCCATTGAATACTCAGGAGTGTGTTGCTTAATTTCCTTTTTAAAAATTTTTTTAAATTTATTTTTTGTATATTTTTTACTGGAGTTCGATTTGCCAGCATATAGTATAATATCCAGTGCTCATCCTGTCAAGTGCCCCCCTCAGTGCCTGTCACCCAGTCACCATCTGCCGCCCTCCCCCACCCCGCTGCCCACCTCCCCTTCCACTACCATTGTTCATTTCCCAGAGTTAGGAGTCTCTTATGTTTTGTCACCCTCTTTGATTTTTCCTACTCATTTCTCTCTCCTTTCCCCTATCATCTCTTTCACTATTTTTTATATTCCCAGTGAAAGTTGCTTAATTTCCATGTATTTGTGATTTTTCACCTTTTGTCTGTTACTGTTTTCTATTTTCATACCATTGTGGTCAGAAAAAATACTTGATATGATTTCAATTTCTGTAAACTTATTAAGACTTGCTTTGTTTCATATCATAAGATCGGTCTTGGATGAGAGTTTCATGCATGTATGAGAAAAATGTGTATTCTGTGCTGTTGGATGGCATGTTTTATATATGTCTCATTTTTTTTTAAAGATTTTATTTATTCATGAGAGACAGAGAGAGAAAGAGAGAGAGGCAGAGACACAGACAGAGGGAGAAGCAGGCTCCATGCCAGGAGCCTGACATGGGACTCGATCCTGGGTCTCCAGGATTAGGCCCTGGGTTGAAGGTGGATCTAAACTGTTGAGCCACTGGGGCTGCCCTGTATGTCTCATTATATATGTCTCATTAGGTCTAGTATTTCCCTATTTTCTTTCAGCATGACCTGCCCATTGTTGAATGTGGGGCATTGAGGACTCCCACTATTACTTACTATGTTTGTATGTATGACTGCCTTTAGATCTGTTAATATTTGCTTAGTATATTTAGTTGCTCCCATGTTGGGTGCATATATGTTTATAATTATTATATCCTCCTTATAAACTGAACCTGTTATTGTTACATAACAATCTTTATCATTTGTTACATTTTTTTTGTGTTAAAGTCTATGTTAATACAAGTATAGCTATGCCTGCTTTCTTTTGCTCCATTTGCATCAAATATCTTTTTCCATACTTCCAATTTCAGCCCGTGTATGCCCTTAAAGCTGAAATGAGTTTTTGGTAGGCAGTGTATAGTTGTGCTTTTTTTAAAAAAATTAATTAGTTAATTAATTATCTATCTATGTATTTATTTGAGAGAGAGAATGAGAGGCAAGAAGAGAGGGCAGAGTGAAAGAATCTGGAGCAGACACCACACTAAGCATGGAGCCCAACATGGAGCTTGACCCCAGGACCCTGAGATCATGATCTGAACCAAAATTAAGAGTTAGATGCTTAAGCCACCCAGGTGCTTCTACTTGGGCTTTTTTTTTTTTTAAATTTATTCAGCCACTGTATGTATTTTGACTGGGGAATTGACCCAGTTGACATTTAAAGTAATTTCTGATAGGTAAGGGCTTGCCCATTGCTCTCTTGTTCATTGTTTCTTAGAAGGTGTATCTAGTTCCATCGTTCTTCCTCTCTCGCTATCTTCCTTTGTGATTTCGTGATTTTCCACAGTGGTGAGCTTGGATTCTTTTCTTTTTCTTTTCCATATCTACTACAGATTTTTACTCTGTGGTTACCATGAGACTTTCATAAAACATTTTATAGTTGTTACAATTTATTTTAAGCTGACAACAGCTTAAGTTTGATTACATACAACATTTCTATTCATTTACTCCACTTCCCCAACAACATTTTAGATTTTGGTTCATTCTTATTTTGTTTATTCAATAAGAAATTTTTGTAGTCATTTTTAGTACTTTGAGTTTTAAATCTCATATTGAAGTAATTCAAACAGTATGATTACAGTATTAGGGTATTCTGAATTTGACTATATACTTACTATTAACAGTGAGTTTTATATTTTTACATGTTTTCATGTTACTAATTATCAGTTTCATTATACCTTGAAGAACTCTTTTTAGCATTCCTTATAAGGTGGGTCTAGTGGTGACAAACTACCTCAGCTTTTGTTTTTCGAGGAAAGTTTTTGTCTCTCCTTAATTTTTGAAGGATGAATTTGTCAGGTAAAGTATACTTAGTTGGCATTTTTTTTCCAGCTCTTTGAATCTACCATCCAACCTTCTCCTAACTTGTAAGATTTCTGTTCATAGCCATATGGAGTTTCCATTATGTGTGATAGTTTCTTTGCTCATGCTTTCAAAATTTCTTTTTCATTTTTGAAAGCTTTATTATAATGTGTTTGATGAAGTCCACTTTGGGTTGAATCTATATGAGAACCTATGAGCTTCATTCATATACCTGGATGACCATATATCTCCCAAGATTTGGGATGTTTTCAGCCATTATTTCTTAATATGTTTTTATTTATTATCATTATTATTATTTAAAGATTTATTTATTTATTTTAGAAAGCATGCTTGGGAGTGAAGAGAGGGGCAGAGGGAAAGGGAGAGGGAATCCTCAAGCAGGCTCCGTGCTCAGTGTAGAGACCCATCTTGGGTCTTGATCCAAAGTATGTTGATGTCTGTGCATTTGATAGACCAGTTACCTCTCATAATCCTTACAGACTTATTTTAGGAGGGAAATGTCTTCATTTGTTGGTGAATGGGAGGGTTGGGTGGGGTTGTGGCAGTTCTGGCTTGGGGGAAGGCTCCTTGGTGTAGTTTCTGAGAAGTGTCATCAGCAGGGGTCAACATTGGTGAAGGTTGAAGGGGTCCTCAGTGGCCAAGGTTGTGGGTGTTTACAGTGAGGGTGAGTGCTTTTGTAGTCTTTAGTGGCAAAGCCTGCTAGGGACTTTCTGATTTCCTCTTCTCCTTTTGGTGATGTTGTGGTTGAGGGAATCATCTTTGTCCAGGTCCAGCTTGCTTGAATGCCTTTGTGACGGTTGTACGTCAGGTGCTGATGTGTGGGCCCCTCTGGAGCCTTGGTTCCCGGGTCTGGAGTGTGGATGCTTTTTAAGCAACAGCAGTTTTGGGGTCTGGGGTGCTGGCCAGCACAGAACAGTGGTGTTTCTGGTGCCTGAGATGCAGATGCACATGGACAGGCCATGGACCTGGGGTCTGAAGTGTAGGTGCACATGAAACAGTCACAACTTTGGAGTCCAAGGCATGTGTAGTGTTGTTGAGGGGCACCCTTGGTCCTGGGGTAGAATAACAGCAGCTCCTTCTGGGGGTGGTATAGCAGTGTCTCTGACTCTGGAGGTTCACAGCTGCCATACAGCTATTGAAGTCTTCAGCAGCATAGGCTGCCAGCGTGTTCTGCAAAGCAAGCCACTGGAGACTGTGATGGTACCTGTTGTGTGGCTGATATTGATAGCCTTCACTTTTCTTCTTTGTTGCTAATCATCTGCTGATGTCTCAGCCAAGCACATCACATTGCACCAGCAATTTTTTTTTTCTCCAATGTGTTGCTGTAGTTTCTCACATGGACTCTTGAGCACTCTGAGGACTATTTTAATTCATAGGTAGCTTTGTAATTGTCTTTTTTTTTTTTTTCCCTGGGGGGAGAAGGGGAAAGACTAGGGCTAGTACCTCCTACTCTGTCATCTAGTTGATGTCACTCCCCCAGATACATTTGGTTCATGTACAGAGTGAGTGCTTTGTTGCTCTATAGTTCACGCTTGTCTTTGTCATTGAACCGAGCGAAGGAACAGGTCTAGTAGCTCTGTGGCTCCATCATTCTGCCTTTACAGTGCTGGCCTTGTGTACTTGTACTTCTTATTAGTCCTGGAAATAAAACTGAAGCATAAACAATGGCGTGGAGACAGAGCATTCACTGTTTCATTGTCTTGATTATCTTTTCATTATGTATCAGCTAATATCATCTATTGGAAACATAGGTTACATTTTAGCGTTTTTCTGCTCAAGATCCTCTAGGACTTGTCAGTTTACTGAGAATGAAGTCCAAACACTTGGTCATGGCCTGTGAGATCCTTAGCGACCCCTGCCCTCTTCTATTCCCATTGTACCTCCAGGATCAGGCCTGGAGACTCTCCCCAGCCTTCCTTCAATTCTTTGATGTATTCACATTTCCTTGGTTTCTCTGCTACACATTCTCACATAGTGGGTTCCTCCTGCATGTAGGTCTTAATTCAGATGTCACCTCTTCACTATCATCCTCTCAGATCACTCATCATGTGTTGATCTCTTCTTACTTATTCTGTCATTCTTTTTTTAAAGTTGCCTAATGACACTTATCACCATCCAGAAAGATCTCCTTTGTAAATGTATGTATTTATTCATTTAATTTTTTTTAAAAAATCAATCATTTCTCATTGAAAGTAAGTTCAGTGATAGCAAGACCTTTAGGATGTTTTTCCTGTTACATCCTCAGCACACATTGCAGAATGTAGGATGCCTGGAACACATTGAGTGCACTAAATCAATATTTGTTCAATGAATGTATGAATGGACAAAACAAGCCCCTTTTGTTTGACAGGTGCTGTGTTTTCAAATTTAAAAAAATTAAGTCAGATTCAGTCCTGCAAACAATGTTTTTTATAATCTGGAATTGTTGGTTGGAATTCTTTACAGAAATCCAGTGTCTGGCTTGCTTGGAGAAATAATCTTGCTGAGCATAAAACCCCATTCCTCCTACCACTAATAGCTATTCTTGGCAGTAAAGCCAGTTTTCAGGTGAGAACTTTATTGATTTTGGCCAAAGGCCATTGCAAACTTTCCAGTATTATTAAAGGTCTCTAGGCCTCCATCCTTGACTAAGATCTTGTTCCTGCCTTGAAGAACTAAATTTTCTAAAAATTGAAGGTCACAGTAAAAATTGTACATATTAACATTATTTTGTATGTGTTCTGAGCAGCTATCCAGATTTGCATTGAGAACTTAGTTATTACCAGATCAAATAATAGTTCCTTTAATCTTTAGTCTAATTTTTTTGTGCATGGTCATATCTGAGATTCTGATTTCAAATTTAATCAAAGTTAAATAAGCAGATACTTGGTTAATTTGGGGGTTATCTCTGACTCGGATACTGTGGGTAGCCCTTTCCTAATCTTTTATAAAAATTCTCTTAGATTTACTGAGTTCTATCTTGGAGTTGCAGAAGGAGTAGGTTTGAAGTTCAGAACTGGACCCAAAATGTCTGAAGATAAGATTTGAAAACCTGCACTTGGATAGTGTACAAACACAATAATTAGATGAAAAGACTGAGAATTTTCAGTCTGTTGATTTTAAAACCATTCCTTATCATGCCATAATTTCTCCCAGATGGATTAAGACATTTTACAACTATTTATAAAAGAGTGATTTGATACTGTGATTCAGTTCACACACCAGTCCTAGAACATGGAGTCCCTAGCTGGGGCAAAGTGGATTAAATGAAGAGGTACAGGGACAGTTGTTCATGAAGACTCTGAAGACTCTGAAGACTCTGAAGAGTTCATGCCCCCTGAAGAGATACAGGGGACAGTTCATGGATACTTGAGATATGGCTGTCAAAAAACAGAATGTGAGCTTTGATTGAATCCTTGGTTGAGGGCAATGCTATAAAGGTCATTTGGGGACAACTAGGGGAACTTGAAAATTGGACTATAGTAGATGGTAATTTTGAATAAACATTAAACTGTGTGAGCATGTTAGTGATAATGTAGTTATGAAGGACAAGGTCCTTGTTTTCAATTCATGCTAAAATAAAGGAGTGAAATATCAAAGTTTTCATTTATTTTCATATGGTTCACCAAAATGTGCCTGTGTATGCACAAAATGTGTCTGTGTGGAGAAGGCATGGAGCAAGGAGAGAAGGGAAGGGGACATGGGGAAGGAGGGAAGGTTTAGAGGGTGGGCACATGTGACAAAATATGAATAAGTTTTGTGACAAAATATTAGAATTAGTGAGTCTGAGTGGTGAGTATATGGGAATTTATTATAGTCTTAACTTCTCTGTGGATTAAAAATTTTTATAATAATGAAAGGAAATACAATTCCCCAGATGTGGAAAAGTAGTGATACTTTAAAGATTTATTTTCAAGAGAGAAGGAGAGTATGGGGGGGGGGGCGGTGAGGGCGGGAGAGAGAAAGAGAGAGAGAATATCTCAAGCAGGCTCTATGCTGGGCACAGAGCCTTCTCAGGGCTCGATTTCACAACCCTGAAATCAGGACCTGAGCCAAAACTAAGAGTTAGATACTTAACTGACTGAGCCAGGTGCCCCTACTAGTGATACTTTAGAGTGATTTTTCACCACTTCCACACTCTGTTGAAGGCTACTTGCTATTTGTAAACTGAGTCCAGTTGTCATCTTTATCTAAATACTTAGTGATGAAATGGTTTTTAGTTGGTACATTTAGGTTCTACTAATGGAACTTGCTCATAAAATGGTCGTATGTAGACAAATATTATTCTTTAGTTTATCGTCAGAAGTCAAGATTAGGAAGGTAAAGTATAGGAAGCAGCCTATAATCCCAAGCATTTACTTGATCACGTGCTGGTAGACATGTTTTGTTTTGATCTCATTGCTTATGTCCAGGGAGGGTGAAGTTTGTTTACTAATCTGTTCATTGTTACCCTCAGTATATAAAATTTTGAGTATTTGATAAGTCTTAAAATATCTAGTTCATCTTCATATTGTATCAGGTGATACCTTATTTCAAAGATGGAAGGTAAAAAATAGTCACTCTTCTTCAAACCAAGATTTTTAGGGGTTGGGGGCAAAGATGAAGGAGATGAGGAATATGAATATGAATCATTGTTTGAGTGTGACTTTATGAATGCATCTACAGCCTTGACTAAAGCTGCCTTTACATTGTTGCTTGGGACGTGGTAAATGCCTCTTAAAAGGTTGGTGACTCTTGTTGACATAAAGAATGATACTTGTTTTAATTGAGACATCCTGTTAATGTGTTTATTTATGAAAGAATGATTAACATTTAATGCCAAGTATCATAACTGCATATCACTTGTTGAATTCTTTCTTGTATGTGCTGCCCTATGAATTATAAAATTTTCCAGGGCAGGATTTCTGTCTGTTTTGTGCACAGCTGTTTTCCTGGTACATAAAACAGTAGCTGGGATGTGATGGGTGTCCACTTAATAGTCACTGAATGAATGAATGAACCAAAACCACATGACCTAGGGAGGGACTCATGGTTGCCTGTATAGAAGGGTTTCAGGTAAATAATTGATCAGAACACTATACAGCCCTATGTAACTAGCTGATGGTCTAAATTGAAAACTTAGACATTGGTTTCCTGTTTAATTTCAACTACTCCTGGGAGTGGTAATATGTTAAGCTTGCTCAGCTTAGTGATTTAGTATGAATGATTTTAACAGCCTCTTGCCTGGGAGCACTTTTGGAGAAAAGGTGGAGCAAAGTGGAAAATGTGGGAGAGGGAAGTTGGAAACAGGGCAGGAGAAACAAGGAAGATGAGGATATGTGAAGACAGACTTTGAGTGTATCATGATTTTGACCAGTGCACCTTTACTAGTGTGTGAGTTGGGGAGAACTTTGTAAGAAATAGCATGGGGTGGTCTGTCAAACTCATTTACAGTTCTGTGACACCGGAGATTTGTACCATGTAGTCATCTGTGACTCAAGATGGCCACAGCTTAAATGTGGTGGATCTCTGCTAATTCTTGTCACCGCATGTGGCTGCTTTTGTGATGTTGCAGGAGAGTAAGTGGTTGCTCTCTGGAGAGTGTGTTGGCCTCATGCTTTCACATGCTTGCTACCTTATGTGCAGTGTATTGTGTGTTAGTTATTATTGTGTCAATTATGCCTCAGTAAACCTCTTTGAAAAAATGCTAACACTCTGTGTTTTGAGGCATTGCTGAAGATCAGATTCATTTATTATGTGCAAAATTATAGTTTAGGTAGAAAGTTGTTGAAATTACGTATCCAAAATGAAAAATTGAGCCCCTCAGAACAGCTGTTAGAGAACCTGCAGCTTTTAGCATACTGTCCAACACATAATAGTTATTTAATAAATATTTGGTGTATGGGATGAGAGGGAACACTAGGGAAGGAGTTTCTGTGACTAGTGATTCAAGTGGTGAATGCAACCAGGCTCATGGTTTTGTAGATTGTTTCTCTATATTTTGAGGCTTTAGGTGGTGTCCTTAATAGTTACTGCCTCATCTTCATGTGTACGACTGGACATCAAGAGAGTAGGGGAAAAAAAGAGTACATCTGTTTTCACTCTGGAGGAGAAGTAGTTTAAAAATAAAAACAGCAGTACAAAGATGTGATCTGAATTTGTGCATCCTACTTCATTCCCTGTGCCTCAATTTTTTCATCTGTAAAACAGGGCTAATAATGCTTTCATAGGATTGGTTGGTGAAGATTAAAAAAGATAATCTGTGGGAAGGCATTTAGATAGAGCAGTGCTGGCATATTACAAGTATCCACTCGAGTATTAGCTCTTGAAGATAGTGGCCACATTTACGTAGCTTAAGGCTGAGAGAGTAGAGCTAGTCTGCATTTGATAGCAAAAATATTGTACAGAGGGAAGGAGAGACTTGTCATTTTGCAAGAGTATGGGGTCTTGTGAATAGAAGGGAAAGCTTGTGTTTAATTCATGTGAAAGTCATTAGTGAAAATGAAGGAATCTGGGACACCTTAGTGGCTCAGCAGTTGGGCACCTGCCTTTGGCTCAGGTCGTGATTCTGGGATTTGGAATCGAGTCCCACATCAGGCTCCCTAGGAGGAGCCTGCTTCTCCCTCTGCCTGTGCTGCTGCCTCTCTTTCTCAGTCTGTGTGTCTCATGAATAAATTAAAAAAAAAGAAAGAAAATGAAGGGATCCTGAGAAATGGAGCAGATAACTGGAAATGTAGCAGCTTGTGTGGACAGGTCTTTCTGACTTTCTGGGAGAACAGCACAGGACCTTCTTCATTTATTTTTCTTATCTGCGCAGCAGAGATTAATTTTATTTGTGCTTTTAATAAAGTGATTTGAAGTCCAGGGAGACATGGTGAGGTGATGTAGTGTAGGAAAGCATTTCAGAAAGGTAAGATGGAAGACAGATCTGGGCCATGGTGGTCTGAATTAAACATTTTCTTTTTCCTGTGGGCCTTCCTATCACTGAATGAGCTGTGGAACCCAGGATTGCCCCATCCATCCAGATTTTCTGTCAGAATCATGATAGGAGTGGCTCACTAAAATAAAACCAGTCTAATGAGAACAGATGAGTTAGCTGGTTGTCACTGGATCCCAAATGGGCTCACCCATGTATAGCCCTTGGGTGAAAACTTCCTTAAAATATTTAGGAAAAGAGATCATTGTTAACATATTTGTCAAGTATATGTTTTTTACCCAGACAATAAAATAAATGGAACTTTAGACTTTTTTCTGGGAGCTTATTTTAGATCAATTGAAATATAATAAGCAAATTACAAAGTATATGATATGATCATCTAAATAGGAAGTTAAAAGTTATCTTAGAACTTTGAATGATTATGATGTGTCCGTGTATGTTCATCTTTTTTAAATTTTTTCATCTTTTTTTTAAGGTACAATTCTGGTAACTGATATTGATATTAGGTGAGACTGTGCATGTGCAAGGCAGAGATTACATGAGAAATCTCTGTACCTTTCAGTTTTATTATAAACCTATATATGCTCATAAAATTAAGTCTTTTTAAAAAGGTTTTATTTATTTATTCTTGAGACACAGAGAGAAAGGCAGGGACACAGGCAGAGGGAGAAGCAGGCTCCATGCAAGGAGCCCAATGTGGGGCTCGATCCCAGGACCCCGAGATCACGACCTGAGCAGAAGGCAGACCTCAACCACTGAGCCTCCCAGATGCCCCAGAAAATTAAGTCTTTATTAGAAAAGTTAACACAGAACTGAGGAGAACTTTGTAACTAGTTCAATATCAGCCCTTTACTTTTAAAAACTTGGAGGGGACACCTGGGTGGCTAAGTCAGTTAAGCGTCTGACCCTTGATTTTGGCTCATGTCATGATCTCACGGTCCTGGTAGTGACTCCACACTCGGTGCAGAGTCTGCTTGAGATTCAATCTTCCCCTTTCCCTCTGCCCCCTCCACCTGTTTTTTTTTTTTTTTTCTTTCTCTCTCTCAAATAAATCTTTAAAAAATAAGTAAAAACTTGGAAACTAAGGCTTGTAAGCAGTTGTTTCCCCAAAGTAACACTGTGAAATACATAGCTCATCTTAATATTTAAGTACTTTCTATCCGAGGACAACTTCTGTTTTCATTTTAAGATAACTAGATGCATGGGGCACCTTGGTGGCTCAGTGGTTGAGGGCCTGGCGCCTGGCTTTGACTCAGGTTGTGATCCCAGATCCTAGATAGTCTCTGATCTGTTGCATAGTAATGGTCGAGGCGAGGGGGTGGGTAATGAGCCCAGGTGTCTCTGAATGTATTTAGAACTGTCATCTAGGAAGGCTTTTTGGAACTGATAGTTGGGGTAGATTTGGGCTGATTAAAGAGAAGTGCGGTTGCACCAGAGCTGCGGAATCAAATAAAAAAGCAGTACTCTTTTTAGCATAAGGTGATGCCATGTCTCTATCTTAGCCTCAACTCACAATACTATTGGTTCTAGAATCACAGAGTTTCAGGCAAACAAAGATGGAAGCCTTAGAGTTTCTGGAGCCCATTGTGTTCGGCAATCTGTCTCTGTCAGGTCTGCCTTTTCTGTTGGGTCCTCATGCAGAAGCAGAGACGACCCCTGTTCTGGAGAGGCAGCCTTGCTCTTGTCCTCTCCAGCAAGAATCCTGCTGCCGCCCTCTGTAGCCCGAGTTTGGTCCTGTGGCCATTCTTTAGTGGGGTGACCCTCTTAGACCTCTCCAAACTGTGGGCACCCCCTAGGTGGATACAGTTAATCCTTCAAATGGGACTTGACCTACGGTTATCAAAGAATAAAGAAAAGACACTGCGGCAGGAAAAACAACAAGACTTAAAAATACTGGTATTTTTAAATTCCACATTATCGTTATTTCACTTTCTAAAGGTGAAGGAAGGAAGATTATCTAAGGCCTAATGCAGAATAAAATAGTAGATTTTTCCTGGCAGAGTATTCAATCAAACAGATACCTGGGACAGTGACACTGAGAAAGGCAAAAGGTTTAAAAAGGACAAAACTAGGACTTAGGTAGTGTGCAGACAGGAGTCGTGGAGCTAGCTGCTTTAGTTTGCAGGAAAACCTCACTTGTGATGGTCCTAGCCATAATTTGTACCATGCTTCATGCAAAGGTCAGAGGGAAAATGAAGGGAGATTTAATAGCGCTTTCACTGACACTTCTTTGTTTTCTACAGTTACAGTTTAAAATTAAGTCAAGAATTGAAGGAATCTGGTGTCAGACTAGAATATTGATGGGATACCAAGTCCTTACATTATTCTGAGTCTCAGCCAAGTGTTAATACATACAGCTGTTTCATTGATCGCTGCATTGCTGCAGTGTTTAGTAATCATTACAGTGATAATGCATAAACACTTTTATCTTCAAACATAGTTCCTAAATGATTTCCTTTATCCTAAAAGGCATGTTAAATACTTTTCACCAGTAATTGAGAGTGTTGGAACCTCTCACAAGCAGAAAAATTTAAGGCCTAGTTAAAATATTTAGCTTCCCAGAATTGTAAGGTATTTTCACTGGCTCACTATATTCAATTGGTTCTCCAGATGCACAAGTAAACCTTCAACTTTGGCACTCACAGTTTCATTATCATTACTTCTCTGAATTGTGTTTGGTCCTAAAGTCTGTCTGAATTACTGAACAATAAATAATTTCTTGTCAACAACTTGTGTGGTCTCAAGATTTAAGACAAATTGAAGATATTACTGCCAACTCCTAACTGCTGTAGTGTTTGTAGTATTAAATGCTAGTGGTTAGAGGTTTAGGGAAGACTTAAGTATAATTGGTTCCAAAAATCTGTGTGTGTGTGTGTGTGTGTGTGTGTGTGTGCGTGTGTGCGCGCGCGCATACATTGGAGCAGGAAGAGGGGCAGTTTTGATGAGGCATTTCTCTTTGTTCCAGGGGTTCTTTAGAAAACCTAAAACATTTTAGTGGAATCATAGTATGTAGTGTCTGTTTTCTGATAAAATCCTGGAATCTTAACAATTCGGGTAACAATATCTCCCATTTAATGTTGTGTTGATTTGTGCACAGACATTTCTCTCTGTTTTGAACAAGCTCCCCAGGCACACTCTCCTGCAGTCCCTTCCACCAGGCAGACATATGAGCATAAAGGATAAATACTACATGTGATTTAGTTTTAGAGGTGTGTGTGTGCATACATGTGTGTGTGTATGTTTCTCTCTTTTCTGCTTGTGGGAGATGTTTAAACTCTGTGGAAATTCATTAGAAAAGATGCATTGTTCAGTGGTCCTGGTAGCATCAGCTGGCCTTTTTTTCTTTCATGGTGCAGCAAGGCATCTGTTACTTTGTAGAGCCTGACTGCTAAAATTGTCCCCAGAGTTCAGGACTTCTGAACCACAATGGGCTGTACCAGGCTTTGTGGCCTTAATAAGCACTGTGTTGTTGGGATTTCAAATATTGGTATACCTATCAAGTCTGCCTATGTATGTGTGTGGTGGTGGGGGCGGGGGGTTGAATTTCAGAGCTGCCACTGATGGATCACATGCTTTTTCTATAGAGAGCAAACAAGCACTTTTTGTGTAGGCTCAGTAATGCTTGGCAAAGAAATATAGCTGTAATTATATATCCTCATTCTTGATCTTCTTTCCCCATCTAAGTCTTACTCCTTCCTACCCCCAACTTTATATAAAAGCAGCTAGCATTGGATCTGAAATAAATGTCATGAATGAATAATAATTTCTTTCATTTACACAGTAATTAAACCTGTTGAGTGCTGACTTAATGCTTTACTGCACTCTAATTTGACTGGAAGATTTGGCCTTTGTGAATTCAAAGAAGAGGAAAAAAATAGAAATTAAATACCTACTGAGACTATTAAGGACGTTTTTGAGAAGGGTTCTTCCTCCTCTTATTTCTCATCTTCTTGTGTTTGCCCTTTGCTTTCTGGGATATCCCATACTGAGGAGTTGTTCTGCAAATCGATCCTCAGTTGGTGTGCCCAGCAGCAAGGACCCCCAGGGACAAGGCTATCCGCTGCCATCACCAATAGGAGGCCAAGTGCCTATTCTGTCACCATCAGAATTGCTGCTTCTGGTGTTCCAGAGCATTTGAGTTCTTTCTGGTTGTTTTTCACATTCCTTTCTTCCTTAACCCATAGAATTCCACTTGGTGAGTCAGTTGGTCTATATGACCGTGCTTGACACCCCAAAATATATCTGACACCTGATAGATTCATTCATGCCAGGAGCATTTTAGGAATCTGTACTGCTCTTGTGAAATTTTCTCCCTGTATATAATCTGAGTCGCTCAACCTGTCTCTCCCAAAGTTTCTCTCTTTCTGAGGTGGGCCCAGTAATGCAAGTTGGCAGCCCACTTTGCTATTCTTGAAACAAAAGTATTCTCCAATACAAGTCAGTTTTTCTCTTCTTTGACCATGAGGACTGACTGGCCATTTTAGTAAAGAATTAATTCCTAAAATTCCCTGTACGGGAGTCTCTAAGTTCCCTCAGTGATGGTTGATGACCACACTGTTGGATCTCTTAAGTAGAGATTGTTGGAGGTGCTTTGTCACAAAAGACGGTTCAGGTTGGAACTCTGGAATCTCCTTCATAAATCTGTAGCAAACACAGCGCAGTGGAGCGTGCAGTACCAGGGGCCAGGGCTGTCTACACCCTTGTTCTGTCAAAGAAGTTAACAGTCAGGCCTCTTTGAATCTGTGAGCGAAAAGCCTGATTGTATTCTGTGCAGATACAGCGTGTGTAGGTTGTGGGTGGCGAGAGCTCCCTAGCAGGGCTGTTGGGACTATTGACTGTGGTCATGGGTATGGAAGACCTGGCACATGGCCAGAGTCAATAAATATTAGTTCTTACCCTCATCTGGAGACAAAAAAGAACAGAAGTGTTTAAAGTATTTTTTTTTAAATCAAGGAATCTCTCATAAATAATCCCCTCCCCACTGCCCAATGCTAATATTTACATGATACATTTTCTTTGTTCTTCCCTTCTTCCTCCTGCCCATTCATCTCCCTCCTCTTCCTCTCTAAAGTTATAGCAGCCTTGTTAAAATAGGTTTCCTTTATAGAGAGTTCTCAAAACTTTAACATTTCTATTCTAGAATATATTTTCAATAAATACTTGCTTGTTACGTTTGTTAAAATCAGAAGCATGAATGTCATAAAGAGAAAGCCTGTTTAGTTATTAACTATACATTATATGGTTTGTGATTATGGATTCCTTTTAAAATGCACCCTGGATTCATACATATAATATGCACTATAATACATATTTTATATTTTGCCGTAGCTTGAGTACTCATTTATGTATTAGGTGCCACGATGAATGCTTTAAATGCTTTGTTTATGTGCATTAGGTCAGTGTTTCTCATAGTACTTGATTTTAAGAATCATGCAGAAGTGCTTGTGAGAAAAATACATATTACCTAACACACCCAGATCTCATAAATCTGGGTATAAGAATATAAATCTTGAGTTTTCAAATAGGTCTCCATGATAATATAACCCAGAACTGGAATACTTTAAAAAAAATACCTCAGCTCAGCTCCAGACCATGTAAATCAGCATATTTGCAAGGTGGGCTTGGCATCATTTCTTTAAGCTCCTCTGGTGATTCTAAATGTGCAGCAAGGGTTGAGATTATCCATCTAGGTGCTTCTTATCTGAAACTGAAAATAGAGAACAAATTGGCTTAGTTCTTTTAATCTTTACAGTTACTGTGAGACAGATGCAGGTAGTATTATTCCTATTTTCAGATGAGAAATTAGAAGTTTGGAGAGGTATGGGATACTAATATCAAGCCACTTGTTCTATTATATCTTATAAACAGTATATGTAAAACTACCATGTATTTGGGGATATGCTTACTTTTTTATTTGATGGTCACAATCTATATATGAAATGTTGGTTTTAACATGAGATTAAATTGACCAACTCAGTATGCCTTGGAACCAATATTGGGTGCTAAATTGTTTTGAATACTGACATCTGCTGATAGCTGTTATAAGTCCATTTTGTTAAAGCTCAGTGGAAAAGAGAAGGAACTTGACACTTGGGGTTTATTAGTGACCTACAGATTTAGTTGGATTATGAGTGGATTAGAAGGCAGAGACCTTGAAATATCCTGCCATTTCTAGTTTTGCCTTGAAACGCTTTGGTGTTTATTTTGTGAACTTTGCCTTCTCACTTGTGAATTCTTTTTTAATGCACCTAATAGCCCCTTCTTCCCACCTCTTATTTTTAGGAGACGTTGTTGCAGGTGCTTTTATTACTGAGGAATGATTTGGTTATTCTTTTTTTGAAGAAATGATGATGATGTGAAGTCAATTTGCCTTAAACTATAAATGTTAACACACTCATGTTAAAAAAAATTATTTTAATTTTAAGAGCTCCCTAGAAGGGGAATATGTATTTAGCCTTCTGAATGGATCACATTTGTGGGAAAGCTGTCCTTTATTTAACATGAATCTAGGGGATCCCTGGGTGGCGCAGTTGTTTGGCGCCTGCCTTTGGCCCAGGGCGCGATCCTGGAGGCCCGGGATCGAATCCCACATCGGGCTCCTGATGCATGGAGCCTGCTTCTCCCTCTGCCTGTGTCTCCTCCTCTCTCTCTCTCTGTGACTATCATAAATAAAAAAAAAAAAAAAAAAAAAAATTAACATGAATCTAGAAGTTTTCCCTAGTTTTCATGTATTTGAGCAAGTTTCTTAAAGGTCCCTGGTTCTATGCATTTGAGATTATTAATTTCATTCTTATAATTGCTTTAGAGAATCATGCTTGTGCATGCATTTCTGTCTTTATTTGTTCAACAAATATTTCCTACCTTATGTCAGGTAATGTTTTAAGTATAGGGATGACAGTATCCAAACCAAATAGACAAAAATCTCTGTTCTCATGAAGCTTAAAATCTAATGGGGAATTTGGGGAAAAGTGAACACATAAATCTTAGAATTTTGGAGGGTGAAATTTAGAAATAGAAAGCATATAAAGAGGAAAACTTCTTTACCATAGTTGAGGAATAGAGAAATTTTTAATAAGGTGGTTAGGGTAGAACTCACTGAGGTGACTTTTAAATACCCAAGTTGCTGGAGCTGAGAGGGTAAGCCAAACAGATATCTGGGGGAAAGCCTTTGAGACAAAAGGCCCCTTCTGTGCCATGTCTCTGGAGTATATGAGAGTCCCAAACTTAGTAGGATATTCTACTACCTGCCCATAGTTCTCTCTGTAACATGAATTTACAGTCTCACAAATCAGGGTAAAGGTATACCAAATCACACCATTTGCTGGATTTGATTATTTTTCAGCAATTGAAGGAAAGGGGAGGGTACCATGGACTTTCCTCACAGAGCTCATTTCTGATGGGTAGGCGTGCGGAAATGGATGGTGTCTGAATCAGAGGATGTAGATCATAGTCCAGTTCTACCACAATTACGTGGTGTAGAATTTTAGGAAGAATGGTTCATTTGGTCACGCTACTGTTTCTGCTCTTGAAAATGATGGTGAGTTTTTTTCCTCCTGTTAAATTCCTTGGCAAAAGACCAGTTAGAAATAGTATAAATACATTGGATTCTGAGGGCCTATGACTTACTTTTTTTTTTTTTTTTTTTGCAAAATTTTCCTCTAAAGAGTAAAGAATGTTGGCTGGAAAATAGTGTTTAAATTAACCTTCATCCATCCTTTTCTTTTTTCTTTTTTTTCATCCATCCTTCTCAAGTGTTTATTAAGAGCCTACCATATGCAAAGCCCAGTGGTGACCACTTTGAATTCTTTTCCTGGAGTAAGACATGTATCTTGTAGGTCTTATTTGTATGCTGCTATTCAAAAACTCCCATCAGTGATAGAAGGAAAAAAGAGCATATTAAAAATGGTATTATGGTTTATCACATGCTAAATGGTTACCAAAAAATTATACTTGTTACTATATATTGAAAAAGAGCTGAAGTTTGCTTGTGTTAAGTGGGTATTGAAAGAGTTATAGGTTGTGAATTACTGTGAAGTAGTAGAAGAAGGCTTCTCTGCACTGGATGGAAAGTTGGAACACCTGATGTTGATGGGAGTTGCTCATGATGCACACTATGAACTGAGGTAGCTGGTGAGTGTTTGAGGTATGTGCCCCTGTGTTTTGCGCATTCCTGCACAGCTCAGTTGAACTGGGTGTAGTTTTTTTAAATCACTGTGTATTTCTTGCATGCAAAGTTGTACACAAGCAAATGCAAAATTCACTTTATGCTGAAATTGTGTCTGTGGTCAATTGCATTGGAACAAATTCAGGGTTTTCAAAATAAGCTTGATCGCAGAACTGTCTGTACAAAGAAGCGTAATTCAGCCTGGTATAATCAGGGAACTGCAAGTAATAGAATCACCAGAGTGTAATTTGCAAAGGAGGAGTTAGGAGAGGTAGGCAGTGGTGGAGTCAAAAAGAGCTTTGTGACCTGTGGCACTAGGCCCACAGACTGTCCTCTATACTAGTGTTTAAACATTCTTGTAAAGAGCCAAGTATTGGAGATAAAATGTCAGTTGTGTACAGTTGTACAAATTAAATTTCGTCACAAAACTGAAAGAATAGCAGAGGGACATGTAATACTAGTGAGCATTAGAAAATACCTTAATGGTCTCTCATCTCAGAGTGGAATGTTTGCCTTCTTCAGCGGGAGGGATGGTGTGGGGATTGTTTGGGATGAAGAGGTAGGAGAGAGAGCTAATTCAGCTCTGTGTTCTCCCTTCATCATTTTATTTGAACAGAGAGACGTTTCTTTCTATCATTCACTCAAATTATTGAACACAAACAGGAGCAAAATAATACACAGATGACTGAGGGAGTCCCATCTGCCCCATCTCCAACCTTTCTCTCTTCTACTTCGTTCTTCCCCAAATTAGCAGATGGCATCAGGCCTTGGCCAGTGTGTTTAGTTATCTTATTACAAGAGGTTGTTCTTTTTCCCACCTCCTTTAAAACAAACAAACAAACAAAAAAATTGGTAATGACTGACTGTATGCCCATTGGCATTCAGAGCACCAGTTCCTGAAGACCAGAGAGCGGCTTGGCATTCAACCCAGTCTTCTGTATTTGCATTAGGATGGTCTGCCTGAAACAGAAAGATGGGCTATTTAAGCTTGTGCTTTTAGATACTGAAAGGCTTGTTCAGTGCTGGCTGGAAAAAGAGTCCTAATAAATCTCAAAAACTTAAATAATAAAGCAGGGCCCTTGTAGATTTTGTCTAAGAGTGGTGATTCTTACCAATAGGGGGTACTGTGTAGCTGAATGACACAGAGTGCAGGAATCATTTGTCAGTCAATTTTGCATTTGACCTCTCTGTGAAGGAAAATGAGTTTCTGACTGAACAGAGGACAGAGATTTAACAGATGAGATTGAAGTTGAAGGTGGAAGAATAGGTTGTAAGGAACACCTGCCTACCAGAGAGAATGGGCTTAAGTCTCCTGATGCAAATGGTGTATTACAGATTCATTGTCATCTTTGAGGCAATGTGTTGGCTTTAGTAAAAACAACGTAAGTAAATTCTGTAACCTTCCATGTGGTTCCTGGACAGTATTTCAGAACAAATGATGTATTAAGCATTGAGAAAAGAGTTATAATGCTTACAGAGAGCCAGCATGAATTCACAAATTCCTTTTTTTTGGCAGAACTGCTGGGATAGTAACTCAGAGGCATGTCATAGATTCAATTTATTGGACTTCAGCAAGATTTTTGGCCTTGTCTCTCATGATCCTTTTGCGAACAAGTGGAAAAATGTAGGTTAGATGGCAATATGAAGAGTCTGAATTAATTTTGTAACTGTTTTCAAGGTCACTGATTAAAAACATGTATTTCATTCTGGTTCTAACTTTCTATGATCATCGCAGAAATCTCTATCCTTGAATCTATCTTACTCAAATGTCCTTGTCTGAGATGAAGACATGGTTTCAAATGATGCAGTAATAGGAAGGATCATAAATATGGAGGATGGGAGAAACAATACATACCACGTTTTTCCTTTGTATGGGCAGGGGCCAAAAGTAAGATTTATGAAGGCTGAGAGTGAACTTCTGTTCAAAAACCTGTGAAAATATTGGATTGAGAGAGATGAGACTTAGGATTTTTAGCTGATACATTCAGTGAGTCTGCAGTGTGCATTTGGCTGTCAATAAAGCTAATGGTATTTTTGAATTCCTTAATAAAAATCTAGAATGAATATGTGACTACTTTATGTGTGTTTGGGGAGGAAGGGATGG
The DNA here is from genome assembly GCF_011100685.1 of Canis lupus familiaris. Lineage (NCBI taxonomy): Eukaryota > Metazoa > Chordata > Mammalia > Carnivora > Canidae > Canis > Canis lupus. The sequence continues at coordinate 3,391,691 of NC_049227.1, read as the reverse complement.
AAAAATTGAAGGTAATATTTGCCCAGAGTCACAGATATTGTTAATGTTCACATTCTTCCATTTCAACTTATTTGTAAATCACTCTTAATCTTTAAGTTCAGAAGATTCAAATAGCTATGAATCAGTGGATTTAAAAGCTACTTTGAGAGAGTAAAACTTTACTTAAAGAAGGGTTTTCTGATAGTGGCTTAAAGACATTTAACTTGTTTCATGTTAATTTTTTTTAAAGATCTTATTTATCTATTCATGAGAGACATACACAGAGAGAGAGAGGCAGAGACACAGGTAGAGGGAGAAGCAGGCTCCATGCAAGGAGCCTGACATGGGACTCGATCCCCGGTCTCCAGGATCACACACCCTGGGCTGCAGGCAGCACTAAACCACTGTGCCACTGGGGCTGCCCATCAGGTTAATTTTTTTAAAAAAAGATTTCACTTATTTATGTTACTTCAGAGAAAGAGATTGTGTGTGTGAATCTGGGGAAGGGCAGAGGGAGAGAGAGAATCTCTGACTCTGTGCTGTGTGTGGACCCCAGTCTCAAAACTCAGATATCATCAGAGATCAGAAACCAGGAGGTGGGTGGTTAACCAGCTGGGCCACCCAGGCGCCCCTATTTTTTTTTAATTGGTGGTTGTAAGAAAATGTCCTTAGAGGATGTGTGGAAAAACTTGGTAGTTATGTGAAAATTTGAGGAAACTGACAGAATGACTTTCAAGGAGTAAGGCATGAAGTTTGCATATTTTTCCATATTATGAATTTTAAAATTGTTTCATAGGTATTTTTTGCTTACTATATGTGTAATACACCATAGTTACAGAGATGCAGAACCTATAAATGGCATATTTCCTGTTCAGTAAAAGATAAAAACTAATATAGAAGGGGGCTCGAGAAAGTTTCAAGGTTAAGGGGATATGGAACATATCAGCAAGGCGGGTAGGAAAGGGTTTCTGACTGTCTCACGCTTCCTTGATGGAAATAGCAAAGAAGAACTAGGGTGAAAATCACGTGTGAGGTTTTGGCAGACTCTGATGCACAGTCCTTCAAAATTGATTTTTGGAAACTGCTCCTCATTACCCATTGAGAACGTCTTATTCTGCTTTGAGCATAAGTTCTTTATAGTTCTATGATTCATGTGGCACTTGGAGATCATTGTTCTAACTCATTATATTCATCTTAGAAAACGGACTTAACGCTTATATACTTTATGAAGTATTTGGATTTAATTTAGTTCACTGAACTCTTTTTGTAACAGCCTTCCTGTAGGTATGTAATTCTCTAGGGATAAGGATCATAGTTTTTGTTTTTGTTTTTGTTTTTCATTTCTGCAAGGCCTTAACACACTCATTGGCACATAGTAGGAACCTGGTAAACATTTATGAATGAGTACTAAGTAATCTAGGTATTAAGATTGAAATCCTCATTGTGCACAGTAGAAAATTGAATCTTTAATTGGTTATGTGACCTAGCATTTTAGAGCAGAGAGGGATCTCTGAAGGGAACACAAACAACTCTTTCATTTTACAAAGAGGAAATTGAGGCCTACTAAAAAGGTGCTTCCTGGAATTTAATAAGGGAGCTGATGGCTAAGCCTGGATATTGGCACATTATCTTAGGATGCCCTGCTTACTCCCTTGGGTTCAGGATGATTTTGAGTAAGTAGCATAGGGGGAGTTGAATCAATGTCTTCAGAGTCTCCATTTTTCTAGCCTATCCTCAGCATCTAGAGCATATCCCTCTTTAGTAATTCCATCTCTTGTTCACAGGTGAGCACAAATCCACATTTTCGCTTGTATCATTAGGTGAAGATGATGTAGGCACTTTGCAGTCCAGTGCAGATAATATTTAAGGAACAATTTTGCAGCCAGTCTGTTGGCCCTAAATGCTTTGCTGATGACACATTAATGGGACCCCTGGCCAACTTCTGTTTTGCTCTCTGTTTTTTTTTTTTTTTTTTTTTTTTTTTTTTTTTTTTTTTTTAAGATGTTATTTATTCTTGAGAGACACACAGAGTTTGGCAGAGACATAGGCAGAGAGAGAAGCAGGGTCCATGCAGGGAGCCTGATGTGGGACTTGATCCTGGGACTCCAGGATCACACCCTGGGCTGAAGGCAGACATTCAACTGCTGAGGTACCCAGGTGTCCCTTGCTTTCTGTTTCTGACTGCGTCTTTTCACGGAGTTATTTCACGTAGTACTATTTCATATTAGTGTTTGAGGTCTTGTTTACCCAGGTATCTAAACTAAACTTACATGGACTTTTTTGTTTTGTTTTGTTTTTGACTGATAAGGTCAGTTTCACATGAAAATTGAGATTTGTTATGTGGCTCTGAATTAAAGACTGATGTTGAAATGGGCACCAAACTGATTTTTCTGATAGATAACACTTAAGTTAGGATGTTTTCAACAGTGAGAATCAGAAAACCTGATTCAAACTTGCTTAACCATAAGAAAATTTACTGGCTCATGTAACAGGATGTCCAGAGTTGGGGAGGGCCTCAGGGTTGGCTGATACGGTTACTTAATGAAGTGTCTGTCCAGATACCCAGTTTCTTTCTGTCTCATCGGCTTACATTTACGGTATCTGCATCATGTATAAGCTGCTTGTGAATGGCTACCAGAAGTCAGGGTCACGTGCTTGGCTCACCGCTGATTACAAAAGGGTGGGAGCATGAGTGGGGAGACTGGGAGACAGTGAGAGTAAGTGGACGTCTCTCCCAGAAGAATCTTCCCCCTGTCTCTCTAGACTATTTTAGGGCAGAAATGTAAAAACTTTCACCTTGGGTTGGCACGTCCTAATTGTCTTATTAAGCCTGTGTTCCTGAGCAATTGCCAGTAAGGAGAGCAGGAGGACTTCCATGGGCTTCATCATGGATCTGGAGTCCATCCCTTAAGCAAGCAGTGTGGTCCCTGCACGGTGGGAGAAGGGTGGCATGCATACTGGATAGTCAGCCTCAATTTGACTTTGTGCGCTGCTTCTAATACTGCAAACCAAAAAAGGCCATACTTATCTTAAATTTCCTGTCAGTGTCAGTACTGGTTCTCTTTGTTATGGGTATTACCCCAGACTATCAATCTAAGCAAGGTACAACAAATGCATTAGTTATATATTCCTCTTTTCCAACCATTGTTTATGTATATTTATTTTATGAAGGAAGTAATATGGAGGGATATACTGACTTGTAGGAACTCAAAGTTGGATTTATGGAGGGGACAGAGCCTTAAGTGAAAAAATTTCATCAAAGTTCTGAGCTAGTCAGGATCCATCCTTAATCCTTAGAGGAACTTCTGAGAGGGGTGGAAGGAGAGGAAGACATAAAGGGAGAGAGGGAGAGTCAGTTGGGTTAGGCAGTGAATGCAGTAAACATCCAGGTGAGAAAGAAACTTGATGGTTAGTGGTGTAGGGGTGGAGGGTTCTCTTTGGCAGGATTTGCTGATGAGTTAGATGTGGAGCATGAAAGACTCTTAACCTGAAAAGGTGCTATCCCTCAATAGATTAATAAAAGTAATTCATATGTCCTTTGCTTTTTTTTTGGAGTAGGAACCAGAAGAGCCATTAGCAAATAATATCTCACTTCTGTTGATATTACATGCTATATACTGTTCTAAATGCCTAAAATATCATTTCAGTTAATTCTCATATAGATCTTATGTCATCATGTTTTATAGATGAGGAAACTAAGGCACTGAGAAATGAAGTAGCTTCCTCAAGATTGCACAACTAAATGGGATTCTCTCCTAAGCACGTTCAGCTATTGAACCCGTTGTAAAGATTGTTTTAGTTATGAAACATATATTGAGCATCTTCCATCGGTAGCCTGTCTGTATTTCCAGAGTGCCTTATTCATAACACTGAACACATTGTCATAATTGTGACATTTATATCCTGGCTCACACTGTGCTCTGAGCCACAGTGGGAAGGAATTGTGCTCCATTCAAACTTTGAATCTCTGATGTCTGGCACATGGTAGTGATTAATAGATTTGAAAAAAAAAAGTGATTTTCAAGCATTATGCTTGGGCTGGTGTATAAAGATCAAACAGATATGACCTCTTTCCTTGAGAAGCTCACTTTGTGTCGTGGTAGATCTGCCTCTTAACAGAGAAATCACCACCTAGAGGGCCATTACACCACACATATGTTGTTTGAGTGCAGGGGAGAGATTGACCCTCTCAAGGAGGGACCTTTGGGAGGCACGCTGGAGATGGAACTGAACGTGGATTATTGTGGCCGAGCTGGCCTGATGTGGGAGGGGAGAGGGGCTAGTTGAGGTGGTATACCAGCTGTGCAAGACCACCCTGGACAAGAGCCCAAAGCAGATTCTCATATGTTATCTGTGGCATCAGAAAAGTTTTGATTTTACTCTATAATTTTCATGTATTTTATGTGCATATTTCAAAGTTCTTAGAAATTTTTTAAAAGACTTTATTTATTCATGAGAGAGAGAGAGAGAGAGAGAGAGGCAGAGACACAGGCAGAGGGCGAAGCAGGCTCCATGCTGGGAGCCTGATATGGGACTCCATCCCAGGACTCCAGGAATATGCCCTGGGCTGAAGGTGGCGCTAAACCACTGAGCTACCAGGGCTGCCCAGAAAATTGGTTTTATGTGTTTAGCATATAGGGCAACTTGAAGTGAGAATATTTGATAAACATTTTATGTCCATCCATTGAAATTCTGACATTGGACTTTGCACATGTTATTTTTAATACCACCGTCTGTCTGACTTCATAAACCCAGCGTTGAAAGTGGAGAGGAAGGCAGTACACCTGGTAGTGTTCAGTGCAGCAAGGGAAGAAGCACTGGTCACCATTTCCGAGTAGTTGGCAGTGGATGCAAAAGGCCCTTCATCCCCAGGATGCTGCTTCCTGTAGGCTTTTATTCCTCAGCTCCTTAGAAGTTCATTAGTCCACATCTAATGTTAGTTTCATTACCACATGACAGAAAGCAGAGCACATGGTAAATTTTTCTTGAAAAAGACAACTGGAAGAAGTTTCACAGAAGTTCACATGTTGCTATTTGCACATTTTTTTCTTCCATGGTGACACTTAAAATTCATTCCACATTGCTTATAAGAGAACGGAGGAGGGGGAGAAGTTTGCATTTGGTAGCTTTGTGTGTTCCTCCAAAGAAAGAGAGTGCTTGAAAAAAAATGAAAGGCAGGCTTTCAGATGTTGTCTGAACAAAGATATGGAAATATGAGGCGAGAGCAACATCTGGAGGTTTTCAAACACTGGAACACAGGCTGCACCCTGCTTTTGCTGTCGGAGGAGTGAAAAGCTGTTTGCTGTCATTTCCCATCTTGTCACTTCCAGGACCAACATCTTGCTACTTCTTGCACCAGCTGTTGTTGTTGTTGTTGTTGTTTTTCTTTCAGAGACAGATGGTACAAGAGCTTTGATAATTTCTACCCCCCCAACTCTAAAGAAGTTTGCTTGCGTGCTACCTTTATGGAGTGATCCTATGCCCCTGTTACTCACTTGATTCTGTTAGCAGAGTCAGGAAGGGAGCAGAGGGGATCTGGAGGAGATGTGTTGGACCTTGTGGGAATGCTCCCTCCTCAGAACCCCCTCTTCTACTGGTTTAGCCATTTTGTTTCAGAGGTCTTACTCCAAAAACGAGAAGAGGTGGAAAGATTGAACTTTGGTACCTATCCCTCTGTACACATCTGAGATTTCTGATAATGATTTCTCTCTACTCTGAACCCTAGATAATAGTTCTGATGTCCTGGTTCGTCTCCCTAAGTGTTAGCTAAGTACAGCTGGGCACAGGAGATAGTACCATCTTTTCACAGGGCTAGATATTTATCTTTAGTTGCTCTTTTTACACCTATTACTTTCAGTATTTTCCTTGGTTCCTCAGTGAGAGTTAAGAAATAAATGATACGGAAAATGCCTTACACCTTGAGAAGATACTTGGCTAGAAACAACTTTGGTTTTGTTGAAATTTTATTATATTTATTGTCACAAAATAAAGATAACCTTAAGGAGGGAGCTTTTCCTTTTTTTCACAATAGATAACTTTTAATAACTTTAAGAACTTTTTCTAAGAAGTGACATATTCTTTGTAGAAAACATAGAAAAAATCTATTACAGGAAAAGTAAACTCATCCATGATTTTATAGCAACATTGGGGTAACTACTCTTACCTTTGATGTATTTACTTATAGCTTTTTCTTAAGAGTAATGTGTGCATGTATTACTCTTGTATACTTACCAACTTACATTAGTACTTGGGTTATTTTCCAGACTGAATTTGGTGGTAGTGGGGATTGTCATGATAATGATACTAGCTAAGATTTATTGAGCACTTATTATGTGACAGTCACTATAATAAATGCTTGACACACAGTACATATTTCATTTCCCATGTCAACCCTATAATTATAGTCAGGATTAATTTACCCTTATTTTAAACATTAGTGAAGTGAGGCTGAGTGATTTTCCCAAGCTTATACTGTGCATAAGAGGTGAAGGTGGGATTGAATCATGTCTGTCCCTGAAGCTCATGCTATTTATAATTTGTCCATCCTTTTTAAAAAAATGTCTGAATATTTTTAAGGCTCTTGATCACATTGCATAAGATTTTCTGTCAATTTTTGCTTCCTGCGCTCATAATAATACTTAACTGCACTCTTGCCACCCTCAGATATCATCAGGTGTATCTTCTCTATAAAGGTTCAGAGTGAGTGATTACTCACTCATTACCTTAGCCCTTCTGTGGTTACTAGAGAGATTGGACGTTTTTCCTGTGTTATTGATCATTTGTATTTCATCTGCAAATTGTTCATGTCCTGTGACACTGCTTTTATCAATTAATTTTTTGTACAAGCTCATCATGTATTAAATATAATCACCCTTTTTCATTTATTTAAAACACATTTTCTTCTGTTGCTTGTTAACAAAAATACTTATATGAATGTTTTAAGTGTATACTTACCCATATATTCTATATTCCTCTCCCACAAATCAATGATGTAGCTCGTTTTTTCCCTTTATTTTATGGTTTTATTACTTATAGCCAATTCTGATTCATATCTGGAATTTATTTTAATATATGGTGTGAGGTAAGGCCCTGATTTTGTGATTTTATGGATAGGTGATTCTGGTTTTGTTTTTTAATCCATTTTTTATTGTCATGCATTATATATTCCACGGTAGTGTGCTTTGTTATGTATTTCTTTCTTTTATTAACATCTGCATAAGCTGACTTTTCTGTGTATGTGATCTGTCGATTCTTAGGCCTACAGTACATTTTAGTTATTGTAAGTCTAAAATGGTCAGGTTTTTTTTTTTTTTTTTTTTTTACTGAAAGGTCTCAGCTCTGTGTTAGAAGGTCCGTACCCAAAACCTCAGTGTGGCCTTGTTCTTGTTCTGTGATTTACCACATCTCTAATTTAAGTCTCATCAGAAAACTTAAAGGAAATAGTATGTGAATTCCAGAATTTTGGAGTTTTGAGATTTTAAAAATTGAGACTTTGTGGGTGATACCATAGTCACCTCACTAAAATTTCTGCAGGTCCGTGAATTTGTAAAATATGATTTATTTTTTTATTTTTTAAATATTATATTTATTTATTCATGAGAGAGAGAGAGAGAGAGAGAGAGAATATGGCAGAGACACAGGCAGAGGGAGAAGCAGGCTCCCTGCAGTGAGCCTGATGCTGGACTTGATCCAGGATCACACCCTGAGCCAAAGGCAGATGCTTAATCACTAAGCCACCCAGGCATCCCAGTCCTTGCTGTCCTTATTGGGCTTAAATTTTAATATAGAGCATGCCACTCAGTTATGTGTGAAAGAGATCAGAAAATGCCCCCTCAAAATCTACCCTTGTGGCTTAAGGATTATTTTGAGTTGAAGGCAATTAAAAAACAGAAAACCGGGGAAAAGAAAAAAAAAGAAACAGAAAATACAAGTTCTTTGTCCTCTTCCTTTCTGCCAGAAACAGGGCATACATTTCTCTCTCTCTCTCTCTCTCTCTTTTTTTTTTTTTTAAGATTTTATTTATTTATTCATGAGAGACACACAGAGAGAGGCAGAGACACAGGCAGAGGGAGAAGCAGGCTCCATGCAGGGAGCCCGATGTGGGATTCAATCCCAGGACCCTGGAACCACACCAAAGGCAGACCTTCAACCACTCAGCCACCTAGGCGTCCCCATATACATGATTTAAAGTACTTAGAATATTGTCCCTGGTTTTCATGTTTCCAATTTTAACTATTTTAACTCACAACACTTACAACAAGGAACGTGTGTAGTTTTTTCCCCCCATACCACCTAATTCCCTGGCTCTGCAGGCACCAACTGGGTGTCCTATGACTCAGTCCTTTCTGACACAACCCAAAGTGTGCATATACCTCAAAGAATGAGGCATCAGTTCTGTGACACTTACCCTCTCCCCCCACTTCAGACAATAGTCACAAGTCCCAGGTTGTAACCTATGCTTTTGATGTTGAGCAATAAATTTGATGGCTCCCATGACACCCTCCTTCCTCAGGTTTAATAATTTGCTAGGTTGGAACTCATGGAATTCAGGACAATACAGCTAACTGGAAGAGATGCCTGGTGCAGATGTGGAGGGAGGGCCTCAGAGCCGCCATACTCTCTCCAGGCCATGGTACTCTTGTAGCATCTGGAAGCATTCAACAACAGAATTTTCTGAACTCTGTTGTTTAGAAGCTTTTTAGGAAAGTTTTCATGAAAGTTGCATTAACACAGACATGTTTGATTAAATCATTGGCCACTGGTGATTGAAAATCTTCAGCTCATGACCCTTCCCCTACATTGGAGCTCAGGGATATGGCTGAAAGTTCCAACCCTCTCATCATGCCTTGGTATTTCTGGCAAGCAGCTCCCATCCCGAAGCTATCTGGGGGATCCAAGTTTGTCTCAGAACAAAAGACACTCCTATCACTCAGGAAATTCCAAAGGATTTAGGAGCTCTGTGTCTGGAACTGAGGACAAAGACCAAATATGTATATTTAGGACAATTCTGTATAAAGTTCTGAGTTTGTGGCAAATAAATAACCAGGTGTATGGAGCCCATTTAGACTCATTTAAGCCCATTAGCCCATTTAAACCATTATGGTTTTTATTCTCTACTTCTTTTGAGATACCTGAGCACTTCACTAGAGAAGAAAATAAAGATCAGTTTTTGAGGTATAGGTGAAGTTGCTAAGGGAAGTGTAATAATTTGTTTAAAGTTAGCATCAAACAGGAGCTAGGTATCTTGCAGCACTGAGGCAAGACTGGAAATAATCGTTGGTTAAAACACAAGTGGGCTATGTTCTTCTTTCCGAATTGTAGCACGCCTTAATAGTAATTTAGGTAATCCCAAAATGTTACTTTAATTTTATGTAAGGGAAAAACTGAGGCTTGCTTTCCCTCCATGGTTTTATGCACATATTAAATGCACCTACGCATGACAAAGATCTTCTATAATAAAAACCATGCCTCTTATTTTTGAGTCTTCTTTTACAATCTGAACAATACTTGGAGGCGCATTTCATTATTTGATCTTCATAATAACCCTACAATAGCAAGGTCCAAGGTGTTATTACTTCTACTTTACATATGAATGAAATGAGACTCCTATTAAAATACTCTTCAGAGAGTCTCATGACTTATAAGTGGTGGACTGGCCTTTAGCATGGCTCTTAGGATATCTAAGCTGGTATTATTTGACATGGTAAGTTTCATGCCCTTCTTGTTCTTTTTAATTTTTTTTGTAATTTCAGGGATTTGCATGTCTACTTTGCCCACCTTTAAAATACTAAAGAATCTATTTTAGGTGCCTGGCCAGATTGACACATGCCAAAATATTTTTTTAAACTGGGAAGTACTATTCAAATGTAAGGCTTTATCTTTGTTACTCTTTGGGGACCAACAATTAGATACTTGTCTTCCCTGTTCAATGTTATATGGTCGTAATTAACAAAATTATATGTGAACTTTATTTTTTTAAAGATTTTATTTATTTTTTATTAATGAGAGATACAGAGAGAGAAAGGCAGAGATACAGGCAAAGAGAAAGGCAGAGAGAGAGAAACAGGCTCCATGCAGGCAGCCCGATGCAGGACTCCATCCCGGGTCTCCAGGATCACACCCTGGGCTGACGGCAGGCACCAAACTGCTGATCCACCCGGGCATCCCTATTTTTTTTTAAATATGCCTCAACTGTCGCAAAGGACATTTGTAACTAAAAGGAGAAGCAGTCTCTATTTTCCCTTGTTCGTTTGAATGTAAGTGATACCTGTGATATAGTTGTCAATTTTTTTTCATGATCTTAAGGAACAGGGTAAAAAAATCGCATCTCAATTTATAGTTAGTGTTTCAGAAGTTTCATACTCAGGTGTATTCAAAACAGTATACCACATGTTTTGGTAGTCATTAAGGCTGTCTACAAATATTCCAACTCCCTCTTTCTCTAGAAACATAATAACGGTGTGGGGGGGTGGTATTTGACTTGAATTTGCCTAAAAAGGTGAGCCTGACTTCTCAGTCTGTATTATACCATATCCCCTCTCCTCTACGTGAGGATTTGCAGTATTCAAGATGGTGGCCAGTCCATTGGCCTGAGTTCCTAAATTACTGATGAGAAGCACTTTTGCTGATTCATAGTAGACATATAATGTGAATGAGAAATAAACCTTTGTTTTCAGCCACTGTGTTTTTGCATTACTTAACTTGTCTTAACCAAGGCAGAATCATAAGAATATGTTTATTATTCATCATGCAAATCTTTTGGTTGTTTCAACCTAAAGATCTTAAATTATACCCAAACTAAATATTCTTCAATATCACCAAGTAGGATCTCTCCAATCTACAGTGCTCACAAAAGACGACTTGGAAATTGGGAGGAAAAGCTTGTAATGAGCACTCAGTGCCCACATCAAAGCCATTGTTGGACAGCCAAGAAAGAGATTTACTTCAGTTACTAGGGTAATTTTTGACACATACTTGCTTTGCTTTATTCAGAAAGGTCTGTCACAGTATTAGTAACTTATTGGAGGTATGCCTTTAAAACAGAACCAAAGGCCACTTAAATGTGTTGATTCGAAATTAGGGAAACGTGAGATTTCTCCCAAGGGCCCTTTATCAACTGTGACTAAAGTATGAGGGGGAGCCACTGAGGATGGAGAAGGTCACTTAGTCGCTCATGTTGGCTGATGAAAGTGTCAAATAAGAATTGTGTTACACTGAGTGGCTTCATTCTGGGATTGACATTCAGCTCTGATGTGTTTGAAGAACTGAATCCTGACAAAACACAGCAGTATGCCACAATCTCCATTTGTCTCCTCATTCTTCTTGTACCTTCCCCTTTGTCTTTTCCACTCTCTCCTCCCCACCCTGATTTCCTTGCTTCCCTTCTCTCCTGTAATTTAGCTCTTCAGGGTCTTTGTTAGAAAACTGGTTTATAAGTCACTTGATTAGAACTTGGAAAACATTTTCTCATGAAAGAAATATATCATGTTCCAAACTAGAAAACTTGACTTTACCAATTGTATCATGAAGTTACCTTAAAAATGACTACGAAAGTTATGAGCCCCTTGTAAACCTTATATGCTTTGAGAAAGTAGAAGTGGAAGGTGCGTGGGATGGAGCTTTGGTACTGGTGGCCCGAACAAGCAGTACTTGGCTTTTCTACCATCTTTTTTAAAAGATTAATTTATTTTAGAGAGAGAGAGAGTATGTGGGGAGAGGGGGAGAGGGAGAGAGAGAATCTCAAGCAGGCTTTCTATTTGGTGCAAAGCCTGATTTGGGGCTCGATCCCAGGACCATAGATCATGACCGAAGTCTAAATCAAGAGTTGAAGAGAAGTTCTTTGCATCTCTCAGATTACTTCTGTCATACTGTGTTGGCCATCTGTGGACTTAGAGCTTGAGAGTGGCTATGCAGCCTCAGTCCCGCTGGAAGATGGTGCCTCTGCCATGCCTGCTGGTGCTGAGGGCTGAGAAGTTCCCCTCTGGCTTCCTCCTCCTCTGCATGGGCATCATCCATCTCATGAGCCTCTCCCGGAGCTTGGGAGGGGTGTGAGGCTCAAGGACTCATCAAGTCCCCTCACTGTGAGGCAGAGGGGCCCAGGTTTTCTTTCTTAGGCCTGCTGTTCAAGGAGGGTACCCTCTCATAAGCCACATTGTTCTTGCCCCATCTTTATCTTCACTGCCCTTGTTCTCTGCCACGGTGGTGCTGGGTTCTGCCAGGTACTGGTTGGGGCATCCTATAGGGTTCATGGGTCAGAGAGAGTTAACAAGTAGGCACTCTTTGGCAACCTGCCTGGATGCTTTGGGCAGTGGGATAGATAGGTCTATTCGATGGAGGCAGATAAGCAAGACTGGGCGGAGGATGCTTGGTCTTTACCCTCCACCCCCTGCCCCGGGCTCTGCATCTACTGTATTCTCTTCTGTTTGTGTGACACTTATTTTTAGCTCTCTGAAAAGAGGCCCACTTTATATATAAAAAAAAAAACTATTATTTAACTCACACATGATTTCAAAATCCATTTTCTGAAACATACCAAATAAAACCATGAGTTTCTGTGGTGTTTTGAAGTGAAGAATTTTATGTACTCTCTTTTGTCTTCACTTGCTTCCATTCTCTTACTTGGTGTACTTCCTCCCTGTCTTTCCCCCCTCTTCCTTTTCTGCTTCTCTCTTGTTCCTTCCCTTAGCTTAGTACCCATACTTCTTTCCTTGTATGTAGATCTCCATGTTATATGAGGAGGGGAAAGGCACACTGTCCAGGGACCCAGTGGAGGTAGTAATGTCATTATCCTTTGCAGGTAATTGTTCAGTGAATGGTGTCAGAAAACTCTAATTTTGACTTTGAAATCAGAATATCAAATTAAGCTTAATATTTGAAAGCACATCATGCTGATGCTAAGAAAACATCTTGCCCGTGCACTTTAGCTGGAAGAGAAGCTATGTGATATGATCAGAATGTGATGATGGCTTTTCAGATCAGGTAGCTGAGTGGCATTTATAATTTAAGATATTTCTTGCTATGGGTATAGAAGATAAAATAAATGATAGTTTAGCAAGAGGGTTTTCTAGCATTTGGGTTACAGAGAAATAAGGGCTTGTGAATAGGCTGGTACATGTGTATATGTGTGTTTTGTAGGCGTGGAAAAATTAGGAGGAGGAGAAAGAATATTCTGTACAGAAAATCTCTATGGCTTTCGATAGGAGCTAGCGTATGAGTAAAAACATACTTTCTTGGAAGAACTCAGTTATCTTTTCAGTTTGGTGCAGCAGGGAGTGAAAATGTGGGGATGCAGCTGGAAACAGATTATTTGTGCTGCAGGCTTGCAGCTGTCCCCTACCTGTGATGCAGTGAATATGATTTGAGTATTAATCTTTCTGTGACTGAAAGCTTGCTTTTTCCCCTAAAGCTGGTGGCAATCTCCCAACTGTCTAAACCTTGAGGACTTGGGACGCCTGGGTGGCTCAGTGGTTGAGCATCTGCCTTTGGCTCAGGACATGATCCCAGAGTCCTGGGATCGAGTCCCACATTGGGCTCCTGCATGGAGCCTGCTTGTCCCTCTGCCTGTGTCTCTGCCTCTCTCTCTGTGTCTCGATGAATGAATGAATGAATGAATGAATGAATGAAATCTTAAAAAAAATAAAAAATAAACCTGAGGACTCACTTGGGTTGGAAAAATAAACACTGCCTCCTGAAATGCATGTCATCTTAAACTCAGAGCCGGCAGCAGAGGCAATGCGGAGAATGTCTAGCCTGGCTGCCTGGAGATGGGATTTCTGCCTGAGCCTGGATGAGGAACCTTCAGCTTTCCTCAGTCCCCCTGTGTGGAGGAAGAAATGCTGGATTGAATGGTGGCAGGGAAACCAGCACGACGTCATGTAGTCACCCTCATCCCGTGCTCCCCTTGTCCTTACTGGCTATCTGTTGATGAAATCCACTCTTTACCCACAGAGGCTGAGTGGGAGGTTGACGTGGATGTGGCCAAGAGGGTGCCTAGAAGAGTTTTCCATTGCTCAGTTTGCTAACCTCATGGAATCTGCAGGTGCTGAGAGTCACCTGCTGCCCGCCTCAGCTTTTACCATTTCGAGTTTCATCTCTGCAATTTTTTAACTCACTAGGTTGTGGGTTTTTTCCTTAGACACATGCATTTAAAAGAAAATATTATGTAATTATAATAAACAGAAAGCAAGTATCACTTGGCATAAGAAAGAAACAGTAAACATGAGTATAGTACAATGAAAATACGGGATTCTAGTTGGATACCTTTTCTTGGGGAAGACTCTGAACCTGAGCCTTCTCTCCTCTAATGTTAAAAGGGAGGGAGCCTGGAGAGTCGAGCATTTTAAATTCAGTAAAGCACCAAGTGAGGTATTGTTTTTAACTAATTGGAAGAATTCATAAGGAAAGGCCTATATCCAGCCCAAACCATTCCTGTTAGCTGTTATTTTCCTGGGATGATTTTAAAGGCAGAAAAAAAGAACACTTTAAACCTACTAACTCAGAAAAAATTCAGATCTTTTCATTTCATTGTTTTTGCTCTTGATGCTTATTGTAGTATTTTGTCCAGCACTCAATAGGTATTGTTCAGTGAATCAAGATTTCAACATTGCTGCTCAATTTCATTACCCTTTCTCTAAAGACTATATTCGTTTTCTCTGTGATTTTTCAGTAGTTCTCTTTTATGTGCTCACTTACAGCATGAGTCTTTGCCTCTTCTGTGTGCATACACACAGATGTGCATACCTCTTCAAATGACACATGGCTTAGGTGAGATAACAGTTTTAGTTGTCTTGTTAATTAGGTGTTCTTTTCCTGGTGTTGCCATAAGATGTTTCAGAGTACATTACCCAGCATACTGTACTTGGCGTTGCAGTGGAACTGGCGTGGGCTAGCATTCCAGGGCTTGTACCTGCTAATGACATCAAACAATTTGCTTGTTATTATGTGCTGTCTTTCTCTTTGGGCACCCACAGTATATGCAGCACTAGGCTGTGGCCATTTTCTCAGAACTAGAAAGTTATGAACATAATGTTTCCTTTACATCTTTAAGAAATCTTAATTTCCAGCTGTTGTGGTAGTATCAGTTGTCAATTGTGTTATTATAACCAGACACTAAGTTGAGTGTGAAGAGAATATTTGGTGACTGCTCTCTCTCTACTCCCTGTTACCCTCAAAGTCCTGTTACATTCACTTTTTCCCCCTTGATAAACCAAGAGCTAATCCGGCCATCTCAGCTGGAGAAAGCAAAGTCTTATTTGCTTTTATAATCCCCTATGCCTGTGACAGTGTCTGATAAGGATTAATAGTAACAATAAGCTGTACATGTTTTGTTTAGTGCTTACCATGAGCCAAGTATTGTGTTTTAAAGGTGTGCTCTTACTTAGTACTTATTTCACTGAGATTTGGTGAAGACTATCAGTATCCCTATTTTCACAGATGCAGATACAAAAATGTTGAGGTTAAATAATTGCCAGAATCTCAACAGCTGTTTAAGTGGCTGAGGTGGAATTTAGGGGAAGGTTTATTTGAATTCTTAGCTCATATTTGTAACCACTATATATGACACTGTATAATAACTTCCTCAATAAAAGATAGAGTCCTTTACTCAGAAGCTTTACAAGGACAATAAAAAAAGAATTAGTTGAGATGACACAACCCATGTTGTGAGAGCATTGTCTTCTTGATTCACAGTTCGTGCAAAGAAATAATATAAAACAGACTGTGAATAATGCATCAAACTAAATGAAATTTCATTCTTGAATGAATTATTCCTATCTCCTTTTAAGAAAAATTGGTAAAGCGTTGAACTGGTCATGGCTCAGGGAAATGTCTGTATTCTGGTTCTGTCTGAATTTTATTCTGTAAACATTAATATTTTCTGCATCCACTGGCCATCTTTTTTTGCCTTGTGCTTATACATGCAGGGCTGCATTTTTGCTTGCAGAGAATTGTCAGTCTCCCTGTCTACATTTGTTCAAACTTCAAATTTTAAATTCAGACTAATGTCTGTATTTCTAGCAGTTGCAGCTGGGGAACTGAAACAAGCCTGCTTGGTTTCAGAGTGAGGCTGTTGCTTCCTATCAGGAGGAAAATTTCAATAGTTTGGAAGGCAGATCTCTCTTGATATTTTAAGAAAACCAAAGATTATAAATAAAAACAGAACATACTTTAAAAGGAGTTATTACATGAAAGGAGAAAAAGTAGGCAGTATTTCCATTGGTCAAGTAAATGTTTTCTAGCTGACAGGGGTGACCTGAGTTGTTCTGAAAGCAGAAGGGGGTTAAGTAATCTTAAGAGAGTCAGTTTGACCTAAACATTCTGTGCTAATGTTATGACATGTAATTGACACTGTTATCAATAAGCTAAAGGATGGATTTTCTATTTGCTTCTGTGATCTCTTAGCCTACCTTATGTAATACTTTGTTTGTTTGTTTGTTTGTTTGTTTTTTAAACACTGGGATTGCGTATTTTATGGTGGATTTGGGGGATAGGGAAGTGATTATGTAGATGACCCATGTTGGCTGCTTCTGTGGGCAGAAGTTGATCTGGGTGATGCACCGCAGAAATAGGACTTCATGGGTGACTAGTCAGAGGGGTGCTCTTGCCTCTCTGTCACAGGGTTCATTCTTTTCTTGTCACATGTGCAGTGTACATATGTGCAGAAAAGAAAGTATTTGTACATTTCTTTGACAAACTTTTTTTTTCTTTGACAAACTTTTGTGTATTATTGTAGGAATGAATATGATACACAACTAGATACACTCTGATGTATTTTGGCTGTGGTGTATGTGGTAAGCTGACCAGGCAATGCTGTGAAGCCTCAGTGCTAGGGGGTTTCTAAATCTCCAGCATTTGGCAGCAGTGTGGACTAAAGTTTAATGCTATTCAACTCTTGGCACATGGCCAGGTCAAAGAAAGGAAATAATATTTAGCCCAGTGAAAGATCATTTTAACTTTGCCAGAATGAATGCAGTTTCTATTTTTTTTTTCTTCGAATTCCCCGTAACATACCTTTTTTCCTGGGGTGGAAGGAGAGGCTGAGAATGGGAAGATGGGAGATTGTTGTGAATTTCATATTACATTGATCAGACCAAGTTTAGCTTGCTCTGATATGTAAATTAGGGATTTGTGGTTGAGTAGAATTGATTTTGTGGAGACTAAATTAATCACAGTGCTTAATCACTGTAACCTTTAAACATTGCAGTCTTGGCCACAGCTGCAGGGCAGAGAGTGGTGTTCCTCTGAGCTTTTATGCTGTCATTTCATGAAAGGCAGAGTGCCCATGACTTGTGCAAACAAGAATTCCCACATGCAGGCTTCAGAGTTGGTTCCCTGCCCTTCAGAGAGTGAGCTGGAGCATCTCCCACAAGGCCAAGAGGCTGCTGTGGCCTCTTCAACCAAAGAAGCCTTTCTGCTTATATACAAGTGTTTTCAAGTTATTTTTTCCAGATAAAGTGGAACTGGTTATCAGTGCCTATATGCCCACGGAAGGCAATCTTTAGATTTAGAATTGGAAACATTCTCTTAATATTGTTACAATTTTTTCTTTTAAATATAAAAAAGAAAATCACATTTTGAACTATGTGGAAGGACTACCTAGGCAATATGAATAGAAATTTAAGTGTGGAAAGGCTAATTGACCCTTCAGAACTTATCCTCAGAGCCTGGAAGGAGGACTGAGAATAGAATCTAGGTTTTTTGTTTTTTGATGTTCTTTTCAGTCCCTTGGTCTCTGTCTTCTCCCCCGCCCCAATAAAACCATCATTAAACCTCCCATAGAAATGCAAATCACTTTCCCTGTTTAGTTGGCATATCTGAAAATAGTTCCGTGTGTTTGTGTGTGTTTAACCCCTTTTGAGGTCTGTGTAGTTTGAGTACAGTATTCTTTTTTAAAAATTTCTTTAACTACCGTTTCTTTTTATTTTCTTTTGTGTGCTGAGTTGTATGCTTACAATTGAAAGAATTAAAATATATTCAGTAAAATAAAGGACAGCTGGACTAATCATCCTTAAAATTAGTGAACATCTGGATTTCACAAAATCATACCTTGTTACGACTAAAAAGTATGCCAGAGACCTGCTTCAACCCCTTGATTTTTATAAATTAAGAAACAGAGCTGTGAAAGTAGAATTACTTGTTCAAGATAAATTATTATAGTCAATTCAAGGCCAGGACTTCCCTGATTTGGTATTTGTTTAGGACTCTTCTCTATGCCATTGACTCTTTTCTCTACAAAAGAGATCCTGACTTTACACATTTTTCACAATTTTTACCATCCCTTATAATTAGCAAGTAGTGCTCAATGAATCCAAGTTAAATTGGTGCCGTTCCAATGTAAAATGAGGTTTATCTGTAATCTGCCATGGTGAGTTGCTTGCAATAGTAGAGAAACTACCTTAAAACTTAATTTTAAAATAGTTTTTGTGGGTGTCCTTTGCTTTTGTTACACATTGGTTTGCTTAAGGTCACTTAGATTTATTTTCATTGATGGGTCAGCAATGTTCATAGGAGGACCACAGCTGGCAGTGTGATGCAGTGTTTTAAACACAGGCTCTGAAGCTGGAGCTTCCGTGTTTAGCCTTGGCTTTGCCGCATACTGTCTCTGTCACTTTGGTAAATTTAGTTAACATTTATGACCTAAACTGTTCCACCCACCTTACAGAGCTTTTGAGACAGTTCAGTGAGTTCATAAAAGTCAAGTTCTAAACATAGCACTGGATAAGATGAACATTTGTTGGATGTTAGCTAATATTATTGTGGTTGTTTTCAGTTAATTTATTGATTTTTTTGAAAATTTTTTTTTTTTTTTTTTTTTTTTTTTTTTAAAATTTGTTTATTTTTTTATTTTTTTGCTTAGGTGGTTTCATGTGGTTTGTAGAAGATGAACCAAAATAATTTGGATTTCTTATTCTAGTGGTTCTGTTACAGTTCCTTCCTTGATAAATCTCATCTGGTTACCAGATTTCTCATTGCTTTATTCGAATGCTGACTTTTCCTCTACTTTGTGGTCACATTTGGGCCAGGACACACAGAATATTAATGCAGCTTGATTGTGGAACAGTCCTTTCTGCAAATATTTGTTGAATGTCAACTATCTGCTAAACACAGAGACTTGTTGGTATATAGGACATGGTGCCTACTTGTGATTCTGTTCCTCTGGACAGGACCTTTGCCAGCTTCCTCCCACCCACTTACACTTCTCCCCCAAATCAACACCAAGCATTGTTTTAGGAAAGCATTTAATGAAATGTAATATCAACAAATCAAAATTGTGGAGTTGACTTTTGAAGAAGCTCTATCCTAACTCTCCCCAGCATCCCCACCTAAATCAAGGGCATCTCTCGAGATCTGCTACCTTGAATTCCCTCAAAGTTAGCAGTTTAAAGCTTCTATTCAAATTATATGTTGCTGTTGGACTCCCCCGAATGGGACTGTCGGTTTATGAGGGCAGCAACTATGTTTGTTCACCATCATATCCACAGTATGTTGCCCAGAGGGATAGATTTTTGTTGTTGAGTGAATATTAAGAGTTCCAGGAAGAGTAGAATCCAAAGACCTCTGAGCCAGAATTGACATGGGTGATGCCCACTTCCTTCTTTCCTGTATCCATCACCCACCCTCCCCCTTGCAAGAATTTCCTCCCAGTAGGAAATGCTTCATGACCTTTCCTTAACATCTCTTAAGCTCTTCCATTTGAACTTTCTTTTACTGTCTGGATTTTAACTGTATTAGAATTAATCTGCTTTTAATACTGGTTCTTAACTAAGGTTCTGTTCTGAGAAGTGTGATGCTGAATGGGAGGGCAGGGGAAGGAACAGAAGAGAAGTTATTTCTGTCTGGATTAAAGAGGCCCCATCCACTGTTTCAGACTAGGTATCCCATAGTCATCACTCCTGGAGCTTTCTTCTAGGTATTCTCTGGGATGCAACATCCAGATACAATAAACACTTTAAAGGTAGAATTATCTGGTAGGTAAAGTAAGAGTGGATAAGAAAAGTGATTTCCATAGGGTATGATGCCCAGAACTTCTGGTGTTCTAGCACCTTCTTCCCACTTCTCCTCAGTCTGCCTTTCTTGGGTCACTACTTCCTGCTATATTTAATTCTGTTGAATTTTTCCAAATTGGCTTGTTTATTTAAAATTACTCCGGGGGGCACCTGGATGCCTCAGTGGTTGAGCCTTTGGCTCAGGTCCTGGGATCAAGTCCCGCATCGGGCTCCCTGCATGCAGCCTGCTTCTCCCTCTGCCTGTGTCTCTTCCTCTATCTCTGTGTCTCTCATGAACAAATAAATAAAATCTTTTTAAAAAGTACCTGAATTTACATACAGCCTTCAGCCTTGCTTTGAATCTGCATTCCCTTTCCTAAAGGAGAGGAAATGTAGATTAAAACACACAGGTTTCTCTCTCTGACCTTTAGCTAATTATTAAATGGAGATAAATGTGTATAGGTGACAAATTACCTTTAATGACATTTAATCTGCATGCTGACATTAATGTCTGGTTTAGTGTCCCAGTTCCATAGAGGCAAAGAGCATGGACCTTTATCTTAATTTGACCTGTTTAAAAGGTGTTTGTGTGAGTCAATTTCTGATTAAGTTAATGGCATGTTTTACATGGAAAGCAATCAAATATTGATGTAAGAAGAGGCTACTAAACTACATAGTTCCCAGTCTGCCAGAATTGGCCAAAACAGTGAGAAAAGGTGTTGCTGATGCCTGAAACTGAGAACTTCATCACTGCCCTGAACCCAAGACTGATGAGCCACAAAGGTAGTATCTGGGAAAGGCTTTTTTTTTTTTTCTTATTTATTGCTGAAGAGGCACTTCACGGGAACTTTTATGAGTGTTAGGCTAATAGATTTTAATACCTTTTTGATTTGCTAAATCACATCAAAGGGACAGTTAAATAAGCCAGCCATTCAGTTAAGGGCCTGAAGGCCCTGGAAACAGCATTCATTATGGATCTACTGCTGGATACTTTGCCTCTTGTTTTCTCATTTGACTCTTAACAAAGAAAGCATTTGTGCAGGCAAACCTCTGACTGGTGATTTCTTGATGCCCTTTGCCTGAAGTACGTGTGTGTTTTATTAGATGATCATCATCAATGATAAACATGCCTTAATTTCTAATCAATTGGAAAAACAGGGAAACTTGAATTAAGTGAGATCATTAACAACTTTCTTTAACACTTTAAGAGCCAAATGACAGCTTTCCCAATTCCTCACAGCATTATGAACTGTTCTTCCTGGTGAATGTCATTTCCTTAAATCCTTTTCTAGAGATCTAATAGGTCTGTGTTACTCTGTGTTTCTGTGTGCATAGTGGATGATATTTTGATGAGAGGCAAAATATCTTTGGAGCCTGCCTCCCTGTGTCATCCCTGTGAATGTGGTAACCTTAGCTTTACTGTGCCTTGATTACCTCACCTGTAAAGTATGGATGATGAGTTAGTAAATGTAAAGCACTTAGAGGATTCCTGATCCATAATAAGGACTTATGAATTATGTTTCACTTATTTTTTTCTGGAGTTTGGTTGGAGGAGTGGAAGCAAATGAAACTAAACTAAATCAAACTAAACTCTCAGATCACTGAAATGGTTTCCAAGTGAAATAAACATACCAAAAGAGACTCTTGACTACGGAAAAACTTTAGGTAGAATCTATCTGGGTGTCCGTTCTGCTGTGATCCAAGCCAACCAAACATAGTTTTTTTTTTTTTTTTCAATTAAAAGGATATTGACCCATTAAAAAAAAAAAGTTAAGCTAGAGATCCTTAGAACTTCCCTTCCACCTCTGTAATCTGTGATGTCTTTATATAATACCTCAAGAGAAACTTCATTGACTAGTCTAGAAGGGAGTGTTATAAACTGCATTTGGGGAAGGAAGTATACACAAGTCATTCAGGTACCATCTTAATGGTCAGATAGGTCTCATTGAAACAGATGAGGAGTGTGCTTTTTCACTATTTTTTATTTTGTTTATTTGTTTTTGTTTTTGTTTATTTGTTTACATCCTTGCAGTTCTATATTCTTAAAAGTTTTATTTTAATGATGATTATTTTGCCTGGATTTAAGTAGAAAACCAAGGTCTTGGTTGAAAAAGCAGTTCTGGCCTTATTAGAAGTTACTTAAAATGCAGCCATTCCTAATTATGTCTTAATATAGACTTGAAGCAGCAATACGCCTTCAACAAGCCGGTACTAGGCAGTGAAGTGAAGCAAGTATTTAGTGAATTGAGGTAAACACATATTACATGAAATTAGAATCAACCACAAACAGTGGAATAGAATGTTGCTTTTCAAGTCCTCTGAATGTTGGTTGACTTCATATGGCAATGATGTGAGCATTTCCATTAATCATGGAATAATAACAGGGAGCCCCAAGCTCTTTAAATAGCTCAGCTAATTTATGTTTTTTTCTTCTCTTTCTCCTTTCCTGTCTCCTTATTTTTCTTTGTCTTTATCTCTGTTGGTCTGTATCTCTGTTTCCCTCTGTATCAGCTTGGGTTCTTCAGAGAAACAAGCAATAGAAGGGTTATGTGCGCATGTATGTATGTGGGGGGGGGGCGTGCAAGAAGAGGTTTACTTTCAGAAACTGGCCCACTGGATCGTGGGACTGGCAAGTTCAAGATCCATACAGTAGACTGAAGGCTAGAAATATGGCAGAAAGTGATGCTTTGGTCTCAAGGCAGAATTTTTTTTTTCTGTTCCTGAAAACCTTTGCTCTTAAGACCTTCAATGAATAAATGAAGCCCATCTGAATTATCGGGGGTAATCTCCTTCATTTAAAGTCAACTCTGAGTAGAAACTAACCGCATTTATGAAACAACTTCGCAGCAACACCTAAATTCAAGTTTGATTGTGTAACCGACTGCCATAGCCTTGCCAAGTTGATAGACAAAATTCACCACCACAGTCTCTCATTCTCTTTTTCCTCCCTGTGTTTGTGTTGCTCTCCTGCACACACAGGTGAGGTTATGAGACATCTTTAGTGTTAATGAGCTTCAGGTACAGGATAATAATCATAATCGCTACCAGTGATTGAGGACCTATTATGCGTTGGGTGTTCTATTGAGTATGTTTACGACCTCATGTAATCCCTTGACACTTGCATGGATTGTATAGGAGTATTTTCACTTTATGTGTATGCTGAGGCTCAAAGAGCTGGTGGCCGTTCAGTGGTTGGCTCAAAATTCAAGTCCTGATCTGATGTCCCTGCTCATGTTCCTTCTTCCATATCCTCATATCTCCCTACTATTTCTTCCCTTTTTATCATCATTGCTCATTTTGCAGTGTTCTGCTTGACTGAAAACTGTGACTTGTCCATAGTCTTTTCCCCAAGACTTAGTTTTGAAATAGCCAGCTCAGGGTGCTGACTGAACAACGTGGGTTTTCAGAACAGACAGCTAAAAGATGCAAGGGGCAGTTGTCGCTGTGCCAAGTGGATGAGATAGTTTCTGAACTGGACATGCAAAGCTGTGTGGAGGGTCACCCCCAGGTGCCTTCTGGCCTGTTTTATTCACTGATGGATCACTTCCTTGTCTGCTGCCAAGCCTTTAACGTGCTGGCTCAGCTCATAGACAGATCGGTCGCAGCGGATGGGCAGTGCAGCTGCAGCTGCAGCTCTGGCTCACGAGGCTTTGGGTGGTGCCTACTCCTTAAATCTGCAGCCAGATTTTCACCAGAAGGAAGGTGAGGCAGCTCTCCTTGGTTCCACTGGAGGAGCTGGTCTCCTCTACAGAAACTAGTGTTAATGATATTCTTTCTCTTTTCAGAGAAGAAGCCATAATCTTATATTTTCCTTTCCCTAGTTTTAGTCACTGCCAGCAACTTGTGCTAGGCTGCTGGCACTTTGAGATGGAATTGGACAGACAGAGGTGAGAGCAGCCTGTGGGTTCCCTCTGTGGAGCTTGGCACCTTACAGCACACATTGGAGGCAGTGCTGATGGATGTTAAAAATCGCACACAGTGGAAGGGCTTACTTGTTGTTCCAAGGCCTAATTGGAGATCTAGGTTGGCAATTTCCTACAGCTTGGCAAGACACAGTTTGAATGTTTGTAGATGGTGCTTGCCTCACACTACGCCAACTTGAGTTCTGGCAAATTAGCTTCAGTCAGTTTTGTCTTGACAAGTTGGAAAAGTTTCCCGACTTCAAATGACTGTATGGATCTTTGAGGAGCTTTATAGCTAGCAGGTGAGGGCTGCCATTTTAAAGGAAACAGACATGAATATGTTGTTGATGTGTTTGGATGAGTATGCCCCTGCACTACACTCTGCTTTATCAATGGGCAGGAAGGGGGAGGGAGGAGAGATGGAAGGAGACAGAGGTGGACTTGGTCAAAAGATAAAAGCTCCTGCTTGTGCCAAAGAGCTGGCTTGTTGAGGCTGTTGACTGGTTAGCTTTTTACTAGGTTATTTTGTGATTATCTTTGAATTATTTAAGAGTTTTTGTGGTATTTGTCAAAATTCTTTGCTCTTGGTTTTCATGATTTTAGTCTTGTCTGGTTCTCCTTGTACTACTCTCACTACTTAGGGTAACTTTTACTGACCTCTCATCTTTGGCTATCCCTTAAATGTTCATATTTGAAGACATTTTTTTCTTTGACCCTCTCCTCACTTCTCATGTTTTTTTGGACTTGCCTCCACTGCTCAGTCTTCATCTAGCTCCTATATTAGTAATTCCAACATACTAACACATGCGCCCTGGATCAGCAGATCAGCATTACCTAGGAATGTATCCAAAATGCTTGAACCAAACATAAGACATTTGGTAAAAAGGAATGTACATTTTACATCTTGATATACATTGTCAAAGAGATTGCGCTAATTTCACGAAGTAGGTGAAATCTGTGTTCCTAATGGATACATTTCTATGGCCTTTAGGAAATGAAGTATCATATAATGGAAATAGGATTATCATTAATCAAAAGAATAAAATAGACTCCTCTTCTTTGTTCTTTACTTAATCCATGCTCTATAAACCGAGGTAAACCTCAGGAAAATATGGAAAATTGGCTTGTTTATATACAAGGAACCAAGACTTGCTCTGATTGCCTTAAGGTTTTTTTGTTTGTTTGTTTTGTTTTTGTTTTTGTTTTTGTTTTTGCTTTAATAGTAAGAAAACGTTTAGGGTGGGGACCTTATTTCAGCAGGCCTCACATAGAATGCAACCAAGACAGTGATATCATCATTCTCTGTGACATGGTCATGGCAGGGTGTTAGGCTTCTGCCCTCGGTCACCCTTATTCTCTCCTTTCTTCCTCACTCCTCACACCCTCTCTCTCAAACATGTACACACACATGTGCATACACACACACTGGTATTCATCCGTCTTCATTTCGTTTTTATCCTGCTTCCTCTCCCTTTGCTTTGTGTCTTTGGCTCCCTTTCAGATTTAATTCATCTGTAGTCTTTCTGTGACCCTCTTAAGCCTTATATATTCTTCTGTCATTTATCCTTTTGCTAATGTCACCCTACAGTTTCGTAATTCAAGTTTCTGAGAGAGTCCCTATGAAACAGAACCTGGCCACTAAAGGGCAGGTTCTGTGACCTGGCAGATAGTTTTAGAACATGCTGTGCTTGGAACAGGCCCTGTTCTCAGTCTCTCAAAAGAGGACTTTTACTCTTTTTAGAATCATCCCGTGTTTGAGTGTTAAGTGAAAATTCAGCTCTGGCACAGAATTTCTGATGGACTGATTCACTTCACATTAAATTATTGAATCCATAATCTTGTTCACCTTTACTCTCTACAACATAGCTCCTTTTTCTGTCATCATTTCTGTGAGTATACAGAACTTTCTAACCTCCATTCACCTGAACTTACCATCTCTGTGCTTGTCTGTTCCTCCTTAATTAATTTCTCATTCCTCACATCTGTCTCTTTAATATTTTTCTTTCTCTTTTCCATTATTTAATGTTACCACGTTAGTTCTTACCTAGACTTTTTTTTTTTTAATTTTTATTTATTTATGATAGTCACAGAGAGAGAAAGAGAGAGAGGCAGAGACACAGGCAGAGGGAGAAGCAGGCTCCATGCACCGGGAGCCCGACGTGGGATTCGATCCCGGGTCTCCAGGATCGCGCCCTGGGCCAAAGGCAGGCGCCAAACCGCTGCGCCACCCAGGGATCCCCTTACCTAGACTTTAAAAGAAAAAAATTTCTAATTACATTTTGTTGCTTTATTTAAGTCAGAATAATTTACTTCTGCTTTAATTTAACACACTTATCTTCCCTCAGGAAAATTCCTAAGCTCTCTCCCTCCTCCATTGCCTGCAGATTGAGTACAGACTCCTCTGTTTGACATTTAAGATCTTTAGTAATATGCCCATTACTCCCTTTCTCTGTTCTGTTGTATCCAACAATAAATAGCTAGATAAATAAGACTAATGAGCATTATTTTCACAAGCCTTTTTTTCCTAGTCCTTGGCCTGTTAATCCTTTCAGAATGTCATTTAACTGTAACAGTAGAGAATGGTGATGGGAGTACAAACTCTGGAGCTAGACTGACTGGGTTAGAATCTCTGTAACCTTGGACAAGTGCTGTTCTTTCTGTGCCTCACTTTGCTTATCTGTGAAGTGAAGAGAGCAATTTAATTTACCTTTTGGCAGTTTTATTAATTAATTATCTCGTTAATTGTCTAGTAAGAAAAGATTAATGAATATAAAACACTGAAACACTCCCTGGCACATGATAAGCACTCAGTTCTATGAATACTTTTTTGTCATATTCTCAAATAGATGTGTGTTTCTCTCTCCCTCTCTGCAAAGTGGTACTTTCTTATTTTTTTTTTTTTGTACTTTCTTTTTTTAAGTATACCTATCATGACTTGTCTCCTCCTTACCAGAATATTTGTGGATTTGAGCTGCCTACCTATTATTATTTGAGCTCCTTATGTGTAGAGGTTGTGTTTTATTCAAACTTGTATTGTGGCACATGGTAAGAGCTCAATAAAAATTTGTTGAATTGGATTATATCTAAAAGATGCTTCAGCTAAAATGCTATAGTAACTTCCTTATAAATGCAATATTCTGAGAAAGCAATGTAATTCTTAAAATTAGATTTTAAGCCTTAAAAATATTTTTTGTCATTGTCATGTAAGTGTATTCACTCAAGTATAGTATATTGGTTAACTAATAAGAATAAAAATAATCAGGTATGAATTTGAATAAGAGATTACAGACTTTTTTTGTATAGGGCCAAATAGTAAATATATTTGACTTTGCTGGGCATATTGTCTTTGTTAAAACTATTCATCTTGGATGTTGTAGCCATAGATGATATATAATTGAATGGATATTGCCATGTTCCAGTAAAAATTTATAAGAGCAGATGTACTGTAACTGGCCAACCTCTGACCTCAATCATTACCATGCAGACCACTCATTGTTTTGGAATGCTTTTGGCTATAAAAGTTCTATCTGCCACATCGAAGGGGAGAAGAACATGCATTCATCTGTTTATATCCTCTTTGGGTATAAGGACACCTTTTCCAGAATACTTTAGCAGACTACACATGTTTTGTGGTTCCAAGGTGAATTATATTCTCATCCTTAAACCACTCATTGACAATGCAGCGAAGCCACTGTGATTATCCCAGACATGTTAGGAATCACGTGGTTGGGGATGGGGCCAGCCTAACTGTACACATGGCCATGTTGATGAACGTGTATGCTTTTGAAGTAAGAACCATCGAATTCTATATAGAATGTCACTTCCTCATACGTTGTCATAGTAAATACTCTTAACAAGTATGAGGTTTCTTTGTTCATACTCAGACTTGTTTTAAATATTATTTTAAATAGATCTATATTAAAGAACATGGTGACTTTGGAAGAGCAGACCTGATTTGTGTTGGGAAGCTTAAAGTTTTTCATATGCCTTTTAGGGTGCTCATTTTGGTATCCACAGATAGTCAAAATAGAGAAAATAGCTGTTTTCCCACTTGGCGGAAAGTTTACCATATACTCTTCTCTTGCTTTAGAAGAGGAGGCCGATAGTAACAAGGACTAACCCCTCTCCTACTTGATAGGAGCAAGGGAATGCGCCTTTAGTGTTTATCAAAAACTATTGATTCAACCTGTTTGCTGCTCAACTTTTTACACCAGGAACTCTAGTATATGATGTTAGAATGTTTTTAGTTTTTAGTTTCTAAATTAGAATTCTCCTTTTAGAATGTTTGTGGTTGTTATTATAGCAGGACCCAGTCTCTCAGGGGTCTTGGACTAAGCTGATTGTCCTAGTCCTGTCTGGTAGAAAGGGATCCCAGTACTGCCTGTCTGAGACGGCATTGTTGTCCTGGGTCGTATGGGACTGTGATACAAATGGCCTTATTGTTTTCCTGCTTGGCTTTGCTGCAGTGTAAAACTATCTTGTAGGGACTACAAAATGCCTTTCTTTTACTTGCTGAAAGATTTTAAGACAAAGAAAGAACGGGAGAGAGGACTGTGAGGAAAAAGAAACCATTAACATGACATGCTTCCTGTCCCAGTCCAGCCCAAGTCTAACCTGGAATGACTGTATTCCTGTTGGCATCTTTCGAGGGCATTTGAGAAGGCCTACCCCAGCCATGTCTCAGTTTACACTCTATAAAATTGGATTAGACAATGTTAATTCGATTAATGACTGTACTGAAAGCTCGTCTTAGTGTGCAGTGAAAACAGTAGGGCAGCCTCTAATAATCTATGGATTTAATGACTGCAACTTTGAAGAGGGTTAAGCTAAAGTGAAGTTCAGAATGGCTTGTTAACTGGGTCTATTAGCTGTTGACCTTCCCTTTCAGCATAATAGTGGCAGCCAGACTGAAGAGAGCACTAGCGTCCTGATTAGCATTTATCTAAAGATAGTCTGCTGCCTGTTCCACAGTAAATTAGTTCAATCAGCCATAAAGAGCTTGAGAAACATTTTCTGCTTTATAAAAAGAATTAGATGTTAGAACAGTTCATCTGGCATAGTGCAGCAAAGATGGATTGAGCTCCTGAACGTGCTCATTTGAGGAAGGCGCTTTGAGGATATTGAGTAATTGAACAGATTTTCCCACAAGATTGATCAGGAGCCCTGGATTCCCTGTGCAAGAGGGATGCCCTAATTTTTGCCTTCTAATAAGAGCACCACATCTGCTCCCGTTTCTGTATATTCATTTGGTGAAACTGAAAACCCATTTCTTTAGCACCTACTATGCACTGTGTATTCTTTTTGAAATAAAGGAAGCTGAATCTGCTGCTCACAAAGTCTGTGGTTTGATGGAGGAGAGGAAAAACTAAGATGGAAAAGCATCACCCTCACTCCCACCAAAGTAAGATAACTGAAGAGGAGAAACTGTATAATGGCAGCTGCCATTTTTTGTGTAGAGGTCATCTTATAAAGAATAGTTCCCAGAGAAACAATATAGTAGTTGGTGTGGGGGGGAGAGTAACATTTCTGATGAAGGTTTTGGCATCAAGTAAGCTCTTCTCATTGTGGGTCATAAAAGCAAAGAGGCAAAAATTATAAACCTTTCTAATCATTTATAATCTTAAATTATGATCCAGGTTCTTAAAAACAGGGCATAAATGTACTGTACAATTGATTTTTATGAGGTGCCCCAATGTACTATAAAGTATATGCAGAGCACATAAAATTCTAACTCTCCTGTATCATAAATTAGACCTCACTGAAATGAATAGCCTTACTATATGGCAAACACTAACGAAACATTTAATTAGCACTCCCTCCACTTGTCTTTTCAGAATTTGGAAGGGCTTTCTGGGGACTATTTTAGTGACTAGGTTTTCACAAAACAAAACAATAAAACCTTTACATGAAAACTAATATTTTTTTCCTCTCAGTGTTTCAATAGAGACATTTAGTTTAGTTATGCTGGTGAACCTGAATCTGCATTTTGTACCCAAACCTATGATTATCCTTTTAACAAAATACTATTGATAAAGTTAAGTATGTGATAACCTCATTAAGGCTTCCCATTGACCCTTTTGGCCGCTGGGTGGACAAGGATCACCTCTGTCCTCGCAGTTCCCTTACACTCACGCCCTGGATCAGTTTGTGAAGGATGGTGTT
Organism: Canis lupus familiaris; assembly: GCF_011100685.1. Lineage (NCBI taxonomy): Eukaryota > Metazoa > Chordata > Mammalia > Carnivora > Canidae > Canis > Canis lupus. Next base: position 3,361,666 of record NC_049227.1, on the reverse strand, counting down.
GCTGGTAAACAGGCTCTAAGGCTGTGGACTTCAGGTCCTCCAAAGGACCCTGTACGGGACCCTCGTTTAGCCATCCCTGTCATTTCATTACCCAGTCACTCTAGCAAAAGTCGTTAGGAAGACAGAGCTGAATGAGCAGATCAAGGCAGCTTAAAAAAAAAAAAAAAAAAAAAAAAAAAAAGGTGAAAACATTAGGCTGAGAGAAAGAAACCAGTCACAAAAGACCATATGCTGTTTGACTCCATTTATATTAAATTTCTAGAAGAGACAAATCCGTAGAGATGGAAGGTAGATTAGTGTTGGCAGGGCTGAAGGAGATGGTGCGGGGGGGGGGGGGGGGTGTTGGTGGAGGGTAAGTGCTAATGGGTACAGGGTTTTCTTTTTAGTGTGAGGAAAATATTCTAAAATTAGATTATGGGGGCGCCTGGGTGGCTCAGCGGTTGAGCACCTGCCCCTGGCTCAGGGTGTGATCCGTGGTCTCAGGACTGAGTCCACATTGGGCTCCCTGCCTGGAGCCTGCTTCTCCCTCTGCCTACATCTCTGCCTTTCTCTCTGTGTATATTTCATGAATAAATAAAAAAGATTAAATTAGGTTATAATAATGGTTGTACAAGTGTCTGAATATACTAAAAACCACTGACCTGTGCACTTTAAATGAGTGAATTGCATGCAAATTTTTCCTCAGTGAAGCTATTTTTTTAAAAATAGCTATTAAATTTCACTGTTAAATAGAATGACCAAAACGGAAAAGGTTTTAAGCAGTGAGCATCCCTAGTAATGTGTGCACATATATGTTTGTATAACTATAATGTGTGTGATCCAGGTGTGGGCCATATTGTGTTAAGTTATAGTGTGTGCATATACTGTAAAGAAAGGAAGGATCATTTAAATGAGAGAGTGCTATGCACAGGGAAGCAGTGGGAGCAGGATCTTGTGGCTCTAGGGTACCATGTGTGATTGGAGCTATGAGTACCTGGAGAGATTGACAAGTATCCAGTATTTCCTGGTAGAGAAAAGGATAGCCCAAGGTGAGAGGGTTTGAGGAAGCAGAGACTATAGTAGGGGGAATGTGAATTCTTTTAACTGTAGTTAAAAATGTAATGTGTGTAAAATGAAAAAAAAAAAAAGCAAAACAAAATTAATCCTTTAGATTACATGTGGAAGAGGTAATCGGTATCTAGGGCCATTATGGGGTGAACAGAGGCAAATTACAAAAGATAAATGTAGAATTTCTTTCAACCTGTTCAATGCTTACCTAGTGCCTTTCTGAAAAATCCAGTACTGTGTGAGATGTAATATTCCCAGAGAGCACAAGGTTAGGGATTGGGTAAGCTAGTTTATGATTCCAGCTCTGTCTCTTCATGTGTTACACTATGTAAGTAAATATTTTTGCAAGCTTTTCCTTCTCTCTTACCTTGTCCTCCTTACCTAGAGAGGATAGCACAAAGATCAAATGAGATAATGTATACCTATTGCATTGGACTTAATAGAAATATAACAAATATCTGTGGGATGAGAAAGGAAGCAAGAAAAAGTGCTTAGTAAAGTGTAGCATGGTAAGCAAGAGAATGCACTTGACTGCTTTATTCTGGCCAAATTTGTGAAAGTTATGAGAGCAATAAGAATTATTGCTCCAGTACCATTGATGCTCATAGATATTATTGGCTTATCCAGAACCTCATACCTAGTAACAGTGTGGCAATGTTAAGAACTAGCAGGATTGCCAATAGAAATTCAAGCTCCTTGATGGATGAGTTCTCTCCTTGTTATTACCAAGCTTTTTGCTGAATGTGCCAGCATGCACAAGCATTGGTAGTTATGCATGTCTCGAGTATAAGAGCCATATACAGAACAATTCTTTCTTTGAAGGAGTTTTTGTTATGTTGGCATTAGATTGGAAGTATCATCCCAGTATAACAGAGTGCTGATATCTGTGGCACTGAACGGTGTTCTCCTCAGTGGAAAACAGGAAATCAGAACATTAGCATTCCCAGTTCCTATTTTATGCCACCCTCTGAAAAATCTGGAACTCAGGTAGAATGCTTTTGAGGATGGGAGTTGGAGACCTTCTGTGAGGAATTCTTTTGCATGTGCAGATCTTGTGTCACCAGATCCATGATGAGTTGTGTCAAAGTAGGCAAGTAACCTACCTGCCTAGGCTTCCATTTCCTTGTCTGTGGCATTGGGAGATTAGGGGCAATCACACAGCAGTCACACAGAATGCACTCCTTTTTGGGTAGGTTGGGGGGGCTCTTAGGTTAGTGGGCCCTAAAGGGAGAAATGGGCACTCTGGAAGAATTGATGTTTGTGTTTATCTTGATTTTATCTGGACTTGCCATATTATAGCTTCTTTGGGATTTTTAAGACCATAATAAATCATATTCTCAAACTTATATGGACTGTTGTATAAACAGCACAAAATTAGACTTAGGAAACTTGGATTTTGATATTAGCCCTGGGACCTGAATTCACTAAGGCTTCCTGACATCATGAATGGAGCGACTTGTCCTTGATTTCTCCCATGCCCAAGGTTGCAGTTTCTTGTTCTTCCTTATTTCCTCCTAACACATTCCTTGTCTTTCTAAAAAAGAAAAAAACAAACTTACTTACTTACTTACTTACTTACTTACTTACTTACTTATTTATTTATTTATTTATTTATTTAAGAGAATATGTGAGCAGGGGGAGTGGCAGAGGGAGAGAGAGAGTCTCAAGCAGACTCCACGCTGAGTGCAGAGCCTGATGTGGGGCTCAATCCCATGACCCCAAAATCACGACCTGAGCCAAAACCAAAAGTTGCATACTCAATCGGCTGTACTACCCAGGCACCCCAAAACATTCCTTGTCTTTAATCTCTGACCTTTCTTCTGCCCATCTCCTGTAATTCTTCTGCCTTTTTCATGAGCCCTAAAACCTGCCATAGTGTGCCTAATATGAGGCGAGCAGTTTGTTAGGAGCTGGATATACACTGTTGAAGCATTCAGGCATGGTTCTTACACTAATGCAACTGACAATTTTGTGGGGGAAGCATAGATAAATTACAAAATATGATAAGTGCTATAACGGAACAGGAGAGTAGGTGCAGTACTGTAGGTGCAGTAGCAGGGTACCTGACCCAGTTTAAAATGGTTTTGTTCAAAATGAATTTCCAAGAGCTAGAGGCCCCAGCCAGGAGCTTTTTGAGAGGAAGGACCGACAAAGGCTCGAGGGAGGAACAAGATAAGCCACTTTCAGGAGCTGTAAGGGCAGTGTGGCTAGGAGTGTGGTGAGTTGGAGAGACATTAGGAAAAGTGAGACTGGAAGAAGGGCATGCCAAGTTTGAGGCCACATTAAAGATCAGGTATTTCGGGGATCCCTGGGTGGCTCAGCGGTTTAGCGCCTACCTTTGGCCCGGGGCACGATCCTGGAGACCCGGGATCGAATCCCACGTCGGGCTCCTGGTGCATGGAGCCTGCTTCTCCCTCTGCCTGTGTCTCTGCCTCTCTCTCTCTCTCTCTCTGTGTGACTATCATAAATAAATAAAAAAAATTAAAAAAAAAAGATCAGGCATTTCATTTTAAGTGCAATGGGGACCCGATGGGGAATTTTAAGCAATAGCGAGATGGAAATCTTACTTTAACCTGGCTGCAACAATCAAGAGCTTCTTTAAAAAAATAATGTTGATTTTACATTAATCCCAATTCAGACAAAATAGTATTCTGTGCCTAAAGTGAATACAATTTTATAGGCTGGCAGAAGCAACCCTGTGGCCAAAGTTTACACATTACTGTTGTGCTTCCAACAGAGAAATCTTGAGATTTCTCCCAAGAGAAAAGAGAAAACACTCAGAGAGTGTTCTGCTGTTTTTCTTCTTTTTTTGCCAGCCATCTTTTCCCTCTGCTTCTCAGCAGTCCTTTGGTCCTTGAAATGCTGTGAGAACAGCAGTAATAACTATAGGTAAACTTTCAGATAGCAGATGTGCCTTTGGCCTATGGATCTGTGACTCCAGAGGGTTGGTAATTGCAGATGGGATAGAAGAGAGAGACCCTGCCACAGTATTCAGGAGGAATGCCTCTTGCAGCAAAAATTCCAAATCCAGTCAGCAAAACTGATTTCACTGGTATCAGCAGTATAGTCACTAATGGACACAAATGGACACAAATCAGAATATTCCTGATAATTCTTGTTTGGATCAGTTACGTACACTTACCAAGTGTGTTCATTCTAGGTGATGCTTACATTGACATTTTGTGGGATTGTGAGGAGCAAAGGGTCGAAAGGGCAGACAGGTTATTTCCCTGAAAGACCTTAACCTCATTGGGCACAATGACCCTTGGAAGGTCATTTTGGATGTTGCTGTAGTGAATAAATTTTTTAAAGATTGATTGATTGATTGATTGATTGATTGATTTGAGAGTGCACACGCATGTTCACTGAAGGGGTGGGGGGAGGGGCAGAGGGACAAGCAGAGACTGTCTGCTGAGTGGGGAGCCTGATGATGGGCTCAATCCCAGGACCCTGAGATCATGACCTGAGCTGAAAGCAGGCACTTAATCACCTGAACCACCCAGATGTCCCTGCCCTGGTAAATATTTAAAAGGATTACAAAAAATTATATTAAAAAAATATATATATATTTATTTATTTATTTAATTTATTTTATTTTTTTAAGATTTATTTATTTATCCATGATAGAGAGACAGAGAGAGAGAGAGAGAGACAGACAGACAGAGACACAGAAGGAGAAGCAGGTTCCATGCCGGGAGCCCGACATGGGATTCGATCCCGGGACTCCAGGATCGCACCCTGGGCCAAAGGCAGGCTTAGCTAAACCGCTGAGCCACCCAGGGATCCCCTATTCAAAATATTTTTAAATAAGGATCATTGTGAAGATCATTCTATACCACATATAGAATATGCTGTAGGATACTGTTTTCAGAGTGTTGTTCATGAACTTTGGTTAACGGTCCCTGGTTTTGTCATCTGTTTATTTATTTGACAAGGTTGACTTGGTGATGGAAGCAGTGTGCTAATTTAGGGATTTGGGATCAAGAAAGGAGGTTGTAACTAGACTCTTTTTCTTTGACCAGAGGTAATGAAAGGAAGACGGACAAGAAGCCTAGATCATGCCCTGGTGCTGGGACCTGAAGTTGCTCTGGCAGAGTGACACACACTGTTAAAACACAGGATCTATGCAGTTATAAAATAAATAGGTACTAGGGATGCAATGTGCAGCATGATGTCTATAGATAATGCTGCTGTATGGTATACAGGAAAGTTGTTAAAATAGCAAATCCTGAGAATTCTCATCACAAGGAGAAATTTATTTTTCCTTCTTTCTTCATACTGTTATCTATAGAGATGATAGATAGTGGAACCTATTGTGATAATCACTTCACAATATATGTAAATCAAACCATCATGGCTGTATATCTCAAACTTGCTTAGTGATGTATGTCAGTTATTTCTCAGTAAAAGTGAGGAAAAAAAACAAAACCTTTTAACAACAACAACAAAAAAGAAACAAAAACTTGAGAGCTAGCATAAGCACCATGCAATGTTTTGGAGCACATTCTGTGGTCTACTGAGTAGGTTCTCCTGCCCCACAGTTCTTGGCCCAAGTGAGCCCTCAAGTACAGTAAGCTGAACATTGGTAAGATAGTGGGCAGGAAGGGTGGCACATGGATGGCCCCTCCCCTCCCTTAATCCCTGGTGGTGGCTACACCAAGGGGTATGAAAGAAAGTGACTACTGGAGATGAAGTAAAGACAGCCTGTATGACGGTAGGGTGGGAAAGTGATGGCCTTGGATCTACCTGCAGAGGCAGAACATCTTTGGTTTCCCCTTCAAAGCTGGGAAGAACCCTCAGGCTTGCCACAACCCCATTCTTTGAGCAACCAGCATGCTACCATTGTCACCATACAAATTGTTTCCTGGAAATTCATGACTCTTCTTTTAGCCCAAATTGGGAACATCTGGAGACAGGCATTTTGATGTAATGGCTGAAAGCATGCATCGAGTTAGACAGTGTGGGTCTGAACCCTACTTTCCCGTGTCCTGGCCACATCTCCATTTTCTCATCTGTTAAATGAAGATAACAGTGTTCCACTGCTCAATGTTATTATAGGATTAAATAATATATTGCCTATAAAACCTTAAGTACAAAGCCTGGCAGATATTAAGCACCTAATAAATGCCAGCTATTAAAAATATATAGAGTAAGACTTTTGCTTTGAAGAACTTAATCTATAAACATCCTTTAATAGTTTCTCCACTTTTACACCTTGATTTCATTTGAACTAGAGCCAAATGGAAGAGTAATGAGAGATGAAACTGAGACAATTGATAGAGAGCTTCTGTAGAACGGTTATGTCCTGAACAGTGCCACTTGACAGACATACATCTGGCAGGTGGATGTAGGTGGATTGTAATGCAGAAAGAAGAGAGACATTGTTGATGAACAGAGAGGCTCTTGTAGGAATCAGGGGAGTTACCTGTAGCCTAGCCTCCCTTCAACCCAGAAACTAGGGGTTGTCATTTAGCTGTTCTCTTGAACCCATCCTTCAAATGATGGAGTAACTGGAATATATTTTATTTCCTGATAACTTTTTGGTTTCCAAAGAGAGAAAAGCTTCAGACTCCAATAAATACATCCACAAGAGTTGCTGCCCACATATTTCCAAAAATTGATCTCCTGATTTAGGCGTAACTGGCCATATGCAGGGAAAATATAACCCATGATTTATGCCTATGCCCTCTCTTACCAGGCACTATTACCTAATTGTGCAAATTAGTCAAGCTTTTATTTTTACTTGGTTCTTTTTATATTGATTAAATATTGACAAATGTAGCATCTCAGTTTTGTGGGATAGTTGCACGGGTGCATTTTTACAGTGAAAATTTTGCCACCACTTATCTGTAAATGGCTTTGCTTTAGGAGTCCACATGGTGTGTAGAGCTAAAACCACAGGCTTTGCTAATCATATAGACCCAATTTAAGCTCTGCCTCTTAATAGCTATGTGACCTTGGGAAGATTGTATTACTTCTCTGAGCCCTGCATTTCTTATTTATTCCTTATTTCTCACATACCTTGTAAGATTAGTATAAAAATCAGTAATAATATATGGGAAGTCCGCTAATACAGTGCCTGGCACCTCATAGGCACATCACCAATCTTATGTAGTGCTGTCGTTATTTAGATCTTTATTTAACTTAAGTTCTAATGGAGCTTAATTACAAAGTGAATCCATATTCCAGAAGTAAGTACTGAAATGATTTTTTAAAATTCGCTACAGTGAAAATGTTTTAGATTAAGAGCTTCTGGTTATGGCTTAGTTTTAATTAGTTTTTGATGGTAGAATTGTTTAAAAAGATTTTTTTCCAGTCTCTACACATTTCCTATAGTTTAAATATCTTCAGATTAATTTATTGTGCAGTGTGTGATGTGAGAATTGAGTATTTGAGGTATTGATTTGACCAATTCAATATAATTACTAATTTTCATTCAGTGCACGCTAAATGCCAAATCCAGTCTTGTTGGACACAGAGAAACAAACATCCAAACATCATTCCTTCTCCCAAGGAACTCACAATAGAACTGATTTGAATTTTGGGGGAAGAGCATGAGATGGGAGTTTGCAGAGGAATGGACATCCAAACAGCATCTCTCCTCCCAAAGAACTCATAATAGAACTTATTTTAAAAAATTTTTGGTGGAGGGAGTGTAGTTTGCCTTGTTTTTCCCATTTCTTTCCTTAAAGCCTTTATGAAGGCCTTTTAGGAAAGCCTTCTAACCTTGCCTTTAAAAATATAAAAGAGGGAAAAATATATTTAAAACAGGAGTTGGAGAGGGATTTTCTTTTTAGAGTTTCAGCATTTACAGTTTCTTATACCTGTGAAATATTGGTGCTTCAAGTGTGACCTTTTAAGAAGTTCCTCATTGAAACAAGAGGCTTTAAGAGGAACTAATATATGGTCAAAGCAGCTTTGAATGTTGTATCTTTTGGAGCAGCTGGGAACTTTGTGTATTAAAACTGAATGAGTTCAAATGAATTGAAATGGGTCAAATGAATTGAAAACTCCTATTCATACAAAAACCTGCACACAGCTGTTTTATAGCATCTTTATTCTTAATTACCCCAACTTGGAAGCGAAGATGTCCTTCAGTAGGTGAATGGATAAATAAACTGTGATACATCCAGACAACGAAATATTATTTATTATTTTAAAAAAAGAGAGAAAGGGAAAAAGGAGCTATCATATGGGGGACCATATGAGGGAATCTGACTTGCATATTACTAAGTGAAAGAAGACAGTCTGAAAGAAACGATACAAATTGTATACAATTTCAACTCTATGACATTCTGGAAAAGAGTAATGGCTACCAGAGGTTGGAAGGTGAGAGGGGTGGATATAGGATTTTTAGGGTGGTGAAATGATTTTTTACAATACTGCTATCATAGATAAATTTCATTGTATATTTGTCAAAACCTAAAGAATGTATAATGCTAAGCATGAGCCCTAACGTAAAGTATGGATTTAGGGTTGATAATGATGGGTCAGTGTAGGTTTATCTTTTCTAACAAATGTGCCACTGTGGTGCGGGGTGTCTGTAGTGGGGGAGATTGTGTGTTTGGGGGTAAGGAGGGAATGGGGAAATGCGTGATCTCAGGTCAATCTGTTGTGGAAGTTAAAACTACTCTAAAAGAAAACATTAATATTAAAAGATGGTCTTCCTGTTTTGGAGCTAAAGTAAGTCATGTGAAGGTGGTAGGTTAATTAATATACTTTTATTGTAGGTATAGTTTGCTTTTCTCAGATAAATTATGTGATGCTTAAACTTGTATATTTAAGGAATAGCCCTGTTACAAAGGAAGATTGTATTTTATAAGGTTTTCCTGGATTCAGGGCACTTTGGCCCGGCTGTAGAGGTGGGTTCTAATTCCTTTTGCTACCATTGAGTTTTGTGATCTTGGGACCATCCTAGAACTTCTGTCACTAAATTCTGTAGAGGAAGGCTTAGGACACTATGGCATGCTATTTGACATAATCAGCCTTGTTGGGCTGGGTGGGTTTTGGTGGGGTGGGCATTCTTTGATGGAAGCAGAAGGAAGGTCACCTGTACCATTTTTGTGCACTGGGCCTGTTGCTTTCGTATCTGCTAAGTGTGTGTGTGTCTGGAGCTAAAGGGACATAAGATGAGATGAACTCCATGTTTTTTTCCACCCCTCCAATTATTTCTTTCAGTAGGTATCTATAATAATTTGATTTTAAACATTTCTTCATTTTTTATTTGGTATTCTGCATTCTAAAGTAACCCATGTGTATGTATAGAGTTATCATTGAGAGGGTAGGATAATTTCTCACCCCATCCCCCCAGCTTTAGGAGGAATGAAATAAAATGAATTAGTTTCCTCTAATGATAAAACTGCAACAATTTTCAAGCAAAAGAAAAACAGGTTAGTAGCACCATCTACAGGCTACTGAAGAGGAAAACTTTCTGTGTGGCTCTTAAATGCAAAGGATTTGTGGAAAGGGGAATTTAAAAAGTCTCATACTCCCTCTTCTAAATATGTCTTTGTAAAATTTACTAATTTAAGCATTTTTGTTCTTTCTCACTCATACAGTTATTTCTCAGTATGTCCCCATGTAGACTGAAGCAGGAGAATATTGGCACAATTAGCTATGTGTTCTCATTAGGATCCCTGTTTTGTCCCCATGCTTAACATTTCTCTCTGTCTGTCTCCTCAGTAATGATAAGGAATGCTTTGGCTATGAATTTCATAGGGATTCCAGCAGGTTCATTCATAATAGTTCACATTGTAAGATCTAAGGCATAAAGCCTGCCCACCAGGGACATTTTGTTTTGGGTCTTCATGGATACTCAAGGGATTTATTGCATCAATAACTTTCACTCAGAGAGGAAAAATAAATTAGGCATTTTGGGGTTGTAGGTATTTTTGTGAATGTGTCAGTGTTTACTTTTTTTTTTTTTAAAGATGAAGTTGATGTACCTCTGTGGTTCAAAATGGCCTTAGTATTTTCTGTCCCCAAGATTCTATGATTCTGTGATCATAAATAGTTTGGGGGCATGTATTATTATTTTATTATACTGGAATCAGAGAAACTGGTCTTTTTTTTTTTTTTTAAAGATTCCTTCCTTCCTTCCTTCCTTCCTTCCTTCCTTCCTTCCTTCCTTCCTTCCTTCCTTCCTTCCTTCCTTCCTTCCCTTTTCTTTTTTTTTCTTTTCCCTCTTTCTTTCAGAGAGAGAGGGAGAAGGAGAGAAGCAGACTCCCTGCTGAGCTCAGAGGCCCATGTGGGGCTCGATCTCAGAACTCTGAGATGATGACCTAAGCTGAAATCAAGTGTCTGAAGCTTAACCAACTGAGCCACCCATGCACCATCCGCCCTTTATTTTTTTTAAGCCTTTATTTTAGAGAGAGCAAGAGTGCAAGAAGGGGAGGGAGAGGGACAAGCAGACTCCACAAATGCAAAGCCCTTCACAGGGCTACCACAACCGAGATCATGACCTGAACTGAAACCAAGAGTTGTCTGCTTAATGGACTGAGCCACCCAGGTACTCCTGGGAAACTAGTCTTTAACATAACTGGTCATAGTAGAGATAGTATTTTCTTTCCCAAATACCCTAGTTTCTTTGTGTTATTTTTTGTTGTTGTTACTTGTTTTGTCTCCCCATTGGTAGACTGGTTATCATCATTTTTGGCACCCTAGGAAATTTCATTGGATTCTTTCACTAACTGTGTTATAAAGTATTTATGGTATTAGCAGAGTTGCAATTTTCTGTTAGAAATAGCCTATTAAAATTAATAATTGGCTCCTTGTAAATTGTTGGTAGAATCACTGTTTCATTATATTGTGTTTGTTATTGGCAAGTGGTTAGGCGTTTCTGGAATGCATACAGAATAGGCGTTCAATTAAGCATTAAAAAATGCAAGAAGCCACCCCCTCCAAGAAAAAAAAAATAGAAAAGGAAGAAAAACCAAGAGATGGCACATAAATTATAAAGATGAGAAGAATATTACTTGACAATGGTACTTCTTGTAGGAAAAGATGAATAGAGGAGATGTGTACTGAATGGAGTATGCTAACCTGAGGTTAAAAATATCAATAGGATTACTAAGGTATCTATTGAAACAGATCAGGCAGGTCCCATCAAAACTGGTGCCAGGAGTGATAACGGTTTTGAAGTTTATGGGTCTGGTGGTTTAGTTTGATGGAAAGCTTAGTACTGTTTCCATTTTTTACAGAACCTCACTATTGGGTCACCTGGGTGTCTCAGTGGTTGAGTGTCTGCCTTTGGCTCAGGTCGTGATCCTGGGGTCCTGGAATCGAGTCCCACGTCGGGCTCCCTGCAAGGAGCCTGCTTCTCCCTCTGCCTGTGTCTCTGCCTCTTTCTCCATGTGTCTCGTGAATGAATGAATAAAATCTTTAAAAAAAAAAACCTCACTATTTTCAATGTGTAAAAAAATAATTGTGTATGAAGCACTGGGGGCCTTTCTCTGCAAAAAGTACAGCAATAATTCTAGTATAAGTAGAGATTTAAAATGAGATGCTGCCTTGTAGTTCTAGCTAATATTTTTCACTGTTTTTCTCGCACCAGATGGCACTGTTTAGTTCTATTTCACAGTCTTATTCTGGAAGTTTCTTTGGGAGAATCTGGTTTAGCCCAGGCTCACCAGTGACACCTCTGTATTATGCATGAAGGCTTTAGGAATACTTGTAAAAGGCCATTGACTCAGAAATGAAGCTGTTTATTTGGGGTCTTGTGGTTCCTTTCCAGTTGTCCATTAACTGTGAGTTGAGCCTAATAAACCATCTGATAGAAACCTAAATGCTTCTCATTGAGTTCAGCCAGTATTTTGCTTGGAGACACGTTGCAGCAACGTAATTTTTTAGCATTCTCACAGGCTAATCTAATCATCTGACACATTTTGGAATTATTTTATATGTAAAAGTGAAGCTACAATTATAAGGACAAGTTATTTTGCAAAAATCTCACAGAGCTTAAAATAGTTCATGTTAGTCTATTGAACTTTAGATTCATCAAATTAAGACAATTTTGAAGAACTCTTTCTGATTTGTCTTTTTTATTCCCAAGACCAGCTCAGAAATAAATTATCAAAGACCTTCGAGGTCAGTATATATGAGTGGGGTGGGTTCTTAGCCAGGCCCACGTCTTTGCTGCTGATAAAAATAAAACATCTTTTTTGAAAGGTAGAATTAGCTTTACCTAATAAAAATGCCAGAATCACACATTGTAAGGCTTATCTCTCTGAAAAGCTTGTTTTCTTCCTTGTCCCCTTCCCCCTCCTTCAGAAACGTGGAACATAATTATGGTACACTTTTCATCAAGGCTGCTTCTCCATTTCCTGTTGTCTTGTCTGAAGTACACTGTACAGGAAAGCAGTAATAAAGTAGCTATCAGGAAAGGTGAAGAACCCCAGCCATAAGAAAGGTAGTGCAGTTCCCTAGACCTACTCAGGGACTGAAGTTAGGTCTTCCCCCAGGGAAATGGGCAAAGAATCATTCTTTGGTTCACTAATTCCATGAATTAACCAATACAAGCCAGTTTACCAAATGGAGCATTGCCTGGTATCATTGGGGCCTCTAGATATTTCAGTCTACATTCATCAGTCTGTTTTTATATTAATAATTCTCTCTGTGTGTCTGAATGTGTGTGAGGGGTAATCATGTTATTCTCAACCAGCATGTTGTGCTGGAATTTGGTAAGTTCTATCTCATTGTCTTATTTGCAAATTGCAAAACTCCTTTAAACCTGCCATTTTCTGAACACTTCTGGTTTCATACCAACTGCTCTCCCCCTTGCATTTTACTGCTTCTGGTGGTGATGTGGATTGGAACTTGGGGGTGGAGATGGAGAGCCCTCTATAGACCAGGGCAGTGAGTGCACAAATGAAATATTATTTCCTGTCTTTAAAAAAGAGAAGGATTAATCTGTGGTGTCTTTAGCTGACCCCACACCACTGACAGGAAAGCCCAGAGGCTCCCAGCAAACCCTCTTCTGCTGCTGCTGGAGAGGCAGCGGGCGGATTTGCTGGTTTCCAGGCACAGGTCCTCTGTGGAAGCAAGCACAAGACAGGCCACTTCTATAAATCAAGCCCTGGATTTTATTAAAGTGTTTATGTAACCTCAGTTTATGTGCTATAATTCTTTGCTGTGTAGCCTAGAGTAATTCCCAAAGAGGATGTTTGTTCTTTTGCCTTGTAAATTTTCTAGCACAGGCTTTTGTTTTGACATTCACCCTCCCTCTACCCTCAGCTTTTTTTGGGAGGTGGAGGGGGAGCAGGTAGGAGGGGTGTCACTAACAGTTGATTGCTTTTTACTGAGAAAATTAAATAATCCAGTAAAAGTTAGACTCTAGTAGATATTATCCCTACTCTTAAGTGGGGGAGGGGCGTACAACCTTTGCTCAGATTAATTTTTACATTTTCAAGATTACAGGGTAGTAGGGTTAGCATGTACTTAATTGTCGAGGAAATGAAATATAAGTGTTAAAAAAAAAAGGCCTTTGCTGTCCATGGGAGCCCTAGAAGCCCCTCACCCTCTTAAAATGCCCCCCTGCCCCTGTGATCTAATGTTGATGGAATCAAATTGACTGCTAAGAGAGAAAATCCAGACAGGGAATTTAGGGCAAAATCCACTTTTAACTGAAGAAAATGTCAGAGTAAGCAGACCAGATTCAACTATATTCCATGTAGATTATTTCATAGAGAGAGAAATATTGTCCTTTAGAAATAAAGACAATTGGACATGCCACAGCATTTTTTTCAAGAATTAGCTACATATTTTTACTTCTCAGTTCCTTATTCAAACCTCCTGTTTGGCCCCTCACGGCAATAAGGTGATGGGACTGGTGCTAAGGAAAGCATTGGTGAACCCGCTGAGTACACATTAGAGTTACATATTGTCTAGGAGCACATTTCAGTTAACATTTATGTTTGATCATCACTGCCACTTGAAGGTATGACTGCATGGGTGCATGCGTCTTTCTAGTTTAAAGATGGCAGTTGTGGGGAAGAGTTTATGAAGGAAGTATATGAACAGAGGCATCTCTTTATGTTCACTGTAACTACAAAATTGGATATATGCTGTAGAACTGTGCTGTTCAATATCTTAGCCACATGTGGTTATTGAGCATGTGAAAAATGATCTTAATGAGATGTGCTGTAAGTGCAAAACAAACACAGGATTTGGGACCTTTAATATGAAAACAAAAGAGAAATATCTCTGTAGTAATCTATATAGAGTATATGATGAAATGATATTTTTAATACATTGGGTTAAAGATACAACTAAAATCAATTTTACCTATTTTTATAATTTTAAATATAGCAACTAGAAGAATTTAAAATTACAAATATGGCTTACATTTGTGACTCACATTATTATTGGTCCATGCTGTTTCAAAGTTGTGTTGTCCAATAAGGAAAATAACAGACCAGTATAATTGGTAAAGCTTTCAGAATTATGTGTTTAAAATAATATGCTGTACTTTCTGATAACATATTAATACTCAAAATTGGAGATAAAATACAAATTAAACTGGACATGTTATTTATATGTAGCTTGAAGATTAATGAGGAAATACTGATTTGGAATGCCCTAGACTGGGATCCCTGGGTGGCACAGCGGTTTGGCGCCTGCCTTTGGCCCAGGGCGCAATCCTGGAGACCCGGGATCGAATCCACGACGGGCTCCCTGTGCATGGAGCCTGCTTCTCCCTCTGCCTGTGTCTCTGCCTCTCTCTCTATCTGTGTGTGTGACTATCATAAATAAATTTTAAAAAATGAAAAAAAAAAAGAATGCTGTAGACTGAAATAGCCCTCTTTATCTATTATACTCCCTCTCAGTGTCTTTAAGAAGAGATCTCCTCCCAGAGGGTGTGGAGATTAAGAGTGTGGACTCTAGGGTGTGATTGAGCTTATTAGTCACTTAGTGTGATCTGAAGCAAGATATTTAGCTTCTCTGTGCCTCAGTTTCTCCATCTGCAAAATAGTATAGGACCTACCTTAAAGGTTTCTGTATATTAAACAAGACAAAATATCAAGTGTACACTAGAAAGTGCACATATTTGTAAGTGGCATATACGTGTAAACTATTCTTAAGCAAATGGAAGGTGTTGGCTTTCAGAAATCAATCTTATTTATTTTTAAGCCCAGAAGCAGCAATAATTAAAAATGAGAAAGTAAATGAACAAAAGGGGAGCTCATTTATTGGGACATATAATTAGAATACTCTACAAAATGCAACTTGTGGTAATTACAGATTAAGCCAATTCTTAATATGCATTCAATAGTATTGTGTGTCTTTCACAGAGTTTCATTGGTCAGCAGTTTTTAGGCTTCTGGTATTACCTTTATGATATTCTAATAAAGAGGGCAGCCCTGGTAGCCCAGTGGTTTAGTGCCGCCTTTAGCCCAGGGTATGATCCTGGAGACCCGGGATCGAGTCCCATGTCAGACTCCCTGCATGGAGCCTGCTTCTCCCTCTGCCTGGGTCTCTGCCCCTCTCTCTCTCTCTCTCTCTCTCTCTCTCTCTCTCTGTCTGTCATGAATAAATAAATAAAATCTTAAAAAAATATGTCCTCAGTTTTAGAGCTAAGCAACAGGGTATGATATTCTAATAAAGAGTTGATAACCTTTGATCCTGTATTAGAGAATAACCATTCTGTATTGTCCTAGAACTCTCTGGATTTTAAGGCAATGTGTATATGTACACATACAAACAAGTTTAATAAGTCATTCATTCCAGTGTGTTCTTTAACCAGGGCTAAGGAGGAATCCATTGGTTTTTATTTTGCTGATTAAAACTTTTGGTCTCGCTAAGACCCTAAATAGCGCTCTAGAACAAGTCTCTCATACTAATAGGCAGCTTATGGGCGATCTGTGATGCTGGGACATTTACTATGGTGAAATTTATATCTGTGATGAAATGTGTAGATGAGATTTGCCCATGGAAGAATCTTTTAGAGTAGAAGATGATCCTTAAGAAATTTATCATCAAAAATACTGCATAGGCCCAGGGCTCCTGAATGGCCCAGGTCTTGATTTCTGCTCAGGTCATGTTCTCAGGGTCCTAGGATGGAAGTCTTTATCAGGTTCCATGTTCAGTGCAGGGTCTGCTTGAGATTCTCCCTCTGCCCCTCCCCCTCTATCATGTTCGCATGCTCTCTTTCTCAAATAAATCTTAAAAAAATATTGCACAGGCCAGTATTATACCTGTTGCATGATGAGGGACTTCTTTTTACTTGGCTTCTTAAGTCAGTCATTTAGTCAAATTTATTGAACTGCAATATTCCAGGCAGCATGCTGATCCTCAGAGATCTCACAAGGGACACATACCATGATTTGCATATTTTAATACAGCATAGAATTATTGCTTCCTTGTATCTTTTTACTTATTTTATACCCTGCCACTTTACCTTATAATATGCAGTGGCTTTAACAGAGATCTCAACCAAGGGTTAGGATACTAAGAAATTCCATTATAAAAAACGTTAGTTATATTGAGAGGTGGGAGAAAACCTCACGAGGAGACAGTTTGACTTTACATTTTATGTGGTGATCAACAGAAAGTCCTCAGAGACTTCGAAACCAGCGAGCAGGTGTTGGTTTAGTCATGTGGAGATAACACATGTGAATGGTAGAATGTCTGATAGATCATCTGAGAGAGGGTTTGCAGTATCTGATGAAGATCTGGGGAGACACTGAAAGTGAGTTAGGTGCTCAAGTGAAGGAGTAAGAAAGGGAGGATTTGAAAAATTTTAAGGCAGATTCACAACTTTTGAAATGTGGAGGTGTGGGAGGAAAGAAAGGAGGATGATGATGATTCCTGCTGGATTTTCCAGAGAAGAGTAGGTTTAAAGATATGATGAAAAGCTTCATGGGGACCATATTAAATCCGAGGGAGCTATTAGACTTCATAAAGCATATGATGAATATACTGTGAAATATGCAGTTGAGAATATGGGTGTGGTGTCCAGGAGAGAACGTCTGCCCCAGAGGCATACTTCAGGGAATCATGCTCTAAAGGTGATAGCTGAAGCCATGGGAGGTGGATAAGATCATTCTTATCTCCCTGGTGATTGAAAATCATGCGCTTTTCGACCGTGCTTTTGGAAGATTTTCAAACACTTATGTATGCCCTCAAAGCCCTTTAAGATTTCTCTATACTTTTGTTCTCTTTACAAGAGTTTCTGCTGTTCTCTCCCATGCTACAAGCATTCTAGATATGCCCATAGCTCACTTGGCCCCCTCACTTCCCATGTTGCTCTGTATCTTCATTACATCGCACATGCTGTTTCTTGTATCTGCAAGGCTTTGTCCCTTTTTGTAAGACTAACTTTCATTACTACCCAGTCCCTGAACACCTGTAGCCTAGCAAGTAGCTCCATCTTGAACCCATAAGATTTTGTGCTTATTTCTTATCTCTCTCTGTATAGTAATTATTCCTGACCTTTCTGTCATTCTCTATATACAGTGAACTCCTCAGAGACAGGGAAATAACTTTATTTATCTTTACTACAGGAGAACACTTAGCACATAGTTGCTCAGTGAGTTTTTTGATTAAATTAATTCACTTGTATGTGAACCATAGGTGTTACATTATTGATTTCAAAGGTGTTCACAAGTTATTACACCTTAAAAATGTAATGATCTGCCAAATTTCAATCTGTTAAATGTAAGCAGGAATAAGATGAAATCTAAGGTCTTTATCAAAACCATCTTATAAATTGCAAAATCAATGTCTATTCCTTGTAGAAAAGTTGACAAATGCAGATTAACTAAAAGAAAAAAAAATTAAAATATCAGAAACCCTACCACCCTGTGATATCTTGGTTTAAATCTTTCAAGTCATTTTAAGAGTTTATACACAAAATAACAAATATAGGATCAATTTGTACATATTCTTGATGATTTTTGTAATTTACAACCTTGGGCACCTTAAATATCAGTAAGTAGCCATTTGTTAAATGGCTAGGTGATAAATATACTAACATTCCATCATAAAGAGTTTGGTTAGCCAGTTCCCTGGTGTTGGATTTTTAGGTTGTTTCAGATTTCTCATGGAAATAGTCAGACTTTGATGAAAAAATCTAGTAGTCTTTTCGTTATCTTTATTTTTTTAGAGAACATTTTTGGTGAACACGAATGTATCTTTATTTTTATAAACCCTGTATTAAATCACCTCTGGAAAAGTCATCCCAGTTATATTGCCACTGGGTGAATTATTTTCATCATGTTTTATTTCATCATGTTTTTAGGTTTCAAGTTGCCTGAAGCTTAAAAAAATATATATGTAGATAATTCAACTTGCTACTTTGGGGTAGCAAACTTGGGGTTTGTATTTTTATAGAATTTTAAAATGGGCTTTTATGAATAATTGTCAGGGTTCTTAAGTATGAGAAATAAATTTCATAGTCTTAAGTGGTTTTTGATTTTAGGATTAGGGCAAGGACCTTCTTGGGTATAGGGTGGGTGGTGATGTGCAATTCAGCACTCCTTTTCCAGTTCTGTCATTAGCTGGTCTTCCCGAATCTTGTGTGGCTGCCACTAGCTGCATGCAACCCGGGGTTTTTGTTGGGATGAAAATCTTGGATCTTCTTTTGTTGGATGAAATCTTGGATCTAGGCCAGTGGATATGTTAAATGTCAATGGCTGAATTTGGAATTTGGGATAATTTTTGTATACTTCTAAATTTTCTGTGCTATTCCCCGAGATCCTTCTTACCTGCACCATCTACAGTGAATAACTCCTATAAATGATTATTCATAATACAATAACAAGCTTCTCCCCCAGCCCCTGACAGTTTCTGTAGTTGAGCATATATATGTCACAGCTCATTGTGAAGATCTGGTCAGGACTTCGAATGAAATACCTGCCTAGCATCTTTAACTCTTGCTAGATAACTTGCTCTTTTTTCAAACTGATTTTCACAGTCTTAACCAATCACTTAAGGAAACAAGAGAGGGCCAAAGGTGCCACCATTTGACATTATTGTCCTGAGGCCTAAACTGATCTCACAGTGAGGAAATGGTGATCTTTTATAGTATTCATGTCTCCTGAATAAATCTATTAAAGGTTTCTGGATGGACTCCCCCCATTTCTAAACATAAGAAACACAGGAGAACATCAAACCACAGAAAGCAAATCATGGTCAGAATAAATATACTATTTTGCTGGCAAACTTAAAAATTCACTGGTGGAATTTAATGGCTGTAGGCAAGAGATATTTATTGCAACCAAGATTTAAGTGTGGTTTATTATGTTTATGGAGTAGTTTAATAACTACTTTTCTTTAAAATGAGTTTTTAATTTAGGAAAAAAGAATTCAGATTTGTTCCCAGAGTAGAAATGACTGTACATCATGGTGGGAGTGGTTAGGGTTTGGGGTTTATGTGGGTAAGATTGCTATTTACCCACTATAGTCATTGGGTGGATTTAAAAGCTTTCCCAGATGGAATTTATGGAGTGAAATTTAAAACTGGTGTCCTGTGTACTACAATATATGGTTACAACAAGCAATCAATTTAGAAAGAAATGGAATGGAGAAGATACAGGTTAAATGATTAGTACTGTGAGTGCAGTGGGACATGCACAGAGCAAGCTTTAACCCTCGAGAGGTATGTCAACCTCCAACATCTGGTCTAAAGCTCCTAAGCAATGCCTAATCCTGGAATGCATTAACTACTTTCAGTGGCAGAGTATAATCCATTCTTAATAGGAACTTCCAGGGGTATTGACTATCTAGATGACTGGCCAGGGGGAAGCACAGAGGTGACAACTAATATTTCCTGGATAGTTGGTCCTGATTCTCTAGGCTCTATGCTGGGTGCTTTATCTCTTTCACCCTGTTTAATCCTTCCTCCAACCTGATGAGGTGTACAGATGGTATTGTGTTCATTTTAGAGATGAGGTGTTGGAATTTAGAGAGAGTTTTCTAAAGTCATATCTACAGGGTAAGTGCATATAGTTGTACAAATTGTTCACTGCTTGAGGGCAGTCAGCTGAGGAAACAGGTAAGGGTTATGATTGCCCAGAGGAGGCAATTTTTTCCAATTTATGCTAAATCCTATAAAGGCCAGCTGTAGCCCTACTTGTAAAATTGGTTGGTGGCAGAGTTGGGATTTGAATTGAATGCTTGTAGCTCTAAAATTCATGCCATCTTTATTATATAAGATGCTGCCTCTTATAAGAGATATAATTTAATACATTATTTCTGTTTAGGTCCCTTATTATTCCTTTTATAAAAAGTGAACTTATTCTGTGAAATACATTAGTGAAATCGAAATAAAATTGTTTGAAAACAAATGTTGAGGTTACTTCCTTGGAAAAAGACTAATTCATTGAGGTGGGGAGAGGGTGTACTAAGTCCTTTAGCTTGATATACTTTTCCATTTTTCCTACATATGCATGAATAAATACAGGTATTATATTCAGTATAAATGTCCTACAGAGATTAATTTTGCTGAAGGAATGGAATGAAGAATTGGCTAGACTAGAAAGACCTGAAATATCTGCAGGGCAGGTAGGAAACTTAAAAATTGAAACAGGATCTGTTAAAGGCATCAAATTATTAGAAAACATACATGTAGGACTTTAAATTCTCTTTTATTGAAGTGTAGGTGACTTGCAATGTTATATTAGTCTCACAGATACAACATTCAACAATTACTATACATTATGCAGGGCTCCCCACGATATGTGTAGTTGCCACCTGTCACCCATACAAACTTACTATAATATTATTGAATATTCTGTACACTGTTCTTGCCATCCTCAAATCTTGACTTATTTTGTAACTAAAAGTTTTAATCGCTTGGGATGCCTGGATGGCAGTTAAGGATCTGCCTTTGGCTCAGGTCATTATCTCAGTATCCTGGGATTGAGCCTCGTGTCTGGCTCCCTGCTTAGTGGAAAGTCTGCTTTTCCCTCTCTCTCTCCCCTCCTCCTGTTTGTGTATGTTCTCTCTCTCAAATGAAAAAATAAAAATCTTTAAAAGTTTGTATCTCTTAAGCTCTTTCACCTGATTTGTCCATTTCCCACTCCTCTCTTCTCTGGTAACTGCTGTTTTGTTCTTTGTATTTGTGAGGCTGTTGCTATTTTTTGTTTTTTTTTTTTTGTTCATTTGATTTTTTAGATTTCACATATGGACAAGATCATATATATATTTGACCTTTCTTTGTCTGACTTATTTCACGTGGCATACTACCCTCTAGATCCATCCATGTTGTCACAAATGGCAAGATTTCACGGTTTTTATGGCTGAGTATTATTCCATTGTGTATATACTTCACACCTTCGTTATCCATTCAACTATTGTTGGACACATGGGTACTTTTATATTTCAGCTATTGTAAGTAATGCTGCAATAAACATAGGGGTACATGTATCTTTTTGAATTAGTGTTTCATTTTATTTGGGTAAGTACCCAGAGTGGAATTACCAGATCATATGGTATTTCTGTATTTAATTTTTTGAGGAACCTTCATATGGTTTTCTGCAGTGGCTGTACCAATTTACATTTCCACTAATAGTGGCTGTGGGTTCGTTTTTCTCCATATCCTCACCAGCACTTGTTTCTTGTAGAACTTCAAATTTTGACCCTATCTGATGGCCATTACCTGAGCAAATATATGAGTTAACTTGAACTCAAAGTAACTCAAAGTAATTACATTTCCTTAAAGTAAAAACTAAAAATAAAAACTAAATTTTAAAGTGTGGCTGGTATCCCTCCATCTAATGTTATCTTGGGGCCTCTTAGCTTTTTGGGTCTGAGGCTCAGCTGGTGGAATCAAAAAGAAGTAGAGGAGAAAGCCTTGACTCAAAAGTGTGGAGATGTGTGGATAGATCCTGAGAGGTTTATACTAAGTTCTGATCTCAAAGGCTTTCTACATATTAGTTTCTTTCATTACCATCCCACTTAAATTATTTCCTCAAAGATTCCCACTGGCTTCCATACTGTGAATGCAATAGTCTTAGACACATATATGAACATATGGAGAGTCACAGCCAGAATTTGAGTCTTTGGGGCTTGTTCTAAGTCCTACATGCTTTCTGTATGAAATGATACTCAAAAATATAGTTAAGGAGAATGAATTTGAGATAAACAGCTGTGAATTGCTAGATTAAGATTTTTCTAGCATAATTTATATTAATTGTTCACTTGCTCTGTGCTCAGCATTATGCTATTTGCTTGAAGGGATGTAGAAATCTCTGCTTTCTACAAGATTACAATTCAGTTAGGGAAACAAAATCAGTACATATTTCATAATATAATGTGAGAAATCACAGATTACAATAAATAATATCAAAGACGCCTTTCTTAAATTGGCCTGTCTGTATTTCTCTACCTTGTTTTAGTGCTTTTAGAAGTCACATTCCAGCCTCCTGGGTTCAGGTGGGAGAGCCATTCCTTTCTAAACAGGCCTCTACTCTAAAGAATGTAACTCCTGGCCTGAGGCTCATATTAGACCTTTTGGTTAGCAGTAATTAAAAGAATTTTCTATCTAAATTAAAAGCTGTCTTATGTAGTGATCATAATGAGCTGTAAAATGTAAAACTAAACAGTATATCTCCTTTGACATTTGTAATTTCTCTGTGTGTGTTAATGTAGCCACAGCTAACCTCTATTTTGGTACTCCAGAAAGTATGGTATTCATGAAAAGCAGAAGTGTTCTTTCTCTACTTAGTGCTGTCCAGTAGAACTTTCTGTGATGGTGGGAGTGTTGTGTACCTGTGCTATTCAATTCCGTAACCACTAGCCACATAGACATTTGACATGTGGCTAGTGTGACTGAGGAATTGAATTTTGAGATTATGTCTCATATTGGGTAGAACAGGTACGTCACATGTTACCTTTTTCTTTTTAAGTTGGCAAGTTAAATTTTTGTCTAAAAATTCTCATCTTTGAATTCCAATAAAATATATATATTATATAAATAGATAATATATAAATATATTTATCTTATATTAATAATTATATAATATAATATTACATAATTATGTAATTATATTTATATATCATAATATAGTATATATTTTATATATTACATATTTATATATAATATGCATTTATGTTATATATATATAAGTAAATAAATAAATAAATTCTCATCTTCTTTCTCTTCATGCCCTCCATGTTCTCTTTTCCAACCTGCTTTTCCTTTAGCCTCACTTCTTTTCTCTCCTGGTCATTTTTCACCATTCTGTGCTGCAGTTAGGCTGGCAGTAACCCCATCAATATGCATAATTTATTGTGAATCTTTCACCTAGTTAGGCTTGCCTGTCAGTTTTCACCTTCTTTTCATAAAGATGTGATCCAGGATGGGTCATTTGCCAGATACGCAGTGTTTCCAACAAGCTCCTGATGCACTGGTTACTTTTTTTTTTGTTTTACAAACAAAGAAAAAATGAGTAAGATTTTTCTGACAAGGTATTTTTGGTGAGTTCAAGCTGACTCCTGAGTTCACTGCTTTTTCTAAATACATAAAAAGGACTTCTTTGGTAATCCATTCTAGAATCTTGCAAAATCAGTGATACTAAAAAAATCATAAGCCTAGTCTTGACTAATTGTAATCAAATCACTGGAAGTCTGCAGATACTCTGTTCTTACCTATAGGTAGGAGATTAAATAGCCTTTACAGGATTTCTGCTAGCTTGCCCCTCTAGATGCAGTCCCTCTGGTTTTTCCTTGAGCCCCACGCATCTTGTTCTCCTTCTTGCCCTCCTCTTCCTCGTCTCTTCCTTCCCCTCCCCCCACTTCTCTTCATCCTCCTCCTAAAAATGGTATTACCACTTGTCTCTTTCTAGCTTTAGGCACTTTTCTCTGCCCCTTTACTTGTACTTTAATTCACATGAAAGTACCACTGAGGTTATGTAGATACATCCACCTTTTAAGTTCAATATATTCCCTATTCAGAATTATATATGATTTCAATTCTTGATTTTAAGCCTCAAGTAACCTCAGTAATAGTGAGAATCCCATTACAGAGTGCCTGTTTTGCTGTGCAGTTACACACTGTTACCTGAGAATGCTCTAAGTCCTGGGTCACCAGTGTGCTAGAGACCTTTGACTTTTTCCAGTTCTCAACAGAAGGTGTGGTCAGTCATGTAACTACAGTAGACATAAAAGCTTTTTTTTTTTTTTTTTTTTTTTGCCTCTGAAGGTTTAAACAGATTTTTACTTCTCTGATCATGGATGTTTTTAAAGTGGGCATTGACAGAATCTGTTAGTTAAATGTGTCAGGACCCTTCCTGTATTAGAATCTTTGCAGTTGTTACTCTTATGGCCTCAAATGGTTCTTTGTGCCAAATGTATCTCACTCTTTATATTGTAGTTTAAATACCTTTCTGAGGGCGTGTTCCCATCTGCCTCCTATATCACCTACACCCTGTTTACTCCCTTCATAACACCCTTCAAGATTCATTTCTGTCCCTTTCTGTTTCTCTTGTTCTATGCTGTACCCTCAGGGCCCAGGGACAGAGCTGGAGGGTGTTAGGTGCTCAGTGAGTACCACTGTTCCATGTATATGTTTAGGACACTATTGACGTGAGCTGTAGATTTGACAGACTGGACACTGGGTTGGTTTAGTTAAGCTCAGGAGAGGATTCCTGAAGTCTGCAATAAAGCCCTGAGCATGACAAGAGGAATGATAAAGGAAACATTTTAAAGAAAGTTTGGTGACTCTGTGAGGTATCTGGCAGTTTAAATTCTGCCCTTAAAAGTGTCTTAAAAAGGAGCGCCCAGGTGGCTCAGTTGGTTAAGCGTCTGCCTTCAGCTCAGGTCATGATCCCTGATCTTGAGATTGGGCCCCACAGCAGGCTCAGTGGGCAGTCCACTTCTCTCTCTGCCCCACCCCTTCCTGCTTATTCTTGCTCTCTCCCTCCCTACCCCCTCAAATAAATAAAAATAAAAATTTTTAAGTCTTAAAAATACCAGAGGACAGGTCCACTGTGGGACAGTCATGATGCCAGGCACTACACCTCCATTATCTCATACATTTCCTCAAGAGATATTTCAGGGCTAAGTATTTTCATCCCCACTTTAAAGATGGGAAGCTAAAGCAGAAAGTCCATGTTACAAATGGTAGAAGCTGTTTTCTGCTTCTTTTAAAAGCTCTCTGCAAACTTTTTGTTTTCCCATGCCGTGCTGTGGGATGCATCTCCCAGCATAAGACAGAAAGTGTCCTTGGGAGACAATGCATATAAAGAGCTTGTACACTGCTTGGTACATGCTAAGTGCTCAAAATATTACCAACGTAATATTATTATTGTTGGCCTTTTCCTTCTGAGTCTCTCCACTATCTGAAGAGTCAACAAAACTCTGGGGGGGCGGGTTTCTGATGTTAAGGGAATTATAGTACTGTCTCTGTCATAATGAATAAAAGGACATTGAAAAGACATTCAGTCATGGGAATAAAGCTAAGGAAACACATGCTCCACTGGAATGGCTTCTATTAGTGACAGAGCCTCCTATACTTTGGAACAATTCCCAGATGAAAGATTTTGCTGAAATTCAGACATTAATGAAACTAATGTAAGCCATTCAGCATAGTGTGATTTTTTTTTCGACCTTGTGATTTGAGAGGCATATTCTTAAAACCCAGTAATGCAGCCAAGCTGGATGTTCACTTGAGTGTCTGATGGAACCAGCTGTGTGGAGGGACCGATCTGAGGTCCTGTAAACTCTGCTATATCTGGAGTTTTCAAAAACACATCCGTGACCTTATTAAATCAGTAGAGTGGCATGGGATCTCATAAGAAAATAGTAATTTGATTCTGAGGTAAATGTCCCTGGAAAGCATTAAAAGAAAAGTAGGTTTCCATGCCCTCCCCACCCCCGAAATAACATTAGTCAAACTCCAGGAGGCATTTGCAGCCAACTCTTATGGTGATTGGGAAGAAGCTTTAAAAATTCTTACAATCTGGGCAGCCCTGGTGGCGTAGCGGTTTAGCGCAGCCTGCAGACTAGGGCGTGATCCTGGAGACCCGGATTGAGACCCGGGATCAAGTCCTGCATCGGGCTTCCTGCATGGAGCCTGCTTCTCCCTCTGCCTATGTCTCTGCCTCTCTCTCTCTCTGAATAAATAAATAAATCTTTTAAAAAACATTCTTACGATCCTATAAAGACCTTTGAAACAGAAGAGAAAGAAATATTTACATAATTTTTCCTTGAGGAAGAAACATGCTGCATGCTGATTTTCTCTTTTTAAACTAACTTTTATATTTTACTTATCTTCATATCTTTCACTATTAAGGGAATCCTTTCTAATAAGCTAGTTGACCTTATGATGGTGATACTATCAGAAACTGGTCTAGGTTTTTTAAAATCAGAAACGTGATCCAGATAGATAGATGATATATATAGATACTTGCTTTGTATAAAACACTGTGACTTTTATTTTTTAGAGCACTTTTAGGTTCATCCCTAGCTTCTAGGACTGTCAGCATCCCCCACAGCAACAGCACTTTTGTTATACTCATTGAACCTGCATGGACGCTTTCTCATCATCCAGAAGTCCATAGTTTACATTAGGGTTCACTTTTTGTATTGTGCATGCTGTGAGTTTCCATGTATTTTCATTGCTTGACAACTCATTTCTTTTTAGGACTGAAAAATATTCCATCATCTGGATATACCATAGGTTTACTTCTCTGTACACCTGAAAGACATACTGGTTGCTTCTAGGTATTCCAATTATTAATAAAGGTGCCATAAGCATCTGTATATGGGTTTCTGGATGGAGATTTTAACGTTCACATGTGTCAATTTTTTAAAAAAAATCAGATTTCTCTGTACAATAGAGCTATTGCAGGAATAACATAGGTCACCTCACACCTGTCAGAATGGCTAAAATAAAAAAGACAAGAGACAACAAGTGTTGGCAAGGATGTGGAGAAAAAGGAACCCTCTTGCACTATTGATGGGAATGCAAACTGGTGCAGCCACTCTGGTAAAAAGTATGGAGATTCCTTAAAAATTGAAAAGTAGAAAAAATGAAAAGTAGAATTACCCTATGCTCCAGCAATTACACTAATTCAACACTAATTCAAAAGGATGTATGCACTCTTATGTTTATTGCAGCATTATTTACAATAGCCAAATTATAGAAGTAGCACCAATGCCCATTGATAGCTGAATGGATAGAGGATGTGATACATATAGTGGAATATTACTCAGCCATAACAAAAATGAGATCTTTCCATTTGCAACAACATGGAGGGGACTAGAGAGCATAATGCTAAATGGAGTCATAGAAATAAAGTCAGAGAAAGACAAATGGCATATCATTTCACTCATATGTGGAATTTAAGAAACAAACAAAGAGAAACCAAAAAAAAAAAAAAAACAGACTCTCAGCTGGAGTGAACTTTTGCTTAAAAGTATGGCAGCATAGACTTCACTTGGGAACTTGTTTGAAATGCACATTCTCTGACTCCATTCCAGAAACTGAGTGGGACCTAGCAATTTGTTGTAAAAAAAGAGGGGACATGTTATACTAATAGTTACTGCTTATTGGCCATGTACCTTGTTATTGTTGTTGGAGTTTTTAAAAAGATTTTATTTATTTGAGAGAGAGACGGAGCATGAGTGGGTGTGAGGGGCAAAGAAAGAAGCAGATTCACCGCTGAGCAGGGAAATTGATGTGATGCTAGGACCCTGAGATCATGACCTGAACTGAAGTCATATGCTCAGTGGACTGAGCCACCTAGGCACCCCTTGACCACTTACTTTGTAATGTAAATCTTGCACACATAACTCATGTAATCTCAACCCTAGGAGGTATGATATTAAAATGTCTTATTTTAGAGATGAGGAAAAAGGAATAATTTAAGAAATAACATAGTAAAGCTTCATAATCAAGCTGCAGACCTCTCTGACTCGATTGTGACCTCTGCGAACTTTTGCCAAGCCCTCAAGGTGTGTAGATGGTCTCAGAGAATGTAACAGTGGGACTCAAGCCATAGCCTCATCATTACCCTTCTGTTTTCTGCTCCTCTGCTACTTTTCCCAGTCTCCCTGATAGGGTAGGTGTTCATTCATGCCTATGTCCAGGGGGAGGCCATGTGGTATAGTGAAGAGACCAGAGCAAGAGGGATAGGAACCTAGTGTTTCCCTTTCTTTGACTTCTTGAACAAATCTTTTGATTCTAGGCCTGTCTTTTGGCATCTTGGTGCCTCACTTTTATCATCTATAAAATGAGGAATTAGATGGATCTCTAGGTTATTTTTGAATTTTATCTGGATCTAATATTTAATTAGAGGTAGGTGGCCAAAGTAGGTGACCAACATACATGGAAGGTCCTTAATAAATGATGGGTTCCTCAACCCAAGAGCAAAACAACCTTATTCCTGATTCTGACATCCCTCCCACCATGAATTTAAACAGGTTAGTATTTTAATTTTCTTGAAAGGGGAGTTAAGAGTTACTAGATTTATGTTAAAATATCATGTTAATTAAAGATTTTAGGATTTTAAGACAGAGATAAGGAATGGGGCTCTGTGACCCCAGAACTAAAATAAACAAGTCATTGTATTTGCAAAAAAGTATTGTCCACTTGTAGTAGTTTTTGTAATAATGGTAGTTTAAACATATATTACTGTGACAAATAATAAAGGATACTTAAGGTAATATTCTTTAAGGACTATATAGACATGAAATAATTAGTACCTTTAATATCATGGTTTGGCAAAAGAAACTTCCTAATGGATTAGCTATTTATTTTATGAACTTGGAGCCAGCTTATAGGTAGAATTCAAGAGTTATTTTTTCCTAATTTCCCTCAAAACCTTTCATTTTACATAGAACAAATGCCTTTACTTTAATTTGAAATACTCTTACTGTTCTCTTTTCTAAAACTTTTAAGCAAACTCAGTTATTTCATGTACCTTCTATAGAAATAAGACCTGTTTATCCCAGTACAGTGTTTTTTTCAAACTCCAATTTTATTTCCTAAACTGGTTTGATCATTCCATAGTAGTGACATTTATTCCCATTATAACATTTCTAAATTATAGCCCATCCCTCTTATATTAAGCATTTCCCAAGCTCTTAGAATCTATGAAATAGCTAACTGTTGTAACATTCAATGAAGTTTAGGTTTGCCCCTCAGTATTGTGTTTGTGACAAGTTGCTCTATTATTTTGGGATAAGAGGTTAAACTGTTAAAGTATACCTGGGCTGACTTCAAAGTACTGGATTATGTACCAGGAGGCAGAAGATCTGGACTCATACCCTTCCTGACAGTACTTTGCAGACCAACCTTTATAGTCTTCCTTATTAGATCATTTGTCACATAGGTGTAACATCTTTGTAAGGGTAAGAGACTCTTAGTTTCCATGTGCTAAGGAGGTCTATGATTCCTTGCTTCTAGTGTGAAGGCAAATTTTGAGTTACCTTTGCAGGAGTTGTAAACTAAGTGAGCATTTTGAGCCTGGTTTGCATAGGGGATTGCACGTAGTTCAAGACTTTATTCAGAGTGGGACTCAGCCTCTGGTGCTCCCTTTCCTTTCCCACTATCACTGCTGGCAGTTGGTGGATGCTGGCAGGCATGCCGCATTTGGCATTTTGCAGATTGGCCTTGTTTTCATCAGCTATGATCACCAAAAACTTTAATTTACAAGTCAAACAAATCAAGGGATGGTTTATCCTCAATGTTGCTGCTGCTTTTTTTTTTTTTTTAACACACTTAACAGGATGTTATATTGGTATGGCAGAATGATTAAAAGCAAGATTTTAGAGTCTTCATCTTGAGCAAAGTTAGTTAGGATCCCAGCTTTCTCACTTACAGGCTGTGTGATCATGGGCAAGTTAACATCTCTCAGCTTGTTTCCTCATTGGTAAACCAGGGATCATAGAGTCTCTTAGATAACACTTGGTAGTGGTTAGGATTACATAATCAAGAAATGCTCTGAAAAGACACATACATTGTGTTAGGAGAATCTTAGTTATATAACAGCACACAAGTGGCACTGTTCCTTTTAAGGGTCATTTTGTCTCAGTTTTTGACTTTATCTCCTCCCTTCCCTTCTTTGTATGTGTTTTTATACTTGAAAAGAACACCACAGAAAAGAGTTCATGTTCCTGCTCAGTCACATTTCTTCCACTCTGTAGCGTGGCAAGATCAATTGTCAGGAGGGCCTGAAAAAAAATCAAACCATGAATTACCCTGCACTGGGTAACGACAATGGTTTAGATGGCATCTTCCTAATTTTTGCTTGACTTTTCTTTTTTCCAGGCAACAGTAAATAGAGGAGGAGGTAAGAGTATGCCTTTTAATTACTGAGTTCTAAATTCTTGGAATGGCTATCGTCTGTTTTCTCAGGATCAGACTAGAAGGCGTCATTTTACTATAGAAGAGCCAAGACTTGTCCTGAATGGATGTGGGTTCGGCAGAGCATCTTTAGCTTGAGGAATGAAGGCTTTGGATCGTATTCAGAGTCTGTGCTTCACCAGGCCACTCTTTATTTATCCTTTTAGTGAGTCCCATTTGTCTGTCCTCTGTCAAGGGCTCGTGTACACCATGCTGATTTAGTGCTAACTGGGGAGATTAGAAATGCCTTGCCTGGCGCTGTCAGCCAAATCTGAATCAGTGTCTGTGTACTCTGACCCATCTACTCAGAGAGGTTTACCCTTTGCTCTACTGCTCACTCTAATAGGCAGAAAAGCTCAGCTCACCCCAGCTTTTATACAGGGGTCAGTGCCAGAAATAGCTCTTTTAACACAGCAATAGAAGCAAAACAAATCCAGCAAGCAGATAGTATACAATGGCTGCTTTTAGGCCTTGGAACAAAAGAAAGTGGTTTATCTTTTCTACACACCACTACCAATACTACTCTCTGTCGTTTGCTAGAGAGTTTATCATTCCTGGGGGTCAGGGCCTAAATTTTCTTTACACAAATGCCTTCTAAGCAGGAACAGCTTGGGGCACTGGTCATTATTTTCATCCACAATTGTAATTTGGAGTGATTTGGTCATACAGATTTAAGGATAAATATGGTATCTGATGGACCCTGGATAGAAGACATTCTTCCAGAATGGATGGTGAAAATCTTTTCAAGGACTGTAATATAGAGGAGGTCCCTTGTGAAATTTTGCCTTAATGCTTGGAATTCTAATATGGGCTCTATTAGACCTCCAAAACCACATGAACTTCAATTGGGGGAATTGTGAGTCGCTTTGTCTTCTGTTCCTATCTTTCTAGGTAGTAGATCTTATTTTGTCAGTGGGTTATGTCTTTTCCTCTAAGATTTAACTTGGGGATCATTTTATTTGTATTTATAACCCCAGAGCCAGTAGTAGGTACTTATTAATCATTGAATGAGTGAATGAATGAATGACCAAATGGCAAACAAATGAGTAAACAGAGATGTGAAGTGTGTGTACATTTCTTTATATTTGTAAGGAGTACCCTAACATAGCATCTGAACAAATGCGCTTTTGGGAACCTACTGTCCTACCCACCGACCTTCATCAACTAATTTTATCAACGCCTCTTCCAGACACATTCTGGTGATGTTTTACATTTCATTTTTTTTTTAATTTTTATTTATTTATGATAGTCACAGAGAGAGAGAGAGGCAGAGACACAGGCAGAGGGAGAAGCAGGCTCCATGCACTGAGAGCCCGATGTGGGATTCGATCCCGGGTCTCCAGGATCAGGACCTGGGCCAAAGGCAGGCGCTAACCCGCTGCGCCAACCAGGGATCCCTACATTTCATTTTTTATTTCTCTGTCCACCTCTACCATGGTAAAAAGATTAAATGGCCAAACCAGTGCCCTAAATTAGCATGAGGGGAAGGTCTAATTTGTCTTTTGTCTACCAAAACCCAAGGGGAACAAATGTTGCCTGGGCTGAAAACTGTCAGCCAGATACTTTTCTGAATTGTATTTTGACTAAGAAGGAATTAAATCTTCTAAGCTCAGTTGAGGGTTAGCAATGTTGCTGACAGATCTTTGCATTCTGCAGGAATAGTTGGTGCTATAATAAGAAATAAATCAGTATAGATAATTTCACCCATCATTTTAAAGCATTTTTATAAAATCATGGTTCAAAATCACATGTGCATTGTCTTGCAAATTTTTACTTCAAAAAGCACATACCTGTAAGGCAACTGAAATTACTTTTGACTACCTTCTCAGTAGTGATTGATCATAAATTATGAAAGTTTCACTTATTAAGGTCTGTTTAAAAAGATAATTTAAAAGTATTTTCCGATTTATTTTGGAGATGAATGGTCCTTTCCTTTTACCTAGTAAAAAATGGTTTTGATTTTCATTTTTCTCAAGGGAAGACACATATTTGTGATTATCTTTGATGGAGGCAATAATGAAAATTAGATGTCTCCTGTCTATGTGAAACAGTCATCTCTAGGACATATTTCTGAAGTTTCATTTAAAGATCTTACCTTTTAAATCTTAACCCAAGGAATTTTATGAATCTTAAGGTCTTTTTTTTTTTTTTCTTAAACTTGATGGAACTAAACTCTTTGAACCTCACTTTTTCCACCCCCCCCCCCAAGAGCTATTTACAAATTTGTGTTGCACTCTAGAGTATGCCAGTACTCAAGTCAATGTAAAGTGAATCAGGAGGCTTGTTAGCTCAATATGATGTTGTCGGGTTTGATAACCAGGTTTCAGATTCGAAACCCAGCTTTTCCAGTTAGGCATTTAATGATAATCATTTCTCATTTCTTAAAGGAAACTTTTTACTGGGGAAAGAGATGAAAAATTTGATTAACTTCTGATACATTTCTGATTGCGTCCTTTTAACCAAAAGACAATCATCATCAAAACAATTCCTCAAAAGGCTTGTGGCATTTAAATTCTCTCAATTGAATTAGCTCAATGTACTGCCAGTCAGTAAAATGTGGTTTGGAATGAGGGTGGAAATTAAGTTTCTAAGAATGTAGTGTATACAGTAGTTAAAGAAATGCAATGAAAAGTAACAAGGAGGCACCATTTTTCCACTTATGAAACGGACAAGATCTGTAGACATGAGACTAATCACTGCTGGGAAAAATATGGTAAAACAATTACTTTTATACAAGCCTTTTTATAATGTCGTGGGATTATTCAAAATATTAGCACCATTTGATCCATTAATTTTGTCTAGGACATTGTCTTGAGATAGTAATTGGATGTGGTGAAAAAAAACTTTATACACTCTAGGTACCCTACCTCATGTCAATGCATGGTTCATTTATGTTATTTTTATATTTTGCAGTGTTATAAAGAGGTTAAATGTACTTTAAAAAATCTTTACTACAAGGGAAAATATATTATTTTAATTTCATTAAAAAGTATATATATGCAAAGACACTTATGTGAATTATGTGTATGTGTGTGCGCATATATGTATATATATATAAAGACCATAAGAACAATAATGAAAAACTAGAAGGAAATGCACCCAGATGTGTACAATGATTAGATTGGCAATACATAAGTAGGTTTATTTTTTACAAATGATATGTATTCTTATTTATAATCATAAGTGATTTTGTTTTCAATGATGTTGCATAACCGTGTTCTTTCTGACATACTACAGCCATAGTGGGACACTGTTCTGTATCTTCAGGTTTAACTGATGATATTTGCTTAATAATGAATGTGGCTTAACAAAAGAAAGGCAATCATATCAACTAGGTGATTAATACAACCTCTTCAGCTTCCTATCATTTCTTTGGCTGATTTACTCTCTTATCAAAGCAGAGGTTCTTAACTGCAGAGAAATGCTCAAACATGTCAGAATGAAATCCAAGTGATCACTTGTTTTGCCTTGGGCATCTGCACTTTTTGTAGAAGCATGCTTTCTCTGTCTGAGGCCTTTCGATAAGTAGTGGTAATCCCGAAGGATTGATGTAGTCATCCTGAGCTTGAGATTTCTTTTCACCACTAAGATATTTCTGTGTCACTTGCATCTTAATGCTTCCATGTATTTTTCTAAAGCACTGGGGAACTAGGTACGGTCACTTTGCCTTTTTTTTTTTTTTTAAGATTTTATTTATTTATTCATAAGAGACACAGAGAAAGAGAGAGAGAGGCAGAGACACAGAGGGGGAAGCAGACTCCATGCAGGGAGCCTGACGTGGGACTCGATCCCGGATCTCCAGGATCAAGCCCTGAGCTGAAGGCGGCACTAAACTGCTGAGCCACCCGGGCTGCCCCACTTTGCCCTTTTAAGTATGTGCCCAACTGCTCCCAAAGCGTATCAAGGTCTCCAAGTGATTAGGCACAGAATGGCAAGAATCCTGACCTCTGTGGAGATTAAAGAGGGTAGAAGTTAGTCATTGAGGAGGGTCAGGGAGTCCTACAAACAGCAGAGCTCTCTCCGACTCTACTTGGACAGAGCTAGGCCTCTGCCTTTTGTGGTGTGTGTGAGCCAGAGAACCCTTACTTTTGAATCACTGTCCATGAAGATTACTGAGTCCTATGATGTGCCATACAAAGTTCTAGACACTCTTACAGATGCATCTGCACATTCAGTTATTGATCACTTGGTCTTGTAGGACCATGACTTCACCATTAATTTCTAGCTATGTAACATAGGATCAGTTAGGTCAGACTCTTGGTTTGTAATTAATTGTAATTTTTCATGCTTTCATGTTACCAATAAATATCTATCCTAGTAATCCTGTCCTATTTTAGGCCTCTTCATTCCAGGCTGTTTTGTGAGATTTGTCATGTACAGTCAGCGTGGTGGCTGGCAATCTTGGATAATGTTTGAGTGCAGGGGATATACGTGTTTATTTAAATTTGAACAGAAAATATTTAAATGGGACAGAAATTCATCAGGTACAGCAAAAGCCTTAATAATTGAGAATGTGAATTTTTTTTTTCATTAAAGCACAGATTGTTTAAAATACAGAAAGACTCAAGATCTTTCTTGGTTTCTTCTGGGCATAACGGTCTATGATAAATTCACTGTTTTGATTAAATGCTTAGTTGACTTGAGCTTTCTATCTTCTGCTCAGAAAGCACTGCTTGAGGAATCTAAATCCATTTGGGAATCCTGACTGGAAGCTCTACTAGGGTCTTCATACAAATGAGTGCATTGCTTCATGGGCTCCGCAGTTTGTTTGTGGCTGCTCCTTTGTAGGGCGGGAGGGAGGGAGCCAGCCTTCTGTACTCTTTCACCATCCAGGAGGAAGTAGATGCTGGTTCTTGGTCTGTGGTCTCAGAAGACAGCATACTCTCATGGCTTCCCCCAAACACACCTTCCTGAGCCCTACCTCATTTCTGGGGAACAAAGATAGTTCTTGATTGCACACAGTGCTGAATTCTCCCTACAATATGAGGAGCCCCTTCCTTTTCTCCCTCCCATTTATCACTTCTAGGGATGTCCCAGAGAAAGTGCCCATCATCAACACCATATTAGGGGAAGAATGGGTTCACACTTTAGCAGGTGACTTGGGGGTGGTTGGCTGTCAGCATGCTTTTTTTCATATTGGCTTGTTGCTACAGGGTCTGATGCTGGCAGATTACAACTCTGTAGCTAGTCATTTTCGATTTATTTGAACCTGTTTCTCCAGTCTACTGAGCTTTCACTGGCTAGCATCAATTCAGACACATTGCAATTCCTCAGAATCTCTATCCCCATCAGATGGTTCGATCTACGAGAAATTTAGCTAGAGGCGTTTAGACAAAAAAGAAATATTGTGGCTGGGGAAGCATTTAAGTTACAGGAGGCAGCCAGGGCTGTTTTATTACTTAGGCCTGTGTCACCTGTGATGACCCATGAGAGTGGAGAATATTGATCGCTTGTCACTCAAGGCATTCAGCAGATTGCATTGACAAAGCTTGGCAGGTCTCTAATAGCAGGGTTACTGGCCTTGGCTGTGACCCAGGGGAAAACTCTGCAGGCCCTATTACTTGGCGGCCTTTAACTCTTATAGAATTGGGAGAGAACACTGACAAAAGCAAGGACATGATTTTACAGTTACAAATGGGTTTTCCTGCTTGCTTTCTTCTCCCCTCTTTTAATTCACTTTTCTTCTCTTCCTTTCTATCTTACCTTTTCTCCCTCATCCCTGCCAGGCCCTCCTTTCTTATTATAGATGATCATGGTGATAATGTTTTTCTAGAATAAAAAATCAGATTAGAAAATGCTTAGTAGGCGTAGTGTGAGGCCTGAGTTGTCTTTTCCTTTTAGTACAGTTTTTGCCCAGATCCCACTGTTTCAGGTGATAGAAAGTACCTGTATATGTCTGTGAACTTGAGGTATAGGGCTATGCACAGCTGTTGCTTTAAGACGTGCCACTTCAGGACAGAGGTGATCCTTCCCCCTCTTCATTCCCTGGTAGCTCCCCTCTTCATTCCCTGGTAGCTAGGGTTTGTCCAAACCTTCAGTGCTACATAATCCAGAGGTCCAGCTGTAAGTAGTGTTCTGACATCAGCGAGGCAATGGCAGTAATTTCAAATTGGGAATGATTTTATTATCCACCCCCTATCTTTCATAGGCACTGCCTGTTTTACCCAAGGATTCAAATCGTATGATGTTTTTATTCCCACCACAGGTTCATGTCCACTGGGATACTGTTCCATAATGAGTGTTTCTGTATTGCTGCCATTTGCTTTAAGAAGTGTGGTTTAGGTTTTTTGTGTACCTTTCTCCAAAAGGATCTGGTTTGTCATCTTTTGTCTCCCTGAAAGAGGGAAAGACAAACATCATTACCCCCATTTCAAAGTAGAGTAAGTTGGTTTGTAACTCTTTTCCTAATCACAGTGATTGCACTGCTATAGCTTTAATTCAGTATTGTCATTTAAGTTTCCTACCATATAGTAAATCTGATAAAGAAGTTAATGATCATGTATCTGTTCTATATGAACCTCTGGGTTTTGTGGTGGTTTTTTGTTCTTCCCATAGTTCTGTTTTTTGACCTTTTCCAGGTCATCCCTTCACTCCCTCTTCCTATGCAATGATTTAGGAGTGACCAGGATTCTTCCTCTTTTGATTTCATGGACGATCATTGGTGGCAAAGAGGTTTCTGCTCTTTGCTTAGGTTCCTCTCTTCTAAATATTGGCATTTGATATCCAGAATTAACTACATGACTCTTGTTTTATAGATTCTCAAAAAAGACAGGAAATCCTAGAATATTGAACATTCTGTTCCCTTTGCATTTATTTACATTCCAACATTTGGCCACAGGTGAATTGTGCATTATTGGGAGGGTTACTCTCTGAGCCTCTGTTTCTTTATCTGTCAAATGGAAGATAATATTGTCAAAAATAAATGAGGCAGGCAGTGAATTATAGGCAGGTGTGTGAATTATATCTTCATCTGATAAGGAATTAACCTATGTAAAGTTCCTAGCGTAGAAACATCCTCCTTTTCTTCCTTCTCCCTTATGCAGCTATAGGCCTATGAAGACAGAGTGAGAGCCAGTATAGAGGGCAGTATTTGGGGAACAGGGAGCATTACTGGAAACAGAAGTGTGAAAGTATTGCAAGAGGCTGTGGGCCTATTAATATTCTATAGCACTTTGAGCCACTTTGAATTAAAATACTTATCTGTGAAAGGTTTTATAATTCATATGACCTGAAATAATTTACACCTAATTAGATTTTGTCAACTGAATAATTCTGTCTCATGTTGCTTCCACAGAATAATTTAAGCAACTGCATTTTATTCTCAAAATAGTTGTAAATGTCAAATTAATTTTGTTGACATGATCAACATGTAGAAGAGCTACTTGGCAGAGTTGTTTGTCAACTGAATTTATTATGGGTCCCTACAAACTATGTAGAATGATTATGGTCTAGCTGACTTTTGCAGTTTCTTGCTTTCCTGGAAAGAGGTCATTGACAGTGGTTACAAAAACTATTATGGCATTTCTGCCCATCTGGTTAAAAACCCTTTGAAAATCTGGATTTTTCTCCCTTCTCTTTTCATTATACATAGAGTGTCTTTCCCTTTGGGAGTTGCCTTTTTTTTTAAATCAGGGTGAGACTGGATTCCATGTAATTGCCTTGGTGTTTATAATATTCTTCATTAATGCCATGGGGCCTTTAGTTTACACTGGCCATATATAAATTACTGCTCAGCTTTACCTTACCTTTATTTATTTTGGACCATTTCTTTCACTTGGAGGGCCTCTCTGTCATCTTTGAAAACTTTGCCCAAAGTTAGTGTCCTTGTGGTTTATTTCTAGCTTATTTTAGTTATTTAATTTACTCTAAATTCCCTTCATCACTCCATCATCCTCTGGACCATCCTTCCAGTTGCTAATACTAAAGTCTTGTCAGTTGAAAGCTTAGCTTAATCCAGTACTTTCCAACTCTTGTTTTATCCTTGTATACGTAGGAAATGATACTATTTGTGCAGTACACTGAGGTCAGTAGACAAGACTCTTTGCTGTTTGCAGGCAGCCGGCCCAGACGCCATGACCAGCCATGACATCAGAGGGAATGAGTATCTTGGCATGCACACTGTCCTAAAAATTCGGGCCTAACCAATCCCTAAGTTAAAACTAATCCTGGTGGGTATGGGTGTAAATATGACAGTATTTGACACAGAATTCATTACCAAAAGACAATATGTATTTAGTATTCTCAATGTATAAATAAAGAATAGACTGAATAGTTCTGATTTTCGTAAGAGAGAAGAAAGTAATTTTAGAATCCAAAGACCAGTAAGCTTTAA